>NW_021604621.1:766934-928177 GCF_004785775.1 Grammomys surdaster
GGAGGCAGGGGCAGGCAGGTCATAACAAGGACATAGGCAGCCAAGAGATCCTGTCTCAAAAAGAGAATTTAATAGCACATCCTGAAGTGTAATCTCTGGGGCAAGATTAAGTAGTAACCAATAGTTTTCTTCTCTAGAGAGCACTGGCGATGCTGAAAAGCATGTCTTATCTCTTTTTGTCCCTGTAACACTGGCGCTAATTATGAAGACAATTATTACTCAAACTAACTAAATGCAGTCGATTTGTCCCTAGAAGAGAAGATAGAGCATATTTAGGCTGACATGACTTGGCCTTTGGTTATGTTGTGCTGTATCAATTATATAATGAAACAGAGCTCCAAGAACAGTGAAATATGCTCTATAATTATGCTCTTCGAGAAACCATCCTCCTTTTCTGTCCTTGGCTTTAGAGGGGAAAAAAGGCCTTGGTTATACTGTTACTTTGTTTTAAAGCAAATTCGTAAGGCTTTCTTCTTTTTTCATTATTCCTTTTTATTATATGTGTATCGATGTTTTACCTGCATGTATGTCTGCACGAAAGTGCCAGTTCTCCTGGAACTGGAGTTACAGACAGCTGTGAGTAGCCACATGAGCACTGAGAATTGAACTTGAGTCATCTGGAAGAGCAGCCAGTAGTATTCTTAACCATGGAGGCATCTCTCCAGTCCCAATACTTTCTGATTTTAAATAGAAATAGTCCACTAAATAAGTTGTAGAGGGAGGCAGAGGCAGGTGGATTTCTGAGTTTGAGAGTTCGAGGCTAGCCTGGTCTACAGAGTGAGTTCCAGGACAGCCAGGGCTACACAGAGAAACCGTGTCTTGAAAAACCAAAAAAAAAAAAAAAAAAAAAAAGTTAATTATTAGGCCGGGCAGTGGTGGCGCACGCCTTTAATCCCAGCACTTGGGAGGCAGAGGCAGGCGGATTTCTGAGTTCGAGGCCAGCCTGGTCTACAGAGTGAGTTCCAAGACAGCCAGGACTACACAGAGAAACCCTGTCTTGAAACCCCCCCCCCAAAAAAAAAAGTTGTAGAAATGACAATATAAAAGGACAAATTATCTCGTCGACATTTTTTTAGTGACTCATAGCCACTTTCACAATTGGGATTTAAAGCCACAATTGAGCCATAGCATAACCTATTATCCTGGTTTGCTTTCTCTTGCTATGATGAAACATCATGACTATAAAGCAACTTGGGAATGAAAGGGTTTATTTTGCTTCCATTTCCACATCACATTCCATCATCCAGGAAAATCAAGGTAGGAAACTGGAGGCAGGAACTGAAGCAGAAGCCACAAAGGAAAGTTCTTTACTGGTTTGCTCTCCATTGCTTACTCAACCTGCTTTCTTATGCCATCCAGAACCTCTTGACCCAGGGTAACACCACTCAGAGTGACTGACTAGGCCTTTCACGTCAATCAACAAGCAAGGAAACGTCCCCACAGATATGACCAATCTGATGGGTGAAATTCCTGAGGTTCCTTCTTGCCAGATAACTCCAACTTGTATCATGTTGACCTAAATAAATAAATAAATAAATAAATAAATAAATATCAGCACAAATACTAATACAAATACAAGACTCTCAGGGTCTTGAGGAAGGGAGAACAATAGTCTTTTCAACACAAAGGATTGCAGATGTGAATAGGTAGGACAAAAAGAGCAGTGTGCTGAAAGAGAGGAAAGACATTATCCTGGGGAACTAAGACTGGAGAGAAGGCTGGAAATGTAGGCCAGGGAAATGTCTTGTAGACCTTTAGAAGCTATGGTTAAGAATTTAGACTCAGATTTCATTAGGAAAGGGAAATAGAATAGACAGTTATGGGTGGTGGTGCTGGAGGAAGAGGATCAAGTAGGGAGGGGGAAGAGGGTGGGATTAGGGAGTGAATATGGAAAGAGACAGCTATAAGTAGGAGTCATTTGCAGGATAGTATGGAAACCTAATCCAGTATAAACGTTCTAAGATGTATACATATAAAAGCAAACTAACAAATTATCAAAGAATGGGGGAACAGAGCTCCAACTGGCCTTCTCTTGTCTCTAAAAGCAGTTTCCTGTCCCCGGATGGGGATGCATTTTATTGAGTTTTTTTTCCAAAGGAGTCTAATTAGAACTTCCAAACAACCTAAACTGTTGTTGCCAAAACTATTGATTGTCCACAAACTGACCATGAGGCCCCACTGAATTTAGAGATGTTGAGCTGGTGTCTACATAGATTCTTCACCCCTCTGTTCTAGCATCTTTGGTACAGGAAAGTACCCCATAGACTACCAAAAAGAGAAATGTAAACACCAACCCAGTCACAAGCCCTTGAATCAACAATGCTGTTCTGCCAGCAAGATATGTTAGTGCAATGGGTGTCACAAAGCTTGTGGGTGTAACCAACCAATATCTGATTTGGGTTAACTCCCACTCCACCAGATGAAACCCATAATTGACACTGCTTGAGTGACCAAGAACCCAAGACTAGATAGCCAGGAACCTAGGGTAAAATGAAATATAATGGCTCTTAATGACATTTTGTTATATTCATAAACCAGAACGTGCTCAGCCATCATCAGAGAAGTTTCTTCCTGCATTAGATGGGAACACATTTAGTGACTCACCAAGCCAGATTTTTGGGAAAGCGAGGGACCTTGGAACATTCAGCCCTAAAAGGAATGTCTTCAATAATTCTCTCTCCTCGGGGCTTAGAGAACCCTGTTGGACAAGAGCCAGAAAAGGGCTTAACAGCCAGAGGGGATGGAGGACACCACGAAAATAAGTCTCTCTTAAACCAGCATGATCAAAGCACATCTGCACCGTGTCCTTTATGTATATATTATTGCTTCCAGTTTAACGTTTTTATGGGATTCCTGACTGTGCGAACAAGTGAATCTCCATTTCTCGTGCCTTCTCTTGGGTTCTTTTCCTTCTGTTTGTTTGTTTTATCAAATTCCAGTGTGTCAGTTTTTATCTTATATTTTATTACTGTCCTTTAGAAGCTTGTTTGGTTGTTTTTATTTTTACTTTTTTTTATACAAGAGACGGAAATGGGGTGATCTGGATAGGAGGGGAGGTGGGAGGAACTGGGAAGTTTAGAGGGATGGGAAATCCTAATCAGGATATATTGTATGAGAAAAAAAATCTGTTTTCAATAAAAGGAAAAATAAATGGATAAATGAAGGATGCATTGTTAATCAATCATACTCAGAGTACAAGGAGTTAAGCCAAGCACATAGTCTGATGACATTGTAAATCAACCATGTTTAATGTTAACCATGTTAACATGTTAACCATGTCTAACTCATTCAGCAGGACTCAACAGCCTTTCCCTATGCCCCCTACAGTCTGAAACCCAGTGATATGTACAGCACTCAATGTGTAAGCTTTGATATGATATCCCCAGAAGGAAACACATAGAATTGTTCTCTTCCATAAACAAAGTTAGGTCAATGGAGGCGTCTCCTCGAAAGTGATTTGGACTTGTGGCATCTTCTCTCTTTCCACTTTCCAGCTGCCACGAGGTAAACAGCTTTCTGTCACCACCCACATGCACCAGGACTTATCACGGAAATGCAGCAAGACCAAGTGAACAGATTGAAAACCTATGGTAAGGCAAGATAACTCCCTATAACTTGTAAGTTGATTATTTCATATATTTGTATCACTGACAGAAAACTAATAACCCTGTCTCTGTCCCCTCATTCCTCACTCTGCCTTCTGCTTATGTAAGCTCTCAGTTACTACTCCAGTGCCTTGCCTGCCTGCTAGCACACTCCCCACCATGACAGTCATGGACTCATCCTCTGAATCTGTAAGCAAGCCCCCAGTTGAATGCTTTCTGTTATAAGTTGCCTTGGCTTCTTATTTACTATGAAAATCAAACAGCAATCCATAACGTATTTTAAAAGTGTTTTTTTTTTTTTAGGATATCTTTTGCTTTTTAAACTTGTTCATACAATTGATTTTGGCAGGTCTGGAGATTAATCTTATGGCCTTATGTTTGCCAGGGAAGCCATTTTTTTTTTTTACATTCCAGTAGCAGTAGTCTTGATAAGCTCTATGCTTATATGGTAGTCTTTAGTCTGTTCACTTATTTTCATCCTAGCATCTTAAGGGTTTTATCTCTTACTTCCAACTGTATCCATCTGGAATTTATTTTGGAATAATTAATTTTTGGCCTCCTAATTCTAGACCTGAACATAATAAAATATGTTTAAAACATTCACTGTCACACTCTGCCGTCTTCCCATTTATTTTTACCATGAAGTAATCCATAAATTTTGCTGCTAGAGGAGCAGTTGATGATTTGTGATGTATGATTTGTAATATATTATAAAGCAAGGGAATTTGAGTGCAATACACTTTTAGTCAACTCTCCTGACATGATAATTTTTAAATGTTTCTATTTGACTTTAAAATATATTGCACCCACATTCACAGGTACTCACACGTGTGTGCACACACGCCGTGCACGCATGCTTGCGCACACACACACATACACACCACACTCCCATGCACACACACCCCCCACATGAGTAAGTCTTACAATAAATTCGTACACGTCCAAATTTTAGAAGTATCGTTGACTTGAGAGATGCTGAAAATCGAACTGTTTCCCTTATCCTGTCAATCACTTAAATGGTTATTATTTCAAATATACTATATGAATAATACTGCATGGATGGGTAGTGAGGATGGCAGAGTACAGAGAAAGGCAATGGCAAAGTTAACATATAAAAGGCCTTCCTTCCTTGTTGACAAAAGGTCACCATTCACCAACAAATTACAAAAAAAGATCCTCCACCATCTCAGAGAGGTGAACTGAGGGGAGAGGTAATAAAGAGCAAATGCAAGGCAATTTTGACTCTGCTTCTCCATATCGCTCAGATGTTGTTCGTCCTATTTGACCTTCTCTGCAGCCTCCTTTTAAATTTTCTTGTTCAGTGCTTGCTACACTCTAATCTTTAAAGGTCAGCTGAGAAGTTTGAACAAACCTGCAATTTAGTTACTGGTGTTGTAATGATGTGAATTTTTCAGTTTGGATTATCGTTCTATGGTTATTCTGGATATTGATAACAGGGTAAGCAGAGTGAAGAGAGTATGACAACTCTTTATATATTTTGCTGATTGGTATGAGTCTGAGATTCCTTAAAAATAGTTTTTGAAACTTAATAGATGAAAACAATCAGCTAGATAATTTTTTGACCCCAGGACCACTGCTTCCTTTGTAGTTCTGAACTCTATTTTTTTTGACATCCTCACCTATCATATATTGCACCATGCAGAGTTTGCTTATAAAACAGCTAACTTTGTTTTCCACATGGTCTGTTCAACCTAGAGATGTAAGCATTAGATTGCAATAAAATTCTTTAATCAACTTTCCAAACACCATGAGAAGTAAACAATTTAGTCTGGAAGATGCGATTAGTGTACAGAACAAGAGAAAACAAGAAAATGTGTGAATGTTAAATTGGGCACTGTATGGAATTAGCCAAGGTGGGGCTAAGAATATCTGAAAAATCTTCTCTTACATAAAAGCAAGTAGAATACTATGAAATTCTAAAATTAGTTTTAGAATTCTTGAAGTTAAACAGAAGCCTCTCACAATCTAGAGTGTTGATACTAAATAAATAAATAAATAAATAAATAAATAACCAGATCTGAGTAAAAAAAAAAATCAACAATATTCATGGATCCTCCAGATTATCACTTTAAACCTTCCCAGTTCTATGGTAGCTCAGGAAAAGTTTGGACCATTCCTGTGATAAATCAAGCATGCTGGAAATCACTATAGGAAGCAGAATGTGATGGCCAGATTGATATTCATATGTTGAACCAAAATTCACCCAAAACACCAGCAACCAAAGACAAAATTTAAATTGGACTTCATCAAAATTAAAAATATTAGTGCTACAAAAGACATTAGCAATAAAGTAAAAAGAAGGGATCAGACAGTAGTAACACATGCCTTTAATCCCAGTACTTGGGAGACAGAAGCAGTTGGATTTCTGAGTTCGAGACCAGCCTGGTCTACAGAGTGAGTTTCAGGACAGCCAAGGCTATACAGAGAAATCTTGTCTCAAAAAACAAAATACAAAAAACGAAAATACTACAAAACAAAACAAAAAATAAGTGGAAAGACAACACATAGAATGAGCAAAACTATTTGCAAACTATATGTCTAACTGTGTAAGGGTATCCTGGTTCATTGCTGGGCATGGGCCTGGAACCCCGAGACTCTCAAGTGAGAAACGGCAGGCGTTAGGCCACATCTCCAGAACCCAGAGTCCGGACACGCAGTCTCGTCTCCATAGACCTACATTGTCCAGTCAAGTAGGCCATTACAGCCCCTCCCAAAGTGTACAGGTAGAGGGCGTGACCATAGGCCTCAGGCCCTAGGGATTTACATACTAATGAAGACCAGAGGGCAGAGCAAATTAAGCATTCCTCCCCATCCTCCTCTTTCTCCCTCCCTATTTAACTCAGGACTGCCCTAGGTTTCATGGGGTGGGGGGGGTACTTCCAGATCCATCCACCATCCGCCATGACAGCAAACCCTTTTGGAGCCAAAAAAACAAAAACCAAACTATATGTCTAATAAAGAACTATGATCCAGAATATATAAGGGACTATTATAACTCTTTGCAACATACGGAGACCATATAGAAAACCATGATCAGTCAAAAGGCAGAGATATGGAGCCTAGTTCCAACACATCTCCAAGACAACTCCAGCACTAAGGCTCAGAGATGATTGCAGAAGAGGACAGAAAGAGTGCAAGAGCCATAGGAAGGAGTTTGCTGTGAGATTGTGTCTCCTTGTAATGTCAGAAGTTGTACTCATAAATTCTCACCATCTTGAGTGCCTAACCTAGGCAGAACAAGGGTAGCACCAATAGACATGCCAAATCAGGGGAGTTGAGCCCTACACAGAACTACAGGCAAGTAAGGAACTCTGCAGGTGGGAAAAAAGTCTTTCCCTAGGGAACAGCACCGCAATTGGTTACCCAATACCAAATGGTCAGCTCTAAAAGCATATATACAAATAACATTATACAGACTGAGCGGGTTATATTTAGGAATATATATTTACATACATATATGCTTGTAACAGCAATTAATTGAAAAGGGGGGCATTGTTTTTTAAAAAGAACAAGGAGATGTTTATATGAGGGTTTGAAAGGAGGAAAGGGAAGTCAGAAATGACATAACTATATTAATGTCAAAAAGTAAAGGAAATAATAATAACAACAGCAGCAATAATAATAATAATAATAATAATAAATCTCTAGAATAACACAGACCTGTGACTGAAGTGTGGCTCAGACTATTTCTGTCATGATTACAGTACCCTTCCCTACTTCATAGCTTTGAAGTTGGATCTTTGGCTCTAAGTAGGGCAAAGCTGTATCACTTTCTCAAGCTACGCTTTCTGCTTGTTGGAGATTATTTTTCTCTGAAGACTGGGAACAGTTCTACTCCAAGACCCAGCTATGTCACTCCTAGATATATACCCAAAAGATGCCTCACTATACCACAGGGACACTTGCTCAACTATGTTCATAGCAGCTTTATTCACAATAGCCAGAAACTGGAAACAACTAAAGATCTCTCAATTGAAGAATGGATAAAGAAAACATGGTACATGTCCACAATGGAATACTATTCTGCCATTAAAACAAAGACAGTGGATGGAACTTGAGGACACTTATGAAAGAATAGGAGGTAGGATTTTGGGCCACAAAAGAGATAGAAATCCATAGGAAGACCAACAGAGTCAACTAACCTGGACACTTTGGGGCTCTCAGAGACTGAACCACCAGTGAAAGAACACACTAGGCCTCTCCACACATATGTAGCAAATGTGCAGCTTGGTCTTCATTTGGGTCCCAAACAACTGGAACAGGGGCTATCCCAAAAGCTTGTACATGGGATATGTTCCTCTAGCTGGGCGGCCTTGTCTGGCCACAGTGGGAGAGGATGCATCTAGTCTTGCAGAGATTTGATGTGCCAGGGTAGGAGGCTATCAGGAGGGGCCTCCTATCTCTCAGAGGAGAAAGGGAGGGGGAGAAACTGTAGGAGGGGGAATCAGGAAGAGAGAGGACAGTGATCAGGATGTAAAGTGAATACATTGAAAAATAAACATGTTTTTCTTTCATTTTTTGAGGATTTCTTTACTTTTTTTTATTTTATACATGAAGATTGTACTTCTATCAGTCAACCTAGAAAGACTGAATAGTCAGTCATGCTCTGAAAAAGATTGCTAGATTGAACCTCAGTTATATATGAAGTACTTAGAAAGCAACAGTAAGTGCACTTAGTAGATTGTATATACATGTATGTGTGTGCACATATATATATGTGTGTGTGTGTGTATATATATATATATGTGTGTGTGTGTGTGTGTGTGTGTGTGTGTGTGTACATATATACACAATGATAATAAAGAGATCATGAATTTGGGATGATGGACACAGATTTTGAAGTTTGGTGGAGGGAAGAGAGATGTAGATACAGGGTTCATATACAAAGTTATTAAAAATAAAATGTTAAGCATTTAGGAAAAAATCTGTGCGTTTTGAAATGGGTTAAGTTAAACTGAGCTAAAACTTAACTCCAATTGATTTTCTAGGAAATAATATTTAGGAAAATGATATGATACACAGAGTACTGGGAAATTAACTTTGTCATTTAAAATTTCTCTAAAGAGTTTTTTATATGAGTATTGTATTTGGATCATTTCTATGTCATCCTATATTGTTTTGGGAGCCTTTTGGACTGCCCTGGCCAACAAGAGAAGTTTCCCACACCAGAAAAGTAAAACAGAACAGGTGGAGAGCAGGCAAAAGGAGCTCCAGAGATGGAAGTGGTGGGATAGTGCTTGGGGGGTGGGGGGCAAAACAAGAGGACTTTAACCAAGGAGGAAGGTGAAAGGATTAGCAGTCAGGAAAGGACAGGAGGATAAATAACACTTGTTTATTTAGTGTGTGTATGTGTGTGTACATATGTATGTAATTTAAATGACAATTCTCTCTCCAAAAGCAGCAGACTGACGAAAAGCCCAGTGCCACACATAGGGAATTTTATGAATATTTTTGATATGTTTTTTATTTTAATGTGAAAAGTAGAACTATATACTGATAGCTTCATTAAAGGATATAAGTAGGAAGCATTTTCATAAATCAATGTCAACAATAAAATATGTAATATTAATAACCTCAGGAGTTCCCCCTTTATACATGAAAGGTATATCCCAAAATTCCTTGTGGATCCCTTAGACCCCAGAGTTAGTACCTAACTCTATGCAAGCTATTTTTGCCTATATATCCTTCCTATGATAAAATTTAATTTATTTAAGCAGAGTGAGATACTAGCAACAATATTAATAAAATACTGGAGTTATAACAATATAATAAAATTTATGTGAATATGATTGTTGTCTCAAAGTATATTACTGTAGGTGGGATGGAGTATAATAATGTAAGATTTTATCATGCTACTCATAACAGCAAAAAATTGAAAACTTATGAGTTGTTTCCTTCTATAATTTTTCATTTAATCTTTTAAACTGTGCTTCATAGTCTAGAAAAAGAAACTTAGGATTGAGTCACCAAATTTCTTTCCTAAAAATAGTGACAGAATAGAGACGCATAACTAAATTATTGAGAACTACTAGGGCTAAAATGTGTTATTATCTCTTAAAGTATAGACAGGGAAGACTGACTCCTTTGACAATACAGAAACATAATGAGTATATAATGACTGGAAAATGATCCAAAGAAGTTGGGTGTTAAGAAAAGGCAGATGGGGATAATGAGATGTTTCGGGGGTAAAAGTGCTTGTCATCAAAGCCTGACAAGCTGAACTGAATCTCTGGAATTTACATGGTAGAAGAAGAGAAACGGATTCCCCTAAGTTGTCCCTGGCCTTTGTATGCATATTATGGCATGTATGCCCAGTCCCAATAAAGAAATGCATAAATGTGAAAAAGAAAAGTTGAAAAGTACCATATGTTACAGACACACCATGAAACTGAAAATGGAGACTATTACCTGAATTAAGGGGATTAGGTAATCACCTTGGAGAAATGCTGTGGGAAGTGGTGGAATCGAGAGTGGATTGGAAAGATGAGTAAGACTGAAGTTTGGAGAAAATTGGGAGGAAAGGATAAGGGGCCAAAATTTTGTGGAGGAAAGTAGAGTTAAGCTTTTGGGTTTTTTTTTCCCTTTTTAATTTTTATTTTCTTTTGTTTGGGGATATTTTAAATATGGATACTTGAATACAATGTAGGACAAGGCTATCCTGGGTCTTGTGTGCGCCCATAGGAAATTTAAGATTATTTTTATCAATTTCTGTGAAGAACTATATTGGAAGTTTGATGAAGATTGTGCCGAATCTATACATTGCTTTTGATAGGATGGACATTTTTACTATATTAATCCTACTGATCCATGAGCATGAGAGGTCTTTCCTATTTTCTGGTATCCTTTTCAATTTTTTTTCAGTGTTTCAAAGTTTTTGTTGTATAAGTCTTTCACATATTACAAGGTGGACTAAATCTACCTTGGTTAGATTCAATCTAAGATAATTTATGAGGCCATCCCTAATTGTATTATTTTCTTGATTTCTTCTCAGAGGGCTTATTATTTGTATATATGAAGGCTGAATATATTTATTAGCTGTAGCGGATTTCTGGTAGCATCTTTAGGGTCCTTTATAGGTACAATTTTATCACCTTCAAATAAATGTACTTAGAGTTCTTCCCTTCCTATTTGTATCCCCTTTGATCTCCCTCATTTGACTTTCTGCTCTAGCTTAGACTTTAAGTGACATGTTGAACAGAAATTAGGGGAGTGACTATCCTTGTCTTATTTCTGATTTTACTGGAATTACTTTAACTTTTTGTCCACGTAAGATGAGGTTGGCTGACAGCTACCTGTATTGTCTTCGTTAGATTAAGATAGATCCCTTGTATTCCTAGTCTATCCAGGATTTTGAAAAAATAGATACTAAATATTCAATGAAACAGAATTTAAGAGAACATTAATGATGGAGTTAAAGTCACATTCTTATTCCTTACAGACAAGAGTGACAGAGATACTGTAATGGTGGTGGCAATGATATCTAGCATTTAATGCAAGTTTCTGTTCTAAAGTCAGTATGAAACATGTTCACATAGGCCCTTGGAGGATGAGAAGATGGACTGGCATTAAGAGATCTGGTTATCTGTTCAACACTACAGGGCTAGGAAGCACCATCACAGGGACCGAACAATGGAAGACTGACCTCAAACACATACTACTAAGAGGAATAGGCTGCATATAGCCTTGCAATTTTGGAATCTGTGGGGACAACGTGAGATCAGTAACAATGGGATTAGAAGCTCAAGAAGAGCGGCGGCAACTTGAAACAGCTGCTCAAAGTCCACGGGTAAGGAATGGAAACACTGATATGGAAAACCTGAGGTTTAGAAGACACGAAGCATGCGCCAGGACCGTCACTTGTTTGCAACTTTCTTTAGTGATATCCCAGGAGACGTGATGGGATTTGGTTGCAAGAGCGAGGAAGATTAGGGGACAAAGGATTCTAAACTGTTACTAAGTACCATTGTTAAAAATATTTGCTGGGATGATCTCAGTGAAAATGACAGAGGTAGGATCCTTGAATACTCCACCCCTCCATTAAAACAATGAAACTGGGAAAAAGCAACAACCTGAGAAGCACACATTCAACATCTCAGTAAGAACAGTGGGTTTGATGACATCTTCACTTATTTTACTCAGTTCTCTCCTTTATAACTCAGCCTACCTCACCAGAACTGAAGGAAGAAGAACAGAGCTCTTCTCTTACCCCATGTCATCATTTAACCCCCAAAGTCTAGATTATAAGACCCTTTATCATCAGCATAGTGCTAACAACTTCTGTGCAGTGAGTATTTCTCAAAAAAAAATATTCAGAGGCAAGTGTTTAATGGCATGGATGCACAGTGTATTTGATAAGGAATTAATATTCAAAATCCATTAAGGAACTCATATCTGAATAGCAAAAGGGCAACTAATCTGATTTTAAAATGAGCAAAAGACCTAGATAGACATTTTATAAAAAGATGCACAGATGGCCAACAGTTATACAAAAAGTTGTTCACCATCCATAATCATCAGGGGGAAAAAAGCCAACCCAAAGCACAATGAAATAGCACCTAACAGCTCTTAAGATTTCTATTATCAAAAAGTCAGCCAATAAAGGTGTTAGTCCAATGACTGGTCTAACTTGAGGCCTATGTCACGAGAGGGAGGCCATATCTGACACTGACTGGATGACAAGGAATCAGAGGCTGTATACCACCGAAACATAGGATAGAACCAAACACAGACAGACATAAAAAGCCAATGAAATGATTCTTAATGATATTCTGCTATACTTAATAGACTGGATGGAGCCTAGTGCAATCATTATTAGAGAAGCCTTCTTCTGGCAGCTGATGAGAGCAGATTCAGAGACTCGGAGTTAAACATTAAGCAGAGCTTGAGGAAGCCTAAAGAAGAGGGTGAGGAAGGACTGTCGGAGCCAGAGAGATCAAGTACACCAGGAGAACATGGCCCACAGAATCAACTAAGCAGGGCTCATAAGGTCTCACAGAGGCTGAAGTGACAATCACAGACCCTGCATGGGTCTGTGCTAGATCTTCTGCATGTATATTTATGGGTACATAGCCAGGTGTTCTTGTGGGACTTCTGACCATGGGAATAGGGACTGCCCCTGATTCTTTTGCCTATGTTTGGGACCTTTTTCCTCTTACTAGATTGCCGCATCCAGCCTTGATATGAGGGTTTGCATCTAGTATTAACTATTGAATCTTGTTATGCCATGTTTGTTTGATAGTCCTGGGAAGCCTGCTGTTTTCTGAAGGAAAATGGAAGAGGAGGAGTGGATATGGGGGAGAGGAGAATTGAGAGTGGGGGCTGGGAGGAGAAGGAGGGGAGGCTGTGGTCAGGATGTATTTATGAGAGAAGAATTATTTCTAAAAAGGCTTATGTGAGGATAAAAAGAATAAAGGTGTTGGAAAGGTTATGGACAAAAGAAAAGCTTTTTACTCTGTGGGTTGGAATGTAAATTGGTACAGAAAACAATATGGAATTTCCTCAAAAATTTAAAAATAGATCTACTACTCAGCAATCGCACTTCTTAGTATATTTTCAGCAATCCCATTTCTTGGTGTACAGCCAAAGGAAATTAAATCAGTACCTGCAAGAAATATGTGTATCCTTATGCCCATTGCAACATTATTCACAATATCCAAGATACAGAAACAACCTAAGTGCCCATCAACAAAGAAATGAATAAAAGAAATATAGTATATAATGGAATATTATTCAACAATAAAGAGACAAGTAAGGCATTAAGGCAGAGTAAAACAGTGATATCCAACATCTGGAGAGAGGAAATAAGAAATGTCTGCCAACGGGTGCAGGCTTTCAGAGACAAGATGAATAAGTTCCAGAAATTTTATATGCAGCAGGATGATAATAGTCAATAATACTATATTAGTTATTTGAAATTTACAAAGGGAGTCTTAATGGTATTTACTACACACACACACACACACACACACACACACGATTAACTGAAGGTGGTAATACAAACCTTGGTGTAGGTTTTATCCCAACATTCTATGTGTTAGAAGCTTGTTATCCCCAGTATGGCAAGGTTGGTGGTATGGACCATTAAGAGGTGGGGCCTACTGAAAGATCACTGGATAATTCAAGGATGTGCCCTTGGAGGGGATTAATGTGGTATTCAATAGAGAGTTGTTATAAAAAAAAAAGTAAAACTGCTTAGGCTCAGTTGGTAGGGTGTTTGTGTAACATGCAAGAGGCTCTGGGTTCAAGCTTCGTCTCTGTATATACTAGCATGGTGGGCCGTGCTTGCAATACCAATACTCAAGATGTGGAGCTAAAAGGAACAGGAATTTGTGATCAACATTGGCTATATCATGAGTTCAAGGACAGCTTGGGATATATGTGCTCATGTCTCAAAATCAATAAGAGTAAACAAATAAAAAACAAAAAAGAACAAACCTGGCCCCACCTAACACCAGCATATTTTGCAGACAGGACAGAGTATAGGTCAAAGATTTTGTGGCTGGGTTGATGTCCATGTTTCCCTTTCAGTCACCTGCAGAATTTCCTTCCCACACCAAAGACACTAGAATGTAGTGGTGAAGGCTCCATGTAGGCACCATCTTGACTTCTCAATGTTCAATGGGTTGTGCTGTGTTGTTTTTATTTGCAATGGGGCCCAGTTGTCAGATTTTAGAGAGCAATACTTTATCTTGGCAACAACTGAGTTGTTTGAGGATTTCCACAGGACCTGTTTGGCCAACAACTCAATTGAATGTAACCCAGACCCATCACTGGAAGCCTTGCCTATCTAAAAGAGTTGGCCAGTAGAGACTCCTTATCCCTCATTACTAGTAGTCCTCATTAGTGTAACCTTCATACATTCCAGGAGTTTCCATTGCACTAGGTTTCTACAACACCCATCAAATCCTCCCACCCCAGCAATTCCAGCAACCTCTCCTTGTGCTCTCTCCCTCCATCCCATCTTCCCACACACACCTGATCCCTCTGGCTCCTGCTCCCACCCACCGCCAGTCCACTCCCAAAACCCATTAGATCATTGTATCTGTCCAAGACCTGTCCTCTTTACCTGACCTCTCTTGTTCTACAGATTGTAGCTTGGTTATCATCTACTTAACGACTAATATCTACTTATAAGTGGATACACACCATATTTGTCTTTCTGGGCCTAGGTTACCTCACTCAGGATAATTTTTTTTTCTAGTTCCATCCATTTACGTGCAAATTTCATGATGTCATTTTTTAACAGCTAAGTAATACTTCACTGTGTAAATGTACCACATTTTCTTTATCCATTATTCTGTTGAGGGATATCTGGGTTGTTTGTAGTTGCTGACTATTATGAATAAAGCTGCAATGGACATGTTTGAGTCCTTGTGGTATGGTGGGCAGAGCATCCCTTGGCATATGCCAAGAGTGGTATACCTGGCTCTTGAGGTAGATCAATTTACCACTTTCTGAGGAACCACCATATTGATTTCCAAACTGGCTGTACAAGTTTGTACTCCCACCAGCAATAGAGGAGTGTTCCCCTTATTCTATATCCTCACCAGCATAGCTGTCGCTTTTATATTTTATCTTAGTCATTCTGACAAGTGTAAGATGGAATCTCAAAGTAGTCTTGATTTGCATTTCCCTGATGGCTAATGATGTTGAATATTTCTTTAAGTGTTTTTCAGCCATTTGAGATTATTCTATTGAGAAATTTGTTTAGATTTGTACTTCATTTTAAAAATTGGACTATTTGGTGTTTGATATCTAGTTTCTTGATTTCTTTATATATTTTGGATATTAGTCTTCTAAAAGATGTGGAGTTGGTAAAAAAAAATTATTTCCTTTTCTGTAGGCTTCTGCTTTGTCTGAGTGACAATATCCTTTAACTTACTGAAGCTTTTCAGTTTCATGAGGTCCCATTTATTAACTGCTGATCTTAGTACCTGCCCTATCAGAGTTTGGTTCACAAAGTCTTTCCTTGTGCCAGTTCGTTCAAGGATATTCCTCACTTTCTCTTCTGTCAAGTTCACTGTATCTGTTATTAAGTTGAAGTATTTGATCCATGTGTATTTGAGATTTGTGCACGGTGATATATACAGATATATTAGTATTCTTTAAAATGCGGACATCTAGTTTAACCAGCACCATTTGTTGGAGATGCTGTCTTTCTCAGTGTGTATTTCTTGCTTCTTTATCAAAAATCAGGTGTCCATATGTGTTTAGATTTGTGTCTGCATCTTTAATTCTAGTCCATTGATCAATGTGTCTATTTTTATGCCACTACTATGAGGCTTTTATTATTAGAGCTCTGTAGTACATGGGTGGTGATCTCTCCAGTAGTTCTTTTACTGTTCAGGTTTTAGCCACTATGGGTTTTTGCTTTTCCGTATTTGAAGTTCAGAATTTTCCTTTCAAGGTCTCTAAAGCACTATGTTGGACTCTTTATGATAATTGCATTGAATCTGTAGATTGTTTGTGATAAAATGGATATTTTTACTATGTTAATCCTACTGATCCATGGGCAAGGGAGATCTTTACATCTTTTGATATCTTCTTCAATTTCTTTCTTCAATGACTTGAAGTTGGTCTGTAATTCTCTTTCTTTGTTGTATCTTTATGGTCTTTGAGTATCAAGGTAACTATGGCTTCATAAAATGAATTGGGACATGTTTCTTTTTTTTCTTGTAATACTTCAGTGTTTATTATTTGTTTTAATGAGCTCTGATAGAACAGTCAACAATATGGAAAAAGAAATAATGATGTATTCAACTGTCTTATAAAGGACTATTGATTCTAAACATTTTTCTGATTGAGCTTCCAACAGAGTAGCAAATTTCTTTTTTTCTTCTCTTTGCACCGTCTTTCTTTTTTTTAAAAATAATTTATTTTTTCTCAAATCGTAATTCATTCACACAGGGGTTATAAACACAGAAAGGCAGGATGTGGGGAAGGGAATGACACTGGAGTGTGGGTGTTCAGGGGGAATACAGATATCTTTCAGAGCCAGGTATCGGCTGGGTGAAGGTTCAGGGGACAAGTCGCTATGACTCTGCCTATGACTAGCTTGTCCTTATCTAAGTTGGTATTGTCTGCCAAGGCTACCTATTTACAAGGTCTATGACTACTCAGGCTTGTAAATTTCCACAAAAGCTGCCTGTTTACATTAGCTTATAGCCATCTGTTTCAATGTTTTTCCACTGAGACTCAAGACTTGGTGTTAGTATACATGTATGACAGGCCTATTGCTGATTTTAGGCCTATGGCTGATTTTAGGCCTTCAGTGGGTAAGCAGGGCTGCCCCTGACATCTCCTCCCTTCTCTAAGTATAGAAGGGCTGTGGCAATTCTAATCTTGTGAAGGCAGGGATAGAGGCCTGACCTCCAGTAATTGAAGGGGACCTTGTAATGGCTCCAGTCCCCCTGTTTGTCCAGTGAGGCATGAGGGCCATACCCGTCCTGATGTCTTTTTCCTGGAGAGGGGATACTTTTGACATCAACCCCTATGCAGTCAGGGTTGGGACACGTTTCTTCTGTTTGTTTTTTATAGAATAATTTAAAGAGTATCAGCTTTAACTTTTCCTTGAAATTCTGTTAGAATTCTTCACTACAACCATCTGGGCCTAGGCCTTTTTTGTGTTGGGAGACTTAATGACTGCTTCTCTTTCACTAGGGGTTAGAGGTCTATCTAAATTGTTTATCTGATCTTGATTTAACTTTGTAAGTGGTACCTATAAGAGAAAATTATCCATTTCTTTTAGATTCTCCAATTTGGTGAAATACAAGTTTTTAAAGTATGTTCTTAAGATTCTCTGGATTTCTTTGGTGTCTTTTGCTATGTCCCCCTTTCATTTCTGATTTTGCTGATTTGAATATTCTGTCTTTTAGGTTCATTTGGATAAGGATTTGTCTATCCTGTTGATTTTCTCAAAGAACCAACTCTTGTTTCATTGATTCTTTGTATTGTTCTATTTGTTTCTATTTGATTGATTTCAGCCCTTATCTTGATTATTTTTTGCCATGTACTTCTCTTAGGTATGTTTGCTTCTTTTTGTTATAGAACTTTCAGGTATGCTGTTAAGTTGCTAGTATGAGAACTCTCTAATATTAGTATGAAGGTACTTAGTGCTTTCAGTTTTCCTCTTAGCACTGCTTTCATTGTTTTCCATAAGTTTGGGTATGCTGTATATTCAGTTTCATTGAATTCTAGAAAGTCTAAATTAAAGACTTTATTTCTGTCTTAACTCATTTTTCTTTCTTTCTTTTTTTTTGTTGTTGTTTTGGTTTGGTTTTTCCAGACAGGGTTTCTCTGTATAGCACTGGCTGTCCTGGAACTCACTCTGTAGACCAGGCTGGCCTCGAACTTAGAAATCACCTGCCTCTGCCTCCCAATTGCTAAGATTAAAGGCGTGTGCCACCACTGCCCGGCCTTGACTCATTTTTTCATTCAGTAGAGATTTGTTCAATTTCCATGAGTTTGTAAGGTTTCTGTTGTTTCTGGTTTTGTTCGTATCTAGCTTTAATTTGTGGTGGTCTGATAGGATGCAGGGAGTTACTTCAGTTTTCTTGTATTTGTTGAAACTTGCTTTATGACTGAGTATATTTTTAATTTTGGAGAAAGTTCCATGAGGTGCTGAGAAGGTATTTTGTGTGTGTGTGTTTGGTTGAAATGTTCTGTAAACATCTGTTAGGTCCATTTGGTTTACCATACCTGATAGCTCCAGTATTTCTCTGTTTAGCTTTATCTAAATGACTGGTCACTTGGAGACAGTGAGGTATTGAAGACTTTCCTCTATCAATGTGTGAAGATCAGTGTTATACTTAAGTTTGTATTTCTTTTACAAACTTGGGTGCCCTATGTTTGAGGTATAGCTGTTAAGAATTAAAATGTCATCTTGATGGATTTTTCCTTTGGTAAATATATAGTGTCCTCAATCTCTTTTGATTAGTTTTGATTTGAAGTCTATTTTGTTAGATATTAAAATTGTTACATCAGCTTGGTTCTTAGTTCCATTTGTTTTGTATATCTCTTTCAATTGTTTACCCTGAAGTAATGCCTATCCTTGATATTAAGGTATATTTCTTTGATGCAGCAGAAGGGGAGTCCTGTTTTCACATTCATTCTGTTAGTCTATGCCTTTTTATTGGGAAATTGATATTGAGAGATATTGATGACCAATGATTGGGCCGTGTGTCTGTGTGTCTGTGTGTCTGTGTGTGTCTGTGTGTGTCTGTGTGTGCGCCCCTTCTCTTGGTCTTGCTAGTGTGATATTAATTATTTCCTGTGTTTCCATGGGCATAGTTAACCTCTTTGGTTTGGAGTTTTTCTTCTAGAAACTTCTGTATGGCTGGATTTGTAGATAGCTATTCTTTAAATTTGACTTTAGTGTGGGATATCTTATTTTTCTTCATCTATACTATACCCAGTTTTGCTGGGTATTGTAATCTGGGCTGGCATCTATGGTCTCTTAGGGTCTGCAGAATGCTTATCCATGCCCTTCTGGCTTTCAGAGTCTCCTCTGAGAATCAGGTATAATGCTAATAGTTCTCCTTTTATATCTTACTTGGTTTTTTTTCCCTTGCAGCTTTTTAATAGTCTTTCTTTGTCCTGTATGTTTAGTTTTTTAAAATTATTATGTGGCAAGCAGAGTTTCTTTTCTGGTACAATCAATTTGGTGCTCTGTATGCTTTTTGTACCTTTATAGATATCTCCTGCTTTAGGTTAGGAAATTTTCTTCAATACCTGGGATTCTCTCTCCCATATCTTATATTCTGTTGGTGAAGTGTGCCTCTGTATTTCCTGTTAGGATTCCTAAAATTTTCATTTCTGAAATTCCTTCAGTTTGCTTTCGGTTTGTTTTGATTCTATTTCCATTTATGGGTCTTAAACTGTTTTACCCATTTCCTTCCATTGTTTGTGTTTCCTTGGATTTCTTTAAGAGATTTATTCATTTCCTCCAAATTTTTGTTTGTATTTTCCTGGATTTCTTTACGGGATTTGTTCATTTCCTCCTTAATGACCTCCATTATCTTCATATTGAAGGCTTGGGTCTGTGGGAACAATGAGAAAGGTTTAATGTATTTTTCTTATGCTTCATACATGTTGGAATATTCAGGTCCTGTTATGTTAGGATAGCTGGTCTCTAGAGGAGAAATATTGCCCTGGCTATTATTGATTGTGTTTTTACACTGGCATCTAGGCATCTGAGTTTACGATGATTACGTGTCTAGTGCTTATTTCTGGATTTGTCTTTTTTGGATGGGTGTTTTGTTCCTTGGTTTTTGTTTCTTCTCTGGATTTATGGAAAGTGTGATGGCTGTGTGTTGCCTATTTTCCTGGTCTGCTCCACTGGTGTGTTCACAGGGAATGGCTGCTGGTGTTTGCTTATCCACTTGGGGATGTGGATAGCGGGGAAGCAAGGGAAGCAAGTTGGTGTTCTGTTGCTAGAGGTGGAATGACTGGGGGATTTGTCTGGAAGAACAAAGAGCAATAAGAAGGATTGTTAAAGAATCAAACATTAGTGTAAGCTTAAGGAGTGGTTGCTATATGGCTTACATTTGCCACTGGAGACAACCAGGGGACTTGCTTTGGGTTACATCATCACTGCTTTCTAGTTTCCTCTCAACCTGTACTACTTATTCATTTATCTGACTCATGTTGGGTTTCAATCTATTTTTGTTGCTGGCTGACTCCCAGATTCTTGCCCTTGCTGCATCCCCAACTCCAGTATACACACTCTTTGTGCAAATCTGTGATCCTTCCTGACGTTTTCAGACTAACTGCCTTTACAATGAATGATCTTGGTAATGATAATTCCATGTTGCACTGCTACCCCCCAAAACTTCCAAACTGTTGTTCACAATGGTTGTGCTGCTATACAATCTCAGAGCCATGAATGAAGGTTCTATTTTATCCACTAACTCTGTTAGGCACAGATAATATGTACCGAAAATAAGCCTTTAGTTTGTTGGCCTCCACCACCCTGGCTTATTTAAAACTAAAGGTTATGTTCTTAATTGTATACATTTCAACTATGAAAGCTAAAGTGCAGAAACTGGACTGGATCTTAAGCTGCAGTGACAACTGAGAGGAAAATCTTTGAAAGAGTTGGAGATGATTGAGGAAGAGAGGCTGGCGTCCTTTGACACCCTTTCATTGACAGAATTCAAATTTATCCCCGTGACAGGATCTGTAGCCTTGAGAGAAAGGTTAACATTTCATAGATCACTTAACAACTTTGGCCATAGCCATCGAAGTGAAGAGGTCAGCAAACTGAGAAGAAATGACACCACACTGCTCAGTCTGAGGAGCTCCTTTTAGTTGATTATTTTAGAACTTTCTGGGCGATACAATTTGGCCATTTCTCCCTATTTTTAAAGTACTCAAGCAATTTAGGCATTTAAATGTTCTTCCATCTGTAAGAGGTTTAATCACTTAGCCCTGTGTTTTCAATCTTCCTGAATCAATTGAAGCCTTACAAAGTGTTCCTTTTAGGGGAGGTTGGAAAGAGAACAGCAGCAGCTGAGCCAATGCTATTATTTGGGATCAGAATGGAGAACAGTTACTAAAGTATGTTGGGCTGCTACCAAGCCTCTAATCCATGTATGTTGCATGGGACTCAAATCCTGGCCTGGGATGTGTATCAGAAACACCTGAGGGTCTTATCTTAAAATTATTCACCCCCAGAAGTAAGCTAATCAGCCATCAGGGTTTTCCTAGAGCTGAGAGATTGTTTTGTTCTTAAGTCATAGAACTGGGAAATATCTGGACACACCAAGGTTCCTGGTTACCCTACCGCAGGCTTACAATGAATCAGAGCCACTGTTTCCTTACAAACACTAAAGTTTGAAAACTACACCAGTGACCAAAGAACCCCATTTCCACTCCCCACTGAGAATCAGTTTCTCAATGCCATCATTAGCCCACAGCTTCCTCCGGGATTGCTTTCTCTAACTACCTTAACTGTTATCTTCTTCCATTAGCTCACTTAGGCAGCATGTGTTCTTCATTTGGAGGGCAGTATGTTTAGAAATATACCCTGAAAATGGCTAAGCAGGTAACAGATCCATCACTGTTGTTTGTGTCTGAGGCAATTGTAGTGAACTCTTTCTCCATAATTCATTCCATGGTCATTTATTAAGAAACTTTATATGTACTATATGTTTCTAAGAGCAAAAAAAAAGTCTAAGGTGAATTGTGAGCATATACATGCATATGGGAGCATATAGCTAGCATATTTCTGAATACAGATGAAGAAATAGACATAGTCCAGTGGCTTTTTAGAATATTTTCAACTCAGTATATATTCACTTTGGGTCTTCTAGTGATGGGCAGCAGGAAGCAACAGCATGCCCGTCAAAGTCCCTGCTTTCATGGAACTTGCATTCCAGTGTAGAAAGTCAGATAAGGATGGGAAGAAATATATAATAATACATACTTAATCTGTAACAGGTGGTTTTTTGAAAAAGCCGATGCGCAGGCCAGCTATCTAACTGGCAGGTGGCTCTGCTTAGCTCTGGCCACCATGTTCCACACTAGAAGTGGCCAGAAGCCATGAATGGCACAGCTTGAAGCGGCCAGAGGCCAAGCGTGCCACAACTAGACCCACAAGACGCAAGCGTGGGGGATGACTGTCAATCCACCACACTGCATCCACAAACCTCTGCTAAACCCCAGACAATATCCGTCATCCTTGCGGTACCCAGTAGACTGAAGACTCTTAATGCTTAAAGATTATCCAATGGGTATATATATTCGGAAATGCTCAAATAATAAGATGCTCACACAATAAGAATTGTTACTCAATATCTAACCTTTTGATAGAAATTGCTACCCAGGACTGTTTTTGACCCATCTGTCTTCCCCCATGGTCGTTCATTCTTTCTTCTCTCCTCCACTTCCTCTCTTTCTCTCCTCCAAACTCCCCATTCCACCTACCTTTCATACTGCCCAATCACCGAGCTTTATTGCAAATGTAGAGGGAAAATATCCTGCTGCATTGATCATTTCTGTTGGGGTGGGAATATGGAGTGCTGAGGTTGGAGCTTGGTGATAGAGCATTTTCCTAGTATGCATAAGACACTCAGTTCAAATTCCAACACTGACAATAAAAAGAAAAGGCAACAAAATGTTGATGTGACTGAAATGATGGATTTGGTTGATACAGGAATGATCTCTAAGGTGGTGATGTTTGGGCCAAGATCTGGATGATAAAATTGAGCAACTCACAGTCGCCTAAGTGGAAATGGTGTTCCAGGCCTATGGCATAACCACCACATGAGCAGGAAGGAAGGAAAGAACTTGATATACTTAAGGAATTTATGGAAGGCTGGTTTGAAAAAAGTGTCCGGGACAGTGAGGTAATGTATCAGAGAAGAGGTTAGAGAGGGAAGCCTTCATCATGGAGGCCTTATGGGTTTTCTTCAGGGAGGTGGCAGAGCATTTGTTCAGGGGAGATATTGGAAGGTCTCAGGCAGAAGGGTGAGGTAATTAGCTTTAGATTTTTGAAGAGCCCCCTGATACATTTGGAGAGCAGACTGTAAGGGATTGGAAACTAAACCTCTTTGGGAGACTATTGTCAGTGGACAGTTGAGAGATGGTCGTAGCTTTGAATAGGTGGTGAAGAAAAAGTCTATATTTTGGAGCTACGGTTATTGGTTTTTAATGTAGGGTATATATGAAAAGAAAGGACCCTAAAGTATCTCCAAATTTGGAGAAAATGTGGGCTTATTTGCTAAAACGCAGAACACTCAAGAAGAAGTGCCCTGGGAAATGCATAGCCAGACACCGAGAATTCAGATTTAGATATGGAAAAATCAGATGCTTGGAAAAAAATCCCAAACTGAGATGTTAAATAGTGAGACATACATATTTCAAATTCAAGGTCACCTGCGAACCAAAGATATTAATGACTTTTGCAGTCCACAGCACATACATAGATAGTCTTTAAAACCTTGGGGTTGCAGAACATTAAAGAGTTAAAAAGGAAGACAATTCTATAAGCCAGATTATTATTATTCCCATCAAATGGATAAGGAAACCAATTCAGTAGCCTGAGACTACAGCTCATAAATGACAAATCAAACCTTAATTAAAACATGTCTTGCCGGGCGGTGGTGGCGCACACCTTTAATCCCAGCACTTGGGAGGCAGAGGCAGGTGGATTTCTGAGTTCGAGGCCAGCCTGGTCTAGAGTGAGTTCCAGGACAGCCAGGGCTACACAGAGAAACTCTGTCTCAAAAAACAAAACCAAAACCAAAACAAAACATGTCTTGGGGGTTGGGAATATGTCTCTGGTTTAGAGAGCTTGTTGTTCTGGCAGAAAACCTGTGTTCAGTTCCCAACACAAACAGTGGTTCCAAATCCTCTGGAACTTCAGTCCAGAGACTCTGATACCCTCTTCTGTCTTCTCCATGTGCTATGTGTCTGTGGTCCACAAACATGCATGCAGGTTAAAAACCACTCATACACACGTAAGAATGTATATGAATAAATGTAAACAAAAGTTTAAACCTGTGTCTGCCTAATTCCAAAGTTTCTGTTCTTACTAAACATACTCTAAAAATGACTAAAATAAATTAAACATGGAATACACCTTAAATCCCAGCACTCCAGAGGCAGGAGCAAATCGATCTCTGTGAGGTCAAGGCTGGTGTGGTCTACATGGTGAGTTTCAGGATAGCTGGGGCTACATAGGAACCCCATCAAAAATGACTAAAGCAGAAAAAAATTGGCCTGGATGAGCAAAGTTTACCAGATCCAACCTGAACAGAGTAGCCATGTAGTGCCATGAGCTAGTATTTTCAACATTGATTTTATTTTTCATGTTTTCTGGTTTTATTTCTTACAAAAAAAAAAAAAACAAACAGATCACCAGTATGAATACCAGAAATCAAAGTTAGTGTGCGAGATTAGGGAAATGAGAAGATGATTTTTTAAATGTTGTACATCCAACACACAGTAGCAAGTTAGAGTAGCATGGGAAAGTGTGGGAATGAAGGCGGAGAAATTAGTGGAGAAAAAGGTCAGTGCTGAAAGCATCAGAACATCTGGAGGAAGGGAGGCAATTAAAGGTCCCCACTAGAATAAGACTGATTACTGAAGCACTCTGAAGTCAAATGGGATCAAAGATCTCCCTACCTACTCCTGATAAACTTTTGCAGCTTTTTTTCTAACCTTTTATATTTTGTTGAGATTTTAACGGAAAGTAATAGATTTATATAGTTATAAGAAAACAAGAGAGAGCTCACATACATTTTACCCAGTTGCTGCAAATGGTAACAACTTGCAAAGATGTGGTATAATACCACAACATTGATATAAGAGTTATCCTCCTTAGAGTTTTCCATTTTATCAGTAATCACTATGTGTGCTTGTTTTGCCTGCCTTAAAGCCTTAGAACTTGTGTAGGGCCATGTATTTCCACTATGTGAAAGAAATCTATTATTTACACAGCACACAGTCTTGAGGATTTTTTAATAACAGCACAAAACAGGTGAAGACAGTGCCTTATAAGCAACAGAGAATTATTCCTCACTGTCCTTGAGGCTGGAAACCTGAGGTCAGGCTGTAAGGATTGTTGAGTTCTGATGACACCCTATCCAGTTCAAATACTGCCAATTTCATGTATCCTCATACACTTATAAGAAGGCAAAAGTATTCTCTCAGGCGCATGCATCTTACTTATTTGAGCAGTACCCTCATGACCTAATACTTGCCGAAGGATCCATAACCTCCTAAAATCAGGGTTTTAACATACAAATTTGGGAGTCCTCATAAACATTTATCCCATACCATGACTACTATGATAAAAGCTGTGCTGAACATTTCCATTCAGGTTCTGTGTGAATATAAATTTCCATTTCACTGGGATAAATGCCCAGGAATGTGTGACATTGCAGTTGCATACTTAGTTGGGGTTTTGTTCTTGTCATTAACTCTTTGACAATTTTGTGCACACATGCATACTTATAATTTGGTTTTGGTCCTTTTTATACCCCAATGGCCCTCTCTTCTCTTCTCACTCCCCCTTGGACGCTTTCCTCCTTGTTTTCCAAGGTGCCTGTACCACTTTATACCCCTCCCAGAAATGAGGGATCAAGTTTCTCTCCTTGCTTGCCAGCATTTTCCGTGTCATTATTTTTATGGCAGCCGTTTTGATTGGTGTGTAGTAATCAAAATCTGTTATTTCTTTAACAGAGACAAATTGGTGAAAAGAAACTGTTTTGAAATTTCTTTAGATTAAGATCTCTTATTGTTTTCAATTTTAGCTCCTCCAAACTGGTTTTGCCTGGAAAACCATTTTGAACTTTTGCAATAAAAGATCATTTGGGAACCAGCTGCCCTAAAACCACAAAGCAATTACTTATCTTCACCTAAGACTACAGAAAAGCCAAGAAAGGTAAAGAAATTCATCTGAGAAATCTAGAGAAGGGATAGAAAGACTATCTGGGATAATATTTGCAAATAATATGATTTGTTACTATTATTCTTTAATTGTTTTTTTTACAGTCCAGTTGTTATCCCCCTCCCTGTCTGCCCTCCAACTGTTCCTCATCCCATTCCTCCTCCCCAGTCTACAAGAGTATGTTCCCATCCCCCACCCTCACCCCACTAGACCTCCCTACTCCCTGGGGCCTCAAGTCTCTAGAGGGTTAGGTGCATCTTCTCTCACTGAGGCCAGACCAGGCAGTCCTCTGCTGTGTATGTTTCTGGGGCCTCATATCAGCTGGTGTATGCTGCCTGGTTGGTAGCTCAATGTCTGGGAGATCTCAAGGATCCAGGTTAGTTGAGACTGCTAGTTTTCCTATGGGATCAACAGCTTCTTCCAGCTTTTCCCTAATTCAACCACAGGGGTTCCCTGCTTCTGTCCATTGGTTAGGTGTATCTGCATCTGACTCTTTCAGCTGCTTGTTGGGCCTCTAGGAGGGCAGCAATGCTAAGCTCCTGTCTGTAAGCACACCATAGCATCCGTAATAGTGTCAGGCCTATTGGAGCCTCCCCTTGAGCTGGATCCCAATTTGGACTTGTCACTGGGGCCAGTCGTTTCCCTCAGACTCTTCTCCATTTTTGTCCCTGCAGTTCTTTCAGACAGGTACAATTCTGAGTCAGAGTTTTTGTCTGTGGGATGGCAACCCCATCCCTCCACTTGATGCCCTGTCTTTCTACTGGAGGTAAGCTCTACAAATTCCCTCTCCCCACTGTAGGGCATTTAATCTAAGGTCCTGCCCTTTGAGTCCTGAGAATCTCTCACCTCCCAGGTCTCTGGTACATCCTAGAGGATCCCCTCACCTTCTACCTTCCGAGGTTGCTGGTTTCCATTCTTTATGCTGGCCCTCAGGGCTTCAGTCCTGCCCTCCAATACCTGATCATGTTCCCCTTTTCCTCTCCCCGTCCCCTCTCCAACCCAGGTCCCTCCCGCCGTGATTGCTTTCTTCTCCCTCCCAAGTGGGATTGAGGCATCCTCACTTGGGCCATTTGCCTTATTAACCTTCTTGAATTCTGTGGACTGTATCTTGGGTATTCTGTACTTATTTGGCTAATATCCACTTATTAGTGAGTACATATCATGCATGTTCTTTGGGGTCTGAGTTACCTCACTCAGGATGATATTTTCTAGTTCCGTCTATTTGCCGGCAAAACTCAGGATGTCCTTGTTCTTAATAGCTGAGTAGTATTCCATTGTATGAATGAACCACGTTTTCTGTATCCATTCTTCTGTTGTGGGATATCTGGGTTGTTTCCAGCTTTTGGCTATCACAAACAAGGCCACTATGAACATAGTGGAACATGTGCCCCTGTGACATGGTGAGGTATCTTTTGGCAAATAATAAGTTTTCCATTCTGCTCTATGGCTTCACTTAAGGATACAGCAGCCTGATAGAAATGACCCAAGAGCGAGTTGGATTACAGATATGGAGAGATGAGAGCTGATTATGCACATCTGTTTCCAACTCTGTGTTCTGTGCTCACTTTAACAGCATGTATATCAATTCTGTGTTCATTGAGTAACTTGACGTCTGCAACAATGACAGAATTTACAACATGGAACTTGACAAACACTGCATATCACTGAATTTTATCTTTTTTTTAATTCCAAGAAGTTAGTTGGTAAATATTTGCTAGTGCATTGCTGTGCATTTCATTCCAGAATATCAATTCGCTATAATGATAACCCAAACAAGGATGTACCAATAGCCATGCTTCGTGGACAGCAGAAAGCTCACATGGACTGAGCCCAAGACAAAGAACTACAGGCACCTAGGGAATGCTGAGAGCAGGAGAAATTGTCTCCTCCTTGGTAGAACATACCAAACAGTAATCTAACACAAAATGGTCAGCACTGAGATCATATACATAAAGGTAACATATGCAGATGGAACAGGTTATATTTTTGTGTTTAAAAATGCACATGCGCACATGCATACACACACACACACACACTACCACCAGCAACTACAACAATTAAAGAGAAAGAGGCTATGAGTTTGAACGAGAGCAAGAGAGGGTACATGTGAGGATTTAGAGCAAGGAAATGGAAGGGGAAATGATGTAATTTTAGTATAACCTGTCCAAAAGTTTTAAAGGATGAGGAATTTATTAGGTACCTATTAGATAAGGTTGTCACACATAATTCTCCTAACAAACTTGTTGAAGTTCTTCTACCTATATTGTAGATTAAAAAACTGAGATTCAAACCCTTAAGTATTTTACCAGTGTTTACTATCAAGCAAACAGCAAAGCCCATATTTGGTGTTGGGCTTGAGCTGGATAGAAATCTTTTCCTTCCCATTACATTACATTGGCTCACTAAAAGGGAGGAAAGGTTGAGTCTGAGAGAAGGAATGGTTCTGAGCTTGTACTTTAATAGCTGAACCATCTCTCCAGCCTGAACCAAAACCTTAAAAATATTTCTTAGACCAAACAGAAAGAAAAAAATCTTAATCCCCAAAAGAGGTCCTTGGCATTATGTAGCATATTAGCTTATCTAAAGTACACTTATATTTTTATCTTAATTACATTTACCTACGTACGATCCTGCTTACTGATTTTTGTCTTTCACATATGGCTTCCTAACTCCCCTCTGCTAGTTCCACTGGAGAATACTTTCAACTCTCTAAGTGACTCTAGTAAAGTTTGCAATTAGAGAGCTCTGGCCTCCACAGCCACAGGTCCCACCAGTAGCAAAGTACTACCACTACACAGGCCAAATAGGATTCTCTTTTGGAATTGTCTACTGAAGCTGGAGGGGAAATGAATCTCTGATTTTACTGCTTGGCTTGCTTATCTAGGGCACTGTGAGTCTGGGGCTCAAACAGAATCAGGAGTATTCAGGCTGACTCTATTCTTCATTCGACATAGTATTTGAGGTGGCTTCTAACAGTTTCAAATCTGTTATATAGCAGTGCTAGTTATGTGAGGCAGTAAAGTTCCCCATCTTTGTGTGCACATGACACATATATGTTTGATTAAGCTAAACTAGTTGTGTTTGTGTCATTAGTGAGCAAGATTCCTAACTCCTCTGGGGTTTTCCTTGTTCATTAGACTTTTCTTTATTTCAATTTCTATAACACATTTTTTTCATTCCATAACACATTATTTATACAAGCTCTGTTCAACAGGATGATAATGTGAGCCATATAAATATCTTTAATTTATCTAATAACACATTTCATTGGATACCTTATTTATTTATAATACAGATGACATCCCCTTTCCCCATTTCCCCTCCCTAGAACCCCCATCCTATACCCCCTCTTCCTTTATGCTTTTATACCATTTGGATTACATGCAAGTATTAAGGTCAGTTCTAGGTTGAGGAACAAGTAATACAATAGATGCAAACAGTCAAGGAACAAGCAATACAATAAATACAAATAGTTGAAGAAAAAGCAAGGCATTAAACCCAAGTATGTGAACGCCACTCCCGTGATCACTATTTCTAAGGGCTTATCAGGATGACCAAAATATCTGAGCCTACTTCCTTGTCCTAGCCCAAGGTCATTTTCATGTCTGAAGTCTCCTTCCTTGTTCTAGCCTAAAATTTAAATTCCTGCCTGAAATTACTTCTTTGTTCTAGCCTAAGATTTAGATTCCTGCCTGAAGTTACTTCTTTGTTCTATGTCAGATTCCTGCTTGAAGCCTACTTCCTTGTCCTAGGCCAATATTATATTCCTGACAAGCAGCCCATTTCCTTGTCTTTCAGGTTCTTGCCAAGCAGCCCCAAAGGCTCTCCACATCTCCCCCTTTTTTATTTCATTAACAAGACTGAGCCTGTCTTAGGTCGTTCTGACAAGAGTGCCTTCCTTTCCCATCATGAAATATGCATTATCAAAAGCAATGCACTTATGTCTTAGGTTGGTAAGGCTCTGTACAGAATCTTACCCATCCTTGGCTTGCCAGCCTGTTAATAACTCTGTCTGGGGGTCCATTTTCAGGTTCAAGCCATGTACTTAGGCTGCCAACATCTAATACCACATTTTAATGTATAAAATAGGTGGAATAAATTTAAAAATATGTTTTCTTTAATCTAGTATGTTTAAATTTAAAATTTTAAAGCATAAAATTAGTGGAAATAAATCTGTAGTTATGGGGATTCAATAGAGGGCTATGTGCATGTTAGGCAAGCATCTTACTATTGAGTTATCCTCACAGCTTTGTTTTTTTTTAATAAAAACTTCTTATCACATAACTCAGACTGCTTTTGAACATAATTGGCATTCAGGAACTCATTATGTAACCTCAGCTGTTCTCAAACTCTTGATCTCCCTGCCTCGGCCTCCTAAGTGAAGCCACCTCACCATCAGCCAATCTAAAATTCTTAATATTTCTAAGTTCACTTATTTATTCTATTCTAAGTCTGGAATCACCTATGTATTTTGCATATCTCACTCAATGCAGTTACATTTCAGTTATTAGTTAACTATTTAGTGGTTGAGGCTGTACAAACTGGTCAGCAGTTAAAAGTTAAACTGCTCTTGTAGAAGACCTGAGTTCAATTCCCATCACCTGCATCATGTAACTCTAGTTTTTGGGGATCTGACACCCTTTACCAGATACCTAAGGAATATACATACCCACACAGAGACACACATATACACATAGTTAAATAATAATAATAACAATAATAATGATAAACTTTTTAAAAAATTAATGTTATTTTTGAAAGCAAAATAAGGTTTTATTTGGGACCATTGCAATGGTACAAGTCTAGAACAAGTGGATCTTCAGTGTGTGTTAGGGGAGAGATTAGGTTTGACTCCAAATACAGTCTGGGAATTTAGAGCCAGAAAACAAAGTAAGGGACAGTGGCTGGAAAATTACTAGGTTGAATCATCAGAGGTCCAGAGGATTCTGGTCAAACCAACATAACAGGATTCTTGCTGAAGAGGATTCTTGCTGAAGAGGGTTCTTGCTGAAGAGGATTCTTGCTGAAGAGGATTCTTGCTGAAGAGGGTTCTTGCTGAAGAGGCTAGGTGGTCAGACATTTGACTTACCAGGTTACTTTGCTGAAACTGTAGTTTACAAGTTTGTAGATGGGCTAAGAGGGTTCATAATTGTGTTCACAATTGTGTTCACAGTTTGCCAGGCTGTGTCAATATCTTTTTAATTAAAAAAATCAATCTTTGTCAGTATCTGATGTAGATGGTAGTTACTATAGATTCAACAGATTTATGATGTACATATGGATATTAATGATTCATCATTATGTACTATTGTTAGAATAGTTTGTATATAAATGCCTGATGTTCCTACCTAACATAAACCCCTTTGGAACAGAAATATTACCTTAAAATTCTTCTGTGACCCTCAAATTTTAGTATGGTATCATAAGAAGAGTAATTCTATGAATATGTGATTTCCATTACTGCATTCCATAAGCAGAAGATTATAATCTATGCCTTAGTAAAGAAATGTGACTGATCAGAAGAAAACATATTGCACATCCAATGGAAATATGTCAGGTATCTGCATATGACTTTAGCAAATGTTTCTCTGATAGCAAACTATCACATTCTTGGCAGAAGAGATAAGGACCAAAGTGCTAAGAATGCCTTACATGTCTCAAATGAAAAATGTTAAATTCAATGTGTACAATGAGTACAAGTTTAGTACCCTTTTTCCAAAATGCATAGGACCAGGAGTGTTTCAGATTTTGCAATAATTGCATAAGCTTTGAAGCCTTATATCGTTATGCAAACAAGGAGTTTTGGGTTTCTTAGCATGTTAGACTTCCAGATTTTTGGAATAAAAATGCCCATTGATAGCCATTCCCAGTACCATTCTGTCTTTCAAGTGATAATATTAACTTGTAATATGAGTAGTTTCTGACTCTGGTAACATGTAATTATTAAATAATTAGCATCTTAGCAGGAACTCTTGTCATCCTATAGTCACTGCTGTGTGTGTGTGTGTGTGTGTGTATGTGTGAAGTATGTGGAACAGTGAGAGATGGAAGGAGAAGAGGTAAGGAAAGATCTAGGAATCATCTTTCCAGTCTTTTCCACAACGTTCTACCTCCTGTCCTCACTCCAATATACACTGCCTATCAATATGACACCAGCATCTTATCAGAGTACAACAGAGGTTTCAAATATACATAAAACCTTCCTGAATCTCCCCCCCCCCAAATCCATATGCCCACTCAGTGTCGAATGATCCATTAAATCTCTCAGTCCCTCTTTCATTGAGGGTGTATTCTGTACAAGCCACTCAAGGGATAGAAAAACAAAGGACTCAATATTTTCCCATATAAAGTTCAATCTATTGTGAACATATGGGGGATAATAAGTAAATGGTGGAAGAGAGGATTGCTACCTAGAATGACACAAGGTAAACACAATAGATTGGCTATGTATAAAATGCCACTGTGGAGTGCTATCCAGCACTTATAACAATGAAAGGTATTCACAGAAAAATCTCCAAATATACTGTCTGAATTAGTCAGATGTTCTGGAAGTGTAGTCCTTGGACCAGCAGCTTCAGTTCACCTGAGAATATTTCAGAAAAGTCCATTATTGAGCCTTAAGCTAGACATACTGAATCAGAAACTCTATAAGTGAGAACAGCTTTAGAGTTGGCAAGACTCCGAATTGGATAAAGATGCTTGCTGCTAAGCCCTCGGAGACCTGAGTTCTCTCACTGGGACCCATATGATGAAAGGAGAGAATTTGTCCCTTGACCGCCAAACAAACATTCTGTAATACATATTCTTCCCCCCGCCTCTCTCTGCCTCTCTCTGTCTCTCTATCTCTGTCTCTCTCTATGTCTCTGCCTCTCTCTGCCTCTCTCTGCCTCTCTCTGTCTCTATCTCTCTCTATGTGTGTCTCGCTCTCAACTAGTCCTACACACACACACACACACACATACACACGCACACACACAAAGTAAATAAATGAAAAGTTTTAATTAAAAAATAGAAATCTGTTATTTAACAAGTAAGTCTCCCAAGTACTTCTGATGCCTACTAACATTTAAGAATCATGGAGTTTTAGAAACGGGAAATGTTGTAGAATGAAATGTGGTAGTATTTATACAAAAAACATTGCATATTTCCAGCATATATATAGATATAGATGCATGTCTGGATATGCATAAAGAGGACCTTGAGGGATATATACCCAACTAGTAACGGGTTGCTCTAGACAGGGCGTCAGGATTCTGGGGAAAGATGGAGAGAAGAAAAGCAGCATTACCTCTTCTGGAGAAAATCGCCTTTGAACCTGGCTTTGAGGCTGGCCTAAACCAACTTTTGGTTGGTTAGACAAGTCTGAAAATTTGAAGAGGATGTAGGAAATTAAATATCCCCCTAATAAGCAAAAATCTATATATTGAGCTCTTTGGATATCTATCATCTGTCTCTTTGGGTTGCTCATGTCCAGGACACAGGTTCTTCCGGATAATAGGGAGCATCTCCAGAGAAGCTGCTTTCTGGTTTCTGAAATGTAGCATATAAACTACTTACTCTCACCTCCTATCCTCACCAGCTTCAAGCCTCAGCAAAAGCATTACACTGAGATTCTAAGTTAGACTGAAAGAAGCTGGGGTGAAAACATGACCATCTTTCCAATACAAAGAATTTGCTCTCCACCTCGTGTTTTAACAGCAGTGTTGATCTGAGAAGCATATTAGGGCAGCTGAAAAGCATGAAGCAAAGATCGCTATTGATTCGCCTGCAGCCAGGCTCATTCAAATTCAAGATGGAAAGGCCCTGGAGAGCCATCCATGTCCTTGTCTTCTAGCATCCAGTGACAAACCATTTTTTGGGAGGGAAAAAAAAAAAAGCTATGTCCTTTAGAAGGCTAAGCTGCATGCTATTCTCTCTCTCTCTCTCTCTCTCTCTCTCTCTCTCTCTCTCTCTCTCTGGATCTTTTTAGCTGATGAGACTGGTGGGAGGTGACAGAGGAAAAATAAGAATAGTAAGATTCACCCGGAGTCAAGCAGAACATGAACATGGCCTTTTCGAATTATAAAGATAAATAACCCTCGAAGCAGCATTCTGGGGAGTTTGTTTCCAGTAAAGTGAATCTGTGGAGAAGGAAAAAATAGTCACATTAACCTCTGACACAGCTTTCCAGGCAAAAAGCTTTCATAATTAAGGGCCAATCTTGTGATGGCAAGAAGAAGCACTGTAGAACGGGCCAGGTTGCCCTAGATAATCAAAAGGGGGTAAGGAAACTAACAGACTAGGAAGATATCTCTATCATTAGCAATCACTCTCTGACAGTCTAGAAACTGGAGGAGTGGGTTGATGTGTCCCCAAGATTACTGAGTTGAAAGGCTGTAGAAAACTGGTAAGTGCAAAGTTTCTGCTTCATTCTGTAAGGTCAGAGATAGAGAATCAACACTTAATGTTCCAGACAGTTTGACTTTGAATCCGGGGTTCTTTGGGCTGAAAGAGCTTCCAGAACTTTTGATCTAGCAGAAAGCAGCAATGGGTTAATAGAGAATAGTAGAATTTGGAGATGGAGGTGTTCTTCTTTGAAAGAATGTATTTTATTTGAGTTAAGACTTTCCTCTATGCTGAAGCATGCCAAAGCCTGTAAAAGAACTCAGAGAACTAATGGTTTGGCTTTACATGGAATTGCTAGAAGAATTCCACAAAACTGAGGCATAGGGGTTTTTAACATGTTAAATCTTTACTGTATGCTGTGGTTAGTCTTCATAGTCAACTTGACAGGATTTTAGGATCAAGCGTGAAAACACAGGTCTGACTGTGTCTATGAGGGTGTCTCCAGAGAAGTCTAGCTGACGAGACAAGATCCACACTAAAGACAAATGCCACTGTCCCATGGGCTGAGGTCCTTTCCTGAATGGGAAGGAGAAAGAGAACTACATCTTCAAACTCTTATGTCTATGATTTCCCTGCCATGATGGACTAGAACCTGCAACTGTGGGCCAAAAGAAAACCTCTCCTTCCTTTAGTTACTTTTGTAGGATATTTTTGTCACATAACCAAGAAAGTCTAGATGTCTACTACATGCATATCAAAGCACTAAGTACAATAACAAAGACAATGGCATCTATGTCAAAAACAACTCTCAAGGAAGTTGTAGAACAAGAATGGAAAAACAGCGCAGGGTGAGCTACACACAAACACATGTACAGTGATGGAAGAACAATTTATAATTCAATAACAAACTAGTGATACGAGCAAAAATGGTAAATGAGAGAGAAATTTTGGTTGGTTAGACAAGTCTGAAAATTTGAAGAGGATGTAGGAAATTAAATATCCCCCTAATAAGCAAAAATCTATATATTGAGCTCTTTGGATATCTATCTGAAAGGCTCTTGATGAAGTTTCATCATGAATGATGGCCACCGGTGATTGATCTAGGACATGGAAAGAGAGAGATTGTTTTACTTGTCTTCTCATCCTACCTCTTTAAAGGGCAGTGTACTAGTACTGTTCCTGATGTGGAAGATACAAGGATTAGCATCCAAGCCATTCTCTACTTAATCCAATTTATCTATCCCATACCACGCTCCTCTCAAAGGCTGCCTTCTCTCAAATTACCAGTTTACCACGAGATGATAAGGAGCCATGTCGTCTTAGCATAAGCACATTTCCTGACAACCTGGGGGAAACATTGTATCCATCCCATGTGCCATATGAACAGAAAAGTAAACTTGACAAGTTACCGGCAGATTTTTCCATTGACAACATTGTTTCAATGACTTATCTGACCTGGAAACTTCCAAACACTTAAATATTCACATTAGTTTTTCAAAACAAGCTGCAAATGCATCTCTTAAATAAAGACAAATATATTAATTAATTAATTAATTAATCAATTAATTAATTAAATGATCAGTTCATTTTCTTTTTTCCTGAGACAGTCTTACTCTAGCTCAGGATGGTCTAGAATTTACTATGAAGCCCAGGGAGGTCTCAAAATGGCTGTCAGATTCCTACTATCTCGGCTTCTGAATTACTAGCAGTTCAGACACAATCCATATTAAGCAAACAGAAAAAGTTTTATAATTTAAAAATAAATATATTTTTATTATAAAAAATACTAAAAAAAAAAAACCCTCCAGATAATTCCAATGAAAATGGCACAGAACAAAGGACTCTAATGGCTCTTTCCCTACATACAAGAAGAATAATGAAAAACTGGAAACACTATCCTAAATAACTTAGATGAGCCTCTAGAAATTAATAAAGTGCTCATAAATAGCAAGCAGTCCAGCATTTAAAAACTGAAAGTGGCTGTGTTGTGAAAGGAAAGCTTAAAGATAATTTTCCTCACTAACTCAACATCAAGATAATTTAACAAAGCCTTTCGTTGCCTGCTACCCCAAGAAGTATAGACTTCACAAACTAAAGATCTCTAAAACACAATTACGACAAGCCACAAGAAACAACAAACCATGAAAATGAGGGACAGTATGAGTCTCATAATTATCTCATCAGGTTTAAAATGTTCAGTTTTGAAGAAAAAAAATAACAAGAAACACAAATAAACAAAAGAGTAGGATTCATACCAAAGGAAAAAAGAAACAAATAGAAGCCATTCTTGTGGGTGCCCAAACTTTATATTTTGAAGAAAAATAATTTTTAGTCAGTTATCTTAAATATTCACAAAAATAATGGAGGGCAATAGGATTCAAGTGACAACAACAAAATGGCAAGATAGGACATTTAAGTCCTTTCCCAAAACATTGATATATGCATAATATATCCTTATGAGAGGTCCAGAATTTAATCAAGATGCTATAGCTATAATACCCATCTGGTTGGTTGTGATAGAAGACAAACATCAGAACTCAGGAGGCTGGGGGAGGTAGGATATTAAGTTCAAGGACAACTTATATAACCATACCCTGTCTCAAGATCCAAACCAAACCAACAACCAAAATAAATCCACAGGTGCACTATCCCAAACAAACACCAAATAATGAACACCCACACTGAAAGAAGCCATTAGTAAGAAAAACACTTTCACTTTTCCTTTGCCAGTCCTCTCAAGACGGAATAGCTCAACATCAAGAGAGATCAGCTGGGCCCATGCTTTCTCCCTCAAGGGAAAGGGGTAGTTGAGTGGGTGTTCAGTCTTTTAGGCTGTTTCCTAAGGGGCACACACACACACATAAACACACACACATACATTTTTTTCATATATAGTATCTGAAATGGCATTGATGAACCTTGAAACTATTATGGGAAGAAAAGGAAGCCAGACACAAAAAGACACACACTGTGTGGCTGCATGAATTGTTCAGAAGAGACAAGGCCATAAAGGAAGGAAGCAGCCTGGGGGGCTGACCTGGGCTGCAGGAAGAGAAAATTCAGAACAACTGCTTAGGTGTACGGGGTTTATTTGGTGGGCGATCAAATTATTTTGAAGTCTGTCTTGCTTGTTGCACCACATAACAATTCAGGAAGCCACTGGACTTGCACACTTCGGTGTGGACAAAGTAGAAAAACTCCATCTTGTGTAAAGTTTTCACATTTTTTATTAGAGTATCTTTATTGTTCGAGGTGATAGGATTCAGAAAGGTTTTTTTTTAATTCAAGTATTTTATAGACTTCATGTGAATCTTAACCCCAGGAGATGTGTAAAGATGCTGGGCATTCTTCTGATTACAGAGCTGAGACGCTAGTCTTTCTGACAAAGGGAATCTTCACAGATACGGGAAGAGCAGATAAACAGTTCCAAGGTATGTTAATCATCTAGGACAGAGGTAGGCAATCTGTAGCCTGTAGGCCAAGCCTGTCCAGTGGCTTGCTTCATAAGACCTATGAGCAGCTGACAGTGCTTTAACCCTTTCCATGGTAGTTAAAGGCAGTAAGAGTAACAAACAAGGCTCTATGATACAGACCTTTTTTTTTGGGGGGGGGGGCACCCAATTTTTTTACTATCCTTTTACTGAAAAAAAAATTGCTGCCACTGGCCTTTGGTAAAGATAAACAGTAAGCCTTTATATTATATTAAATATTTCCCTTTCTAGGTGCTTCTATTTTTTTTTTCTCAGCTGACTTTCAAACCAACCCTGTGAGGTGAATGAGGGAGTGTTCCTCCGGGTGGCAGGGAGAAAACGATGCTCTGTCACCTAGCAGAATACACATGGTCTGTATGTTCGTCCGTGTTCTGCCCCTACAGCCACTGGTCTCTCTTCAGGAGAGTGAGTAAAGACTGAAAAATGCAATGTGATTTCACCTCAACAGTTGCTTCCAGGGCTGAGAAAAAGGCCAAGAGTGCTTTGCCTAACTGTCACTGGGACCTCTTTCAGCTTTATATCTCCTCTGCCAACGGTCATATTTTTTTTTTCTAAATGAAATGCCACCCATATTGAAGGGCTCTGGAACTGTCAGGCCAAATCTTTCAAGTGCGATAGAGTTGGATGGTTAGCTATATTTCAACCACGTCAGGACAAACACTATTAAAAAAATAGACTCATTTGTGATATGCCCCTCTGTCAGAGCTCTGACACTCACTCCTTCCCCTAATATCCTGCATCCAACCAGCCGACAGCTTATCTACCGTTGCTAGTCTGACTTCCTACCAATTTACCGTCATGTTTCCTGGCCTAAAGGAGCAAGGCAGATCTGTGCAGTTGGGAGAAGGGGCTTGCTGCGTTGACACAGGCCATTTCTCAAGAGTTCTTCCCACTGGCCTCCAGGGCAGAAGAAAAATGCCTGGTCAGTCTCACAACTTCAGAAATGGTCTCTTCCCCGTGAAAGGCCATTGTTTTCTTCCTCTGTCATTCATGCCATGAGTGCCTGGCTTAGTAGAGTTTCCATGTGTGTGGCTCAGATCTGATCTGAAATGATTTTCAGACAGTTTTTACAGGGTGGTTTCATTTGAAGGGAAAGGAGCACCATATGCAAGGTTGGTTCAGGTGCTCAAGGGCTACGAAGCAAAAGAGCTATCCCCGACGGAGGCACTGTGATCAAATTGTGGGGGACTTATAATTATGTCCTTCCATACAATCCAGTTAATTAATCAGCCCTTCCCACACACTGCCATTAGCTTCTCACTAGGCAGGCTGTTTTACTCGCAGCACGAAGCTTCCACATTCTGTTCCCTTCCTGCCCTCTTCTTGGGGCTCCTTTTCACTCAGGGACCCACAGGACCTCTCTCTCCAGGAGTTCCTTTAAAAAAAAAAACTTCAGAGATGTCAGATTACTGGTTTAAGGCCCTTGTGTTATGATTTTAATCACATGGCCAAACTCTGGTACTGGGACTTCACTCCCCTGATTCGGAAGAAGTAACTAGCATTTTGACCACACCCACAGCCTGAATGTTAAAGAAATGAGTGTTAAGCCATTGCCTCGCCTTTGCCTTTACCACTACACCCTAAGCCCCTTTGCCCAGCACACCGGATTCTAAGTGTCCATAGGGAGGCAAAATATTAATGTCCCCCTTCTTCTAGGAGGCAGGCCCAAACCAGAGCCCTTTTGCTTACATTTTCATTTTACACGTAGAGACCCTATCTCACAGCAGTCAGCAGCCCTTGTTTTTTGACCTATTACCATAGATTCCTGGCTTTCTTTTTTCCAGGCTCCACCTGGACTTCCTGCTTACTGTTTTTCAACTCTACCTTACTTGTCAGGGCCTAACTCTCTTTTTTCACAGTCTTAAAGCTATGTATCCTTGGCCCCCCTTACTCATCCAGTGTACCTCCCCCCATTGGGGGGCTTGGGATGCAAATAGTCTCCATATCCCCTACTTGGTGATATCATTCTGTCTTGCTTTGGCTCCAGCAGACAACAATCTTTTTTATTTACTCTAAGCAAAAATCATAACGCCAAAGTTATGTTCCACCAGGACTCCATTCTCATCTCTCCTAAGACTTATTTAAGAAAAACTCTGTGTAGCCCCACAGGGCACACAGCCTTGTTCTGGTGGAACTACAGTTGCTGCGGGTGGCCACGAAATTTGCACCTGGCCGAGGAGTGCTGTAAACAAGACCAGGTTGTTGGACTGGTTTTTTTTTTTTTTTTCTGTAGTGATTTTTTTTTAGAGAAGGAGAAAGAGATGTGCTTTGGGCAACTTTCTGCTTAGCCTTTTTCTCTTCCAAACTCCCCAAGTCTCAGGCAGTTGAGCGGGAGATTTCAGCAAAGATTATTGCCTACTAGAAGTGCACAGAAAGTTAATTATACCTTACTTGCGAAAAGCTGTTCTAGTCCATCTGTGGACTGCTCCTCTTCCCTCCCTAGTTTTAAGAATCCAGCTGGGACCCGGCTCGACTCTTTAGGTTAAAGGTCTCCTTTTAAAGGGGCGTGGTTTCCCGGACCATCTGGAACCATGTGCAAACCTTTCTCAGGGATCTGCTGCGGCCCTGGTTCTTTGGTCACTACCCCGAGTGTGGCCAAAGTAGCAGGAATCTGCGATAGCTTTTAATTTGCATTACTGATAGAAATCCTGGTTTCTAAGCTCCTAACAGGCTAGTGAGCTTTTAAAAAAAAAACATCAATCAAAACTGATCAGGCTCCTACTGAAAACCCTCCAGGGTCTCTCTTTAGTAACTTGATCCGAGGAGCTTTTCCTGGAGGAGCTTTTCCTGGCTCGGCCTACCTTTCAGATCTCACCTTGCACCATTCCTCCAGAACTCACAAATTCTTAAGATCCACAGAACCAGTTGTTCTCAACATCCTGCCACCCGGCCCCCCACTCACCCCCCTCCCCCCGTTTCTACCTCACTGACTTTGAACATGCCCAGTGTCTGCTTTGGATTTGTGCTTCTCTGAATTATTGTTTCCCTCCCAGATCCTTTTATGGCTGGCTCCTTCTTTAAAAGAAGGATGCCATTCTTTAAAAAGACTTTACATGACTATCCAATGCCATGCTTTAAAAAGATTTTACATGACTATCCAATCCAAAATTTAAAATACCCCTTGACTCAAGATATCTACTTTTGCGTTATCTTGTTTCATTTCCTTTGTAACAACTGTTACATCTAGAAGTTGTTTTTTTCCTTGGGCTTATTGTCCCGGCTCTGCCTGAGGAGGATGTAAACTTCAGGAAAGTAGCGATCTGGTTGGTGCACGTTGCTCATTACTTTGTTACCGATGTTTGGCACGTTGTAGATCCTCAACAAATATTTATTGAGTGAATGGATGAATCGATCAAACATGATGTTACGTCTTAGCTCACTGTGAGCTTCACTAAATGACTATTGATTTTATTGTCATATAATTTTCAAGACTACAGGGCTTTTGTTGTTGTTTTTAGTAACATTTCCTGTATGTTTGTTATTCAAATGTTTACTGAAGATCTGTGCTATGCTAATCTCTGAGAACAGAAAAGTAAATAAGATTACAGTCTCTGTCCTTGAGAGTCCATAGTTTACTGGGAAAATGAGCATATGTGACTATGGTAAAGTGGGGTAGGTGCTGTGATAGACAGTTGAATTAAGTACTGTGGAAGGACTGAAGAAAAAAAGTCCTTTTTTGATGTTGGAAAATTAGGTGAGGTGGCCATTGAGTTGTGGCTTTACTGAGACATAGGGGCAGGAAGATATTCTAGCCTTGTGAAGGATGGGACAAAGAGAATATGGAGATGGAAGTTTAATGAATGTACTGGACCACAAAGGATGACGGTAGTAGGCAATGTTGGAAAAGGAAACAGATACCTGTTAAGTTGGTAGTAATTTCCATTCATCTTTGCAAGAAGATGGCAGCTGTACAATGCTCCCTAAACAAACTCTATCATCTGACAGAAAGGGAAACAAAGTCAGAGGTAATGGTTATCAGTTTTAGTAAGACTTACTTTGATATGGAAATTAATTATGACTTTGTACATCCATGACTGAAAATTTTGAGAACCTTCATAACTCTGCGCAAGGTGAGTTAGGGCAAATCTGAGGAGACAGAATTAAAATGTAATTGTGATTTTCTAAGTAGAAACCAAATTAATTGTACTATAGACTGCTTGCAATAAATAGAAAGTAGTTGGCCAGCTAAATGCCAAGCTACCAGCCAAACTCCATCTAACAGAATGATCTTGGCTAAGTGGACTCAACATTATGGGTTTCTTGGCAAGGCTGGCCCTGTAGTTGATGAGAATACTTCAAGTTGCCTAACATAAGAGACCATTCTTAAGATCAACTAATTCTCCTTGTTCTGATTTTATGCTCATCAAGCAATCTGTAGATAATTTGTTTGGCTCACCATACAACTTGCCTACAAAGAGTGTTTTGGCCTGCTTGACAATTGCATTTCTCATTGTAAATTAATAAATTAGCAATGATATATTTTTTTCATGGACTCCATATATATCCTGACAATAGACAGATTATAAATGTATGAATGCAAACACACACACACACACACACACACACACACACACATATATTCTATGTTTTATTCCAATTACTCCATCCAGGCTCTTTAGCCTTGGAACTCAGAAATCCATTTTGATGCCCATCTTGAGAGGTTAGCAGTCTCCTACAAGGCTTTCAGGAGGAGCCAACTAACATAGCATTCCCCAGGTGAATGAAGCCTCAGCTTTGCTAAGTCCTTCCTTCCAACTTTACCAAGGGATACTGTTCATTTTCCAAAATGTCATCAGTATTACGCAGTTAAATTTGAGAGAGAATAAACATTGCCTTTAAAGGTGTGTTGATAGAAAATCTGTTTGCTTCATTTTTTTTCGTGCTTTCAGTTCTCAAAAGCAGTCCTTAAGTAAAAGATTTAGACACAAGTAGATATTTTGGAAGTTACTTCAAAAGCACAAGAAGGAAACAGGGAAATCAAAAATAAGAAAAGAAAAAAGAAAAAATACTAATGACGAGTGTTTTAAAGTGTGGGTTAGCCTGCAAGCAAGTGGGACTCAGCCCTCCCATGTACGCTGAGAACTTATGTTGAAGACTTAGAATCACTCCACGAAATGATGCAGCATTTAGAGTACTTACCAGTACTTATCCATGGAGTTTTATCCCCAGTATTTGATGCCAACCCTCAACCCTTGGAGTGGTGTAGCATTGCCTTTCTTTTTTCTTTTCTTCTTCTTTTTTTTTAAATATTTATTTATTTTATGTATTTGAGTATACCATTGCTCTCTTCAGACACACCAGAAGAGGGCATCAGATCCCATTACAGGTGGTTGTGAGCTACTGGGTGGTTGCTGGGAATTGAACTCAAGACCTCTGAAAGAACAGTTGGTGCTCTTTAACGGCTGAGTCATCCCTCCAGCCCCAACATTGCCTTTCTTACACTTCCATGTTGTAACTGGCTATAACAAAACAACCTGGTATTGCTCCCAGAAAAACCCTCAGGAAAAGAAGAGAGTCTAACCACCTGAGATAAGCCACAGTTGTGGTGATGGAAACTGAAGCAGGAAGTGGGCCAAATGAGTGAAGGGTGGCTTGTCAACAGCGTTTAGTTCATTATTAGACAAGCACAATGCACCCAGAGGATACAGTAGACAAATAAGCAAAGGACATGGCCTGCTAAATTGCACACAAAAAAATAAACATAGCCAACAATTAAAGTTTTAAACACTTAACCTTGGTAGCAATCAATAAGTTATAAATAAAGATGAGATAATATTTTTTTGCCTGTCAAAGGAGCAAAAGGGTAATTTTAATTAATAAAACTCATATATCGAATGGGGTACACTTTCATTAACTGTAAATGAGATTGTCAATTGGCACAACCTTTCTAAAAAACAAGTTTTCAATACAGCAATCCATCAAATCATGTTTCCAAATATCCTGTGGCTCTAAAAATGCTCAGATTATGATATTTAATTAAAGTCACAATACAAAACATATAAAATGGCCTCAATTGTTTTTTCATCCAAATATGATAGAGATTGTGGGGCATTGATTTATCCATAGCTTTTGGTAAAACACTACTTTGTTTGTTTGTTTGTTTGTTTGTTTGTTTGTTTGTTTGTTGAGACAGGGCTTTTATGGGTCGCCTTGGCTGTACTGGAACTCATTCTGTAGACCAGGCTGACCTCGAACTCACAGAGATCTCCTTGCCTCTGCTTCCAGAGTGCTGGAACTAAAGATGTGCATCACCACTGCACAGTGGAAAATAATACATTTAATATACCCAAGTTTTATTCTGCTGACAATAGCATATATTTGTGTACATGTACATTGGCATGGTTATATTACACTTTCTTCTTCAATAGCACCACCAAAACTAGAGTCTAAGCTTTCTCCATATCTTATGGCTGATGAAAAAAATATATATATATATTAGAATTGACACAGCTTGCTGAAGGCCAACGTGGCTGCTTCTCAGAACCTGCCTTGTAATAATATAGCAAAATCATATCAAATTATGCAGCAGAATTCCAGGGACTCATCAACCTATTTGGTTAAACTTGTAGTTTTTTCTCTGTCTTGTTTTTTGATTATTTATTATTCAATTAGATTAGCTAGTAACAAACACATTATACTTGAAAGTCACCAAGAAGCTTCTGACAAATAGCTATCTGGTGCTTAAATGATAGTCACCCACAATGCATGCAGTGGTCACGCCAGCCTTTCCTAGCTTTGAAATTTTAGGCTCTATTCCAAGACATTTGACAATTTCTACTGGCTTTCATTGCATTGTCTGGTATGTGACAAGAGATCTCCCACAGACAAAATAATTTTTCATTTCAATGATGCATCGTAGTGTGATTTTTAGAAGACATTTTAAATTACAATTAGGGAGAAAGGCAAAATTAAGTTAAAAATTTAATCATGAGTAGACCTACCAACTCAAATAGCTCAATTGAAGTGACAGATTGCAGATTCACTCTCAGTACACGTAAGCCTGCACACACATAAGCGGTGGCAATAGTTTCACACTAGGTTCTACTACTTTGTAATTTGCTGATCAGCTTTGACATTCATTTTGAAATGCATACTGATTTCAAATAGAGAGAATATATACATTAGAATGCAGGAAATATAGTATAAAATACAGATACACAAACACACAAAGAGAAAAAGACCAAAGTGAAATGTATCATAATACTAACGGTAGTTAGTTAACTGTGGATGGTTAAACTATTGGTTGTATTTATTTTGACCCATCTTAAGTGTTAAGATCTGTGAGATAAGTCTATATTAATGTTATATTGTGAAAAATAAAAAAAGTTAGAAGAATGAGCTTTGTGTTTTAGAGGCTGCTATTCTATGTAAAATGGAAAAGAGATTAAACTGAAGAATGAGTCTTACTTGCAGGGCCATAGTAACCTTTGGGACAATTGTTATCTTGCCTGTAAATGGAAAACTACTGTGAATCTTTCCTCTTCTTGGCTATGACAAGAAAGAGGTTGAGCTATTTGCTAAAGTTTTTAGATATTTATTTATTTTTATTCTATGCATATGGGTATTTTGCCTGCATATATATTTGTATATCACATGTGTAATGGCCAAGAGCCCGTGTCAGATCTCCCAGAACTGAAGTTACAGATGGTTGTGAGCTGCCATGTGTTTGCTGAGAATGAAACCAGTCATCTGTCTCTTAACCACCGAGTCATCTCTTCAGTCCCTTAAAAAAAGATAAAAAAAAATACTGCTTTAGAAATCATTTCATAATCATGTATGCCCATAAGCAAATATCTTAGAAAAATCTCATCAGGAAGGATAGGTGGGGATTATGAATTATGAATATGATGCCCAGAGAGCCACAGGCTCACAATCTGGTTTGGAGGCTTGAAAGAAATGTTAGGGCTTTTATAATTTCTGTCTCTGGGTACAAGTGAGTGAATTCTATATTGGTAGCCCTTAGGGTTATTATCCAGCTGACAGAAGTTAAATTTCAACTAATTAAAATGGTCCTGGTCACCCTGTACCTACTGATGGGAAAAGGGGCCGAGGGAACAGACTCTACTATGCACACATTCCTACTTTACTTCCAGTCCTGACTTCCAAAAAAACCCCAGGTGACAAGGAGATGAGGTGTCGGTGAGACACTCTGACTAGATAAGACCGAGTGCGGCTGCAGTGGGATGGGATGTGGAGCTCCGGAGCACCCAGCAGCTCGCCCCATGCAGCCCTCAGGAAATACATGTTGCAGGATCACAATACTTTAGTTAACAAAATCTTCTCAACAGAGGAGAAGCATCACAAGAGTTGGAACAGCCTAAACTGCTAACATAGTAAAAACAGTGAGAAAGCAGGAGCTACTGTCGTTCTCATCAACAGCATCATAATTGCCTCCACTGAAAGGGCCTGCTGATCAATACTTCTTCCAGGCCCCCCGTGGATGCAGTTTCTACCCTCACTGTTGCTTGTTTATCTGTACTCTTCTGTTCTGAGGACCTTAAATGACCGTTTTGAGATAGAGCAGTAAAGACTCTGTTAAGATACAAATGCTTTATGAGAGATGACCTATCTCAAGCCTTTCTTATACAACAGATTTCCAGCCGGAAGTAGTAGGCATGTTTTTTGGCCCCAGAAAACCTGTGACTCAAAACAGAGAGGCCAAAAAATGAGGCTGCTGGGACACAGGACCTCACAACTCAGCAAAATCAATCCAGACTGCAGGTAGCTGAGCAGTGGAGACAGCTGGACTAAGATTGCAGTCCAGATTGGATCATTGCCCCAAGATATAGGGATCAGGAGTAGGAGAGAGGGGAAGCTGTGTGTCAGGAGAAGCCTTGGTTCTAAGCTTAAAGTCAAGAGAATACATCCAAGCTACAAGTGGTAGCATAAGTCTCTAATCCCAACACTCAGAAGGCTGAGGCTGGAGGATCACAAGCTCCTGGCTACATAGTGAGTTCAAGTCCAGCCTGGGTTAGATAGTAAGATCCTATCTCACAAAATAAAACTGACCCAGAGAAAGTGTTCATTAGGACTGTGAGAAGACAAATTTCCTGAGCTCTCGAGTACCTTGAGGCCTGGAATACATGTGTGTGGAGAAGGGGATGTCAGTGGGAAGGGAGGTTTATACTCACTAACAGCGAGCTGGATGGAGCTTTGGATAGGCTGGCAAGACACAATAATTGATTGCCTTCTTGCTGCAAAATCAAAATGGCTTTTGATGCTCAGCCATTCGTTGCCATAGTTGAAATAATAATACAATTCATTTTAGCTGCAGCCCTGCAAATGGATGACTTTAATAATAGCTAATTTGGGATGATGAATGTGCCATTTGGGGGTGACATTAGTGCTGAATAAGGAGAAGGGTGTACAAGGCACACGGGAAGGAAAGGATGAGCTATAGGAGATTAGCCATGTTTGCTGACTTTTGAGACTGCCGGTTCTTCCATTCTAAGCCTCAAGTATTAATTCAACAAGGCCCTATTCTCTACCTAGGATGAGATTCAGGAAAGCTTCTGAAGATACATCTATATGGGTGACCACGTGTCCTCTTTCTCAGGGACAACACTAGCTTATGCTAAGATTCGGTACAAATATTAATAACATCTGACCCCTGCTGTCAAAATGGTCTTGGTTTGTATGATAAATTAGATTGTCATTTTGTGTTCTTCATTTTGTTTTCTCTGGGGACACAGCTTTTCTGGGGAGATAAGTCGTATTTATGTACCTGGAGCAAAGCCAGCATATCAGACAATACTATATAATCAATAAACGAGCCAAATAAACTCAAGCATACCAAGTGGAGCTTCTGAGTTCCAAAACATGGTGACTGTGGGTGAGACATTGATGATGACCTTGCACGTTTGGCATTGATGAACTCTAATCTTTCCAGATCTTCACAGCTACAAGCTGTTACCCTATCTTCCAGATCTGTGAAAGAAGCCCACAAGAGGAAAATGAGTGTTTCGGGTGACATAAGGAGCTTCAATTTGGACCTAGTATTATTTGAACTGGGTTTTTGTATTTCTCCTTTAACACCGCCTGAATAGGCCTTGGTGATTTTTAGAGTGGCTAAGGAGTCACGTAAAGAAAATGACTTATCTTCAAAACGTGTCCTCCAGTAAAGGTGAATAAAGGAAAAAAGTTAGAGGTGCAAAGCTGACAAGAAATGACTAAAAAAATTAAGAGGGGTGATGATGATTACAGGGTGATTTATTTGCAAGGAAGTTGGGGTTTTGCCCTTCAAATTACTGACGAATACATATTAGAGCTAAGAAATGGCTTTTGTATACTAGGAATGATAGATAAACTTACTTCAGAATGTGATTTCCTTGGAACAGGGAATTAGATGTGAAGGACTCAAACAGAGATGATTAGTAAGATTTTAATTCTTAAACAAAGTGATTTAAAACAATGGATGTTTTGCTCATCTATTTTCATGGATGCTCTACTCACAGAATAGAAACAACCAAGGTGCCCATCGAAAGATGAATGAATAAAGGAAATATTGTACCTATACCCAATGGAATTTTATTTAGCCATAAAGACAGTGAAATTATGAAGCTTGAAAGTAAATGGATAGAACTGGAAATATACTGAGTGAGGTAACACAGACCCAAAAGGACAAAAGCTGCATGTTCTCTCTTATATGTAGATCTTAACATCAAAAATTTAGATTTGTGAGTATGAGTGTGTGTGTGTTCACTATGTTCTTCCCAAGTTAAATACACACACACACACACACACACACACAAAATCCAAGAAAATAGAAAGAGAACATTGATGAGAAGGGCAAAATATACTAAGAAGTGTGGTTTGAGTGGGGGAGAGGGACAGGAGATCAGAGCAGAGGAGAGGAAGAAATAATTAACACTAAAGGTGTTTGAAAAAATCTATATGGAAGCCAGCTGAGTGCTTTCTCGGACTCTCTAAGCTAGCAGGCTTTCACCCCAGCATCTCTAAAACCCTGTTTTATAAGGCACACACACACACACGCTCACGCACATGCACACACACACGCACACGTGCATTAATATAGAAAAGTCTGCTTGGAATTATCCTACACTGGGGATATCATGCTTCTGCAAGAAGCCATAGATTGCCAAATAAAAAGCCCAATGCCAGATGTGGGGTCCTTCCACTTGAATGTTTGATCAGGGGAGTCCCAGAGATTAAAGGTTATTAAAGGTTATTGCCACTGCTCTTGTTTGTTTATCAGAACTTGACGGTGAGACCCTACTGTTGAAGATACCACGTACTTTGGCTATAAGACATAGAGAAATCAGGTTAGTATTGGCCAGGAATCTTCCAATGTACACACTAGCTTTCATAGTACCGGAGGTGCTACACAGTATCCTGGGAGGGAGAGGTCATCAACAGTCTTATCCAGCTGCGAGCACTGTGAGTTATAGTAATTAGCAGCATGGCGAGATGCTGATGAATACAATAGAAGCAGGAATGTTATGAAAGTAACCAACAGCTTTCTGGTTAATTTAACTTCCCACTTCAAATTTACTACTATTATAAATATGACCCAAAAAAGCATAGTTGGGGGGCTCTACAGTCCTAGGGATAAACTTACTATTGTTATTTTGCTAAATGGGCACAGTAGCAGACTTCCCTCTAAATCTGAATCTTTACACTCACACATTAGTGCAGTTCAGACTTCATCAGAGAAGTTTCTTTTTGCAGTGGACATTGTTTACCATAGAAATCCACAAATGGTCAAAGTGCAAGGAATAAGTCTGCGAAATGTTTAGCCACAAATGAGATGTTTATATCATGCTCCTTCACCCTAAGGCTCAAAGGCCATTTCGAAAGAGGGGCTGGGAAAATTGTTAGAGCCAGAGGGCAGGGAGGACTGAAGTAAATTAGTGTCTCCCAGACCTGGCAGGACCCCTGCTTTCATGAACTCAAAGCAGCTGTAGTTTCCTGCACAAAGTTATCCCAATGAACTTCCAGGATAGGGGAATGAGGGGACCTTCACCCCTAACTGAGGAACTATTGACAAATGATGGTTTCTGGAGGGGAGGGGCGTCTGTTTACCTTTAGGTTGTGGCTCAATAGTTTCGTGACACTCCAATAAATAGCTGCACACCCATTAGTATGAAGGCAGCACGAAGTGAATTCAAGGAGTTATATAAAAGTCAGGGAGGCTGGAGAGATGTCTCAGATGATCAGAGCATTTGTTGTTCTAATAGGTAACCCAGGTTCAATTCCTAGCACCTATATTGTGGCTTATAACTATATAAACTGACAGCATGATATGGTTAAGGGGAAGGTTTTCATGAGGGAGGAAGGGAGAGAGAGAGAGAGAGAGAGAGAGAGAGAGAGAGAGAGAGAGAGGAGAGAGAAGACAGAGAGAGAGAGAGAGAGAGAGAAGAGAGAGAGAAAACAGAGAGAGAGAGAGAGAGAGAGAGAGAGAGAGAGAGAGAGAGAGAGAGGGAGGCAGAGGCATCTGCAAGAGTCCAAAGCAGAGGAGAGTAGACTGAACATGGCCAGCAGACTAGACATAGCCAGCACTATCTGCAAGAGAGGGGAGAGTAGGAGGAGATGGAGAATAAAGAAAACCTAGTGACAGAAGCAGGAAGTGAGCAGGGAGAGAACAGAGTGGGAACAGCAAGGTTATAAGGAGAACGAGTAGCTGGGGCAGGGTGGAAAGTCTGTGAGCTGGAGGAAGTTTAGGATAAGGAAGGAGGTGAGAAGGGTAAAGGCCAGAACGTGGGGGCTGGAAACATGGCTCCGTGGTTAGGAACAGTAAGTCGGCAGCTCTTAGAGATGACTCAGGCTCAATTCCCAGCATCCATACGACAGCTCACAATCATCTGTAGATCCAGTTCAAGGAGACCCAGTGTCTTCTTCTGGCCTCCATGGACACCACATACACAAGTGGTACACAGACATACACCCAGGCAAAACACTCGTGCACATACAATAAGATTTAAGAAATTAAACCCATAATAGGAGATTCACTATTTCCTTTTGCCAATTTTAAAACAAAACAATCTAGGCTTCTGCGACAGCTGGCATATTTGCTAAGGAAGATGGAATCTGGAGTAAGAGCCGGCTGGTAAAAGCCTGGGCTTTGCTACTCTGTTAGGACCAGGAAGTATTTCTGCAGCATAGGTTTGAGCTCTGGAGAACTTCTGCTAGCCTATGTCCTGAAGTCAAGCTGTAGGCATCAAGGCCAGCTTCCCCCTGCTCCAGGGCCTTGGATACTCTGAACCATCTACTGACGGTTACAGCTTTCTGTTCTTAAGGTCAAAAGCTGAGAGAATTGTCCTAGGAGTCACACGCAAAGGTTGGCATTCACAAGCTAAGCTCCATGGTAGGGGCAAGTTTTTCCTATCCTGTACTGACCCATTCTCTAAGGTCCTGTGTCCTGTATGAGTGGACATCCTGAAATCTGAGAGGTATCAGACTGGGAGATCAGCCTAGGCTTGGTTGAAAGGTTGCGAGTTCCTGTCTGAGCCCCTCCCCTGAATTAGCCTGTGAGCTTGGGGACTTAGCACAGACTACTTTCCCAGGAAAGCAGGCTAAGCCAAAGCTTTATGGGTAGGAGACTGCAAGGAGTCAAGTTGGGAATATTCTCTGAATTGAGGGCCAGTTTCTCCCTCCAGCCTCATCCTTCCTTATGTTGGCCACTTGATGAAGATTCTGTTCCCAGCACATTTTTCTCTGAAATCCCCCCTTCCTTTCCTTTCTCCTGATCTTTCCAGCAGGGCATGTAATTTTATGCAATTATGAGCAGGTGTGGGGAGAAAGGCTTTGGCGCCAGATCCCAGCTGGAATCCAGGTCTAGCTTTGATAAAGAGTGTGGCAATGGGCAGGTGACTGACTGAAATTCCCAGAGGCTGTCACAAGAACTGTAGTTTTGATCTGTGTTCCCCACTGGGTTGTTGGGAGAAGCAAATGGGGGTAACTCTGGGGGAATGCCCTCCCACCCCTGCAAAGTTTCATGGAACTCAGTGAATGAGTACCACATGTAGGAAGAATATCTTGTTCTTCCTACATGTGGAGAGAAAGGTAGAGGAAACTGAGGCACTAATCGTCCCTGGCGCCTCCGAGTCTGCCTGGAGTCCCGTAGAACTCAGTGAAAGGGAGAGCATAGCCTGAGGGAGGGACACCTGGGTGAGTCAAGAGTAGACATGACCCTAAGCCATGTGAGGTGGGGCGGGGACAGGGGACAGAGAGGCACCAGGTGCAGGAGCCAAGGAAAAGGTCAAAGAGTCAGGGAAGAATCTACTGAGGCAGGGCAACCCCTTTTAGGGAAGAGGGCAGGGAGAAGGGACTCTAGCCAGCCCAAATATGGTAAACATGTATCTGGCAGGCCTCACTCTTCTCCTCCATTCCCTCTGCCTTGCTAAAAATGGTTAGATTACATTTCTAAAGCTACCCACGGAGGACCATTGCATTCTTTGGCCACTTCCTCCTCCTGAGGCTGACTACCAAGGTCCAGCTATCACAGTATTAAAGTCCAGCAATCAAAAGTGGACATTAGCTCACCTAGTTAACCTGTCCAATCAAAATTCAACACCTCATCCTAACACAGGGTTTCCCCTTTTACCTTTATAAACAGCCATTTTCCTATGGGCCACATCTGTCTCCTCTCTATCCAGAGGCAGTCCTTTGTCCCTCCCTTCTCCCTCTCCCTTGCCTCCTTCCTTCCTCTCCCTTGACCCTTTCCCTTTCTTCCCCTTCCTCTACCTCCTGTCTTTGTCTCTTATGCCTGTCCTCTGTCGCTGTGGGGCAAACAGTTCTCCTTTGTGCTGAACACTTGGTCTTGGGGTGTCTTGTGCCTACTCTGAGGGTTTCTACATGGCATATACCAGTCATATTCTGTAACAGGTAGAGACTGTGGGATACAGGGAGAGCCTGGCAGCCAGGTCCACTCAAATATGTTAAATAGGCACCTCAGTTAGCCTTTGTTCCAGATTTGAGACCTAACACTCAGTAACTCTTACTTCTCCTCTGAGCCCAAACTACCCAATCCAAACAGTGGTTTGAAGACTAGTTTGCAATGAAGAAATGTTGTATGTAAATAGGCATAGTTCTTGAAAACTAATAATTCTAGAACAATGAAGTCACTTCAAAATCTGGTCCATGGCAATAAAATCCCCAGTATATGCCCCCGGCCTGTCTATCTCTCACTGTCACCAGCCCTTCAGTCCTAAGGATACAGATTACTTCATATCCCCTACGTCAAGAAGCACCAGTCAGTATCACCTGGGCTTTTCAAGGACGTGCACTCTCAGCCACCACTCTCAGCCTGAGAATTACTGTAGCTAGTTCTCAACTGCCACTTCTCTGAAACTCGGGGCTCATCACCAGCCACTGGCTCCAGGGCAGATTAGTGCCTCAGTTTCCTTCACCATTCTCTCCTCACGTGGGAAGAGCGAGACATGACAGCAAGAGTTAGAAAAACTCCACAAAGGGCAGGGCTTCTGCCACTAGGCCTTGGGTTTAACTTGTATTCTATAACTACTGAGACCCAGGAGCGGGCAGCTGAGTCATGCTTGCGACCGGCTGGAACCTCTTTGTGTGATGCAATCCTTGCCTCTTGCACTAGTTCCCCTAGGTCCAGAGACCCTTGACCTTCATGGCTCCTCAGCACAGCCCTTCAGGCTGTGGTTCCCAACATGTTTACGCCAGTCCAACAGCACCTGCACCACCTGGGGAAGTATGTCACAAACGCACATTCTCAGACCTTCCCCACACCACTTCAGATAATTCTGATAGGGGTCCTAAGTTCAGGACTGGATACGGACTCACATTACAAGCACCGGGTGGATGTAATTTGCTTGCTTTGGGGGAGGAAGAGGGAGGACATTTGAGGCAGGGTCTCACGTAGCTCCAGATGGCTTGGAGCTTGCTATACAACCAAGGATGACCCAGAACTCCTGATCTCCTTGCCGCTACCTCCCAGGTGCTAGAACTACAGTTAGTTATGTATGACCATGCCAGGCTATAATTTGCTTCTTCATCTTCACATTTTCTGGTAACTTCTTCCCTACTACACTGAAGAAATCACGGAAGATGGAAACACACTGATGGAGAGGATTTCTAAGGCCACAGTTCCTAATTAGAAGGCAATGCCTTTCACTTTATTTCGAATTTATGTCCTGACCAGTGATTCTGGATCAGGCCGGTGGTTGATGTAGCTTGATTTGCACCTAATGCTTATTTCTCCAGTGGCTTGTTGCTACTGGAAAAAGCTTTGGCATCCCAAACAGAACATTTGGAATATAATATAAATAAACACTTTGAACAGAGATTTAAAGCAGTTTTATTACAGCCACTGACGTGGCATGTTTTACAGCTTTGATTTCAATTCTGGCTGTGAAGACTCAGAGAAAGCAAACAGATCTCAGAACAGAAAGAAAATCACGGGCAGACACGGACTAAAAACCTTCTGTGCTAACTCTTCCACTCCACTGGGATAGAACTTTATACATTTCCTCTGCATGAACACATTCTTGGGATCAAGCAAAAGACTAGATACAAAGAATGGACTGTGCCTTACACAAGGAAGATCTGAATGAGGGAGGTAAATCCAAAGGTTCCAGATAGAAGGAGCAGAATCTAGCAAGGCAAGGAAAACATGGGCAAGAATGATGGTGAAAAGGTTATTTAAAATGAGCCTTTCTCCATGGGACAATAGGCCTTCTTACGTATCCACAACTTTATTTGCCACCTTCTCAGTCACTCATGGGTATCTGTAGCCTGGAAATATTAAATAAGAAAATTCCAGAAATAAAAAATTCCTAAGATTAAAATTTCACATCAATCTGAGTAGCATGAGGAAGTCTCATGGCATCTTTCTGTCTAGAAATATCCACTCTGCATCTATCCCTTAGCCACTCAGCAGCCCTCTTAACTATCAGATCTACCATTATGATTTCACAGAGATCACCTATTGGGTTCAGAACTCTCTGTGGTTTCAACCTTCTGTCTTGGACCATATGCCCTTGGGTGGAGGGATAGTGCATAGAAGAAAGCATGGGTCAGATCTCAAAGGATCTAAATTATAGCTTGACTGATGCACTTCAGGGTTCTTCCAATTTGAGATAAGAAGTCTTCTAGTTCTCAGTTTCTTCGTCTCAGTGGCAGTCCCTGTTCTCCCTGTCTCACAGAGTTATTCTAAGGCTCAATTTAAAACAAAACAAAACCCAAGGTCTTATATAGAGTGCTTGATGCAATAGCAATGAAAAGCTAGCAATACATTTTATATGGGCTTACACGGGGATGTTCTCTACTGAAGTGCATTTATAAAAACTATCATCTCCTGATTATAAAATACGAGAGTTTTTGATAGGCGTCGACCAAGTTTATTGGTGTTCCTGATCTCCAGATTTGCCTCTCAATAGCCATCCTTTCTCCAGCCAGATAGCAGTCTGGTTTCTGGATCTAGCAGAATATTGAAATACAGTCAACGAACTGATGAAACCTGATCTTTGTATCTATTCAGGGGTCAATCCCCACTCACATCTTGCCTGTCGAAGCCATCTCCTGTTTCTGTACTTAGCTTATGTCCTTGTCTATATTCTCAATCTAACTTTGTAAAGGTTTTCTACAAACTTGAAAAGCTAACTCCTTTGGGTCATTGAGTCATAGAGCTTCCCAAGACAGTATTTGGATTACAATGTTCTAAGGACTTGGGCAACATAATCTCTCAGTTAACAGCGTCTAGTCATCTCCCTGCCCCGTGCTGCCAACTTTTAACTCTCTTGCTTCCATTTATCCTTCTAGTATAAATTATTACGTCTCCCCTTCCTTCTGGAAGCATCTCTTCTCCTAAAGATGGCTGAGGTGTCCCTCTCCTAATTTTACACAGTCACGTGTGCCTTTTCCTATCATGGCAGTGGTCATGCTATATCAATGTTGTCTAACTGTTTTTCTAAACTCCGAACTTCTTAAGGGCAAGAACTGTGCTTTATCTCTGCCTCCGTTCCTATCACCTTCCCCCAGGAAACTGTTGCTGAATAGACCTGCATTCTGGGATATGGATTGTACAGCTGAAGAACTTTGGGATTGTAACTATGACTTCCCTGTCTCATACCCAAAGGACACTGTGATGACTTAATTACTCACATGTGGGGGTTTCACACAGATGTTATAACAGCTCACTTAGCAAAGGACAGTGATTAGGGTTTTCTTTTATTAACTAAATAGACAGCACCCGAGTGGAATATTAAAAGACAGATGGCACAACTTTCATCTTTTGTGTATCTGCAAGGGAAGCACAACGTGCCAGCATTGTCCTGTTTAACCTTAAAAAGATATACTTAGCCACGTGTAGGTCACTCACTCTACACCCATATTCTGCCTACCCTAGTTGGGAGAAAGCCAAAAGAAAATGCAACTGGAGGTCTGTTATTAGCTGAATTGTGTTAACCCAAAATTCGTATGTTAAAGCCCTAACCTATCAGTGTTTCAGAAATGTGACTGAATACGAAGATCAGGCCTTTTAGGAGATAGGTAAATTAAAACAAGGTCTTTAGGATGAGCTTTAATCCGATTTCTGTGGTGTCCTACAAGATAAGAAAATTGGACACACAAAAGAGACACCAGGGGCATCCATGCATAGAGGGATTAACATGTAAAGTGGGAACAAGAGGACAGCCATTTACAAGTCAGAAGGGAGAGCTGAGCAGGAAACCAACCCTACCAGCATCTTGATCTAGATCACAAGCTTCTAGAACAATGGTGGAATCAATGTTATAAACCACTGTGTCTGTGATATTGTGTTATAATAGCTCCAGAAAACAAAGGGATTAGTTATTGTTCTATTGCTGTGATGAAACTCCATGACCAAGGCAACTTATAAACGGAAGCATTTAATTAGGGGTTTGCTTACAGTTTCAGAAGGTGAGTCTGTGACCATCATGGTGGGGAATGTGGCAGCAGGCAGGCAAGGCACTGGAGAGGTAGCTGAGAGCATACCTCTGATTAGCAAAACAGGAGGCAGAGGAGAGAGAGGGAGAGAGAGGGGGGAGGGAGGGAGAGAGAGAGAGAGAGAGAGAGAGAGAGAGAGAGAGAGAGAGAGAGAGAGAGAGAATGGGAGAGAGAGAAAATCCGAAGTGGGCTTTGAAACCTGAAAACCCATTCCCAGTGGCACACCTCCAACAAGGGCACACCTCCTAATCCTTCCCGAACAATTTTACTAACTGGAGGCTAAGCATTCAAATATATGAACCTATGGGAGCCACTCTTATTCAAACTACCATAGACTCTAATCAAAGTTTAGTGCTGAGATGTCTGGGATATCTTCAGACAATCTCAGCCTGAGTTAACTAGGTCCCAGATGTGGAGCTTCATGAGTTATGGCTATCCCCTTAACCTAGGCCCATTGTCAACTTCCTTATCATTGAAGTTATTTGCCTTTTCTCTTCAGTCTTTGCTTTGCTCATTCACTTCCTTAACAGTTATTGAGAGGTGCTGGCAGGGGCTATTGTACCCTGCCCTCAAAGAACCTAAGATGATATAAAAGACATGCAGCTACCACAGTAGAGTGAGAGACCACCCAGGTGTGTGGCATCATTTCTAACATAGATGATGAAGCCGATCAGTAAAGGAAGAGAAACAGTCTGCATAAAAGAAGATTCAAGGCTGACAATGCAGTATAGTGAAGCAGTTAGGAGCTTAGCCTTTGAAACCAGAGTAACCAGCTGCAATTAAAAACAATAGGCTCTCCTCAGAGTATAAATGTTCCAAGACCTCCACAGAATACTAAATCTCTCTATTCCTTGGTTACCTCATCTGAAAATGAGACTAAACAACAATGTTTATATTCAATTTCATGAATTCATATAAAGTGCTTACTTACAACAATGATTGGCAAAGAGGAGTTACTTCATAATTTTTTGCTCTAAGTAGACTACGGAGGCAGGAATTTTGGATTTCAGTCTTTCATTTATTAGCTATGTATTCCCAGGACAAATACACATCACCCCAGCTGGACAGTCTTTCTATCTGACAAAGTACTTGGGAGAATCAAGTGAAATAACCGATATTTAAGTGCACTGAAGACTACAAGGGCGCAGGGATTTTACTGTTGCTGTTATTAGGCTGAGCACTGAAGAATGGTGAAGATTTAATATGAAAGTTACTACTCATTGAGCACTTACAAAAGTGTGCGTGTGCGCGCACGCACAAGAGAGAGAGAGAGAGAGAGAGAGAGAGAGAGAGAGAGAGAGAGAATAAAGAAATGAGGATAGATATTTCCTGATTTTCTTTTCTAGCTTCCTAGTTCCTAGGGCAGAGATACATGCCACATACTTGACCAACGTGATGCTCTTCACAAGACTCCAAATTTGGAGGGATTGTCGAAGTTCAGGTGCAAGTGATGAACGTGTAGTTGGTACAGTGAAGTGGCAGTGACATTTTGGCTAAACTGACCCAGGGGATTAAGCTAGTTGGTAGTCACCTTATACAACCTCTGCTGATTTACTCAATAACCAGTACTACCATTGATTTGATGAGCAATCTGAGCAGGCAGGATAGCTCAGTGGATAAAAGAACCTGCCAATCCTGATCACCCAAGTTCGATCCCCACGACTGACATGTTGGAATAGAGAACTTGTCCTCTGACTTCCATGTCTGCAAATTGAAGCTTAGTGGAGGACAATATAACTTGCCCCCAAATCCTTCTAATAGTAAATGAGATGTGTGGGGTTGACTCTAAGGATGTTTTTACTAGTATTTACCACTGCCATACACTAGGGGGAGAAACTGGCAAAAATTATTCAATGTGGGAGGAATATCCAGAAAGACCCAGATGTAAGAGGGTCTGAGGAGGGTTCAGAAGATTGTGAATGTCCAGATGAGCAAAGGTAAAATGTTCACAGCAGAGCCAGTTAGAAATAGGAAAAGCTACGTGTGATAGTATGCACCTACAATCCTAGTACTTGGGAGACTGAGGCAAGAAGATTGTCTCAAATGTTAGAACATCCTAGGTTATGTACTGAGTTCGAGGCTTGCCTGGGCTACAAAGAGCAGAACTCTGGATTTCATTCCTAGATCCTAATGCTAATGTGGTGACTCACACCTATAATCACAGCACTTGAGGCAAGAAGCAGGGAACCCCAAGTTCAAGACCATCCTGGTGTACAGACTGAGACCTTATCTCATCTCACAAACAGAAGAACAAAATTAGGCAGAGACCTTGAAGTCAGCAGGGTGAATTTCATTTACTGGGCATGAAGAGCCACAGGAGGCTTCAGGCTTTCAGAAACTACTGTGTTCGTCTGGGTTTGAGGTGATGGAAACTTAACTGGGAAACGTGTGTGTGTGTGTGTCTGTGTGTGTGTGTGTGTCTGTGTGTGTCTGTGTGTGTGTCTGTGTGTAAGGAAAAAGTCCTAACTAATGAATGATAATTACTAAGGAAGAGTTCTGATGACTGCAAAGCTGTTGACATCCTTGACCAAAATAGTGAAATCTGGCCCTGAAGTGATTTGGCGGTGACAGGAGGATGGAGCAGCTGTCTCTTTAGAAAGAAAGGCCTTCTTTCTGCTGTCATAATTCCTAGCCTTTCAGCCTCTTATTTCAAAGCCGCTTACCATTTGCCTTTTTTCTCTGGGACTGTTTGATAGGACTCTGATTTCACTCTGGGAATGACATTACCACTCACAGATGTGAAAACCAACAGCTTGTGTGAAGGGAGAATCCTAGACAGTTGGAAGCAGTCACTCCTGTGGGTCCCCATGGCCTGCTTCTGGTTATTGATAACTGATGGTTCTGCCATCCCTGGTTCTAGCAGCCGAGGAGGCTCTCATCCTCTTATATTCTCGTGCCTTTTTGCTACAGCTACCAGTGAGTGGTGTCCCAGATGCCAGTCCCTTAGCCTTCATTTCTAGATATCTCCAAGGGTTTCTTCAGCCATTCCTGAACATAGTTCTGCCAACCTTTGTGGAAGAAAATGGAGATGATCAAGGACCCAGAAGTTTAGCTAGTTTCTTTAAACACCATCAACCTAATGTGGAACTTAGCCACTCTCTCCTTTCTTCTTTCTCTTTCTCTCTTTCTCCCTTCTCCATCTCTTCCACATTTATCCTCTTGTTTTTTTCTTTGCATCCTAGCCTTCCTATTATTGCTTTAGCTTTCTCTTATCTCTTCCTTTTTTCCTTCATGCAACAAAAATTTTTTACCAGCAGGACCTGTGCTAAGTGTTGGAAGTACACAGATGAAGAAAATACAAGCTCCATCTTTAAGCAAGTTCAAGTATTTCTAAGGAAGATATAAAATAGTAGAAATAAGACCAGGATATATAATGGTAACTCATTGGGCACGTTTATTCCAATTAGAAACAAGCCAGAACACAAAAAGTTTCTGTAAGGAAATTTTGCCACAACAGAATTTGAATTTTACCCTAGTATACATATTTGTGAGTATGACTGAGAAGAAGATATCTCGAGCAGAAGGGGCCTAAGCAAACACATATGGAGTAAGAGAAACCCCTTGCTATATAGACAAAAAATATAAAGTAATGGTATTGGAATGGAAAATGGCAGTAGATGAGCTGTACCAGAAAGAAGGATCCTTGTATGCCACTTTAATCTCTTGGTCTTTGTCCAGTAGTGGACGGAAGGTCACCAAAACCATCTAGAAGAGAGAGCAGAAGAATGGTCATATATGTTTCTTTCTAAGACAGTCTCACTGTGCAGCCCTGAGTGGTCTGAAACACATTCTGCAGACTTTGTTGGTCTGAAACTCATAGAGATCGGTCTGCTTTCACCCCCAAGTTGCTAGGACTAAAGGCATGTGCTACCATACCTGGCATCATGTATGTTTTGGGGAATGCAGGTCACTATTCCTTTCCAGCAGTGTGAAGGCTGAGTTACGCAAGAACACCATCACACCAGGGGAACTAAGTTGTTATTGCCATCTAAGTGAAAGATGATGGTGGCTTAAATCAGAACAGGAAAAGGTATGATTAAGTTAAGAAAGCAATCAGGTGATAGAATCTGTAGGTCTTTGTGATGAATTGGCTATAAATGATATGATATGTGTGATGGAGATATCAAGAATAACACTCTACTCTTTTGCTATGCAGATAGGAATACTAATAAAACTAATGAAATATTCTTGAGAATAGTGGTGTCATCAACCATGACAAAGGACTCAGGAAAGAATACAAGAGCAGAAGAACATGGATAATTTCTTAGGGTTGTGTGAGTTGAAGATGCCTAGCAACGTACAATAGGAGATGCCTAGCAGCGATATTGAGAGTTTAAGACTCTGGAGAGCTTTAAACTTAAGGGTCTGTGCTAAAGGTTTATAGGGTTTTGATTTGAGATTATATAGACATATCTGTCACAGCCTGCTAGGATCATAGCATCCCTATGAGAATTACTGCACCCGATCTGCTGCCTGCTGCCCATACAGTCATGGGTTGCTCTTTAATACATTCTACCTACTCCTTCTACTTGCCTTTGTTTCAACTAATAAGAGCTTGCCTGTGCGCAGTTCAAAGACTGAGGTATATAAGAGAAGATGTACCTGGAATTTTGAAAGTTGACAGATGAGCTGGACCAGTTAGAATCCTCTCATGGGTTTGAACTAAGAACTGCAGAAATAGCAGATTATTTACCACTGGAGTTGAAGTTGGAAGATTTGAAAAGTAAGACATGGGCAGGTGAGGCCCTTTGAAGCATAAGTAAGAAGGTGATACAAACCATGGGTAAACTCAGGGATGGGGGTGGTAAAAAGAGAAGACTGGAGACTGGAGATAAAGATACAAAGCAAGACCAAGAGGCGACTACACTGTAAAAAAGACAGAGGAATTTTCCAATCATGAAAGCGGCTCCACTACCTGATAGAACTGCCACCTCTGTGTGGCCTGTTTGAAGGCCAGCCATCTGAGGATAACATAAGTGATGGTATTTGCTTTTCCAAACAAAAGAATTGCCAGAACGAGATCACTCAGGAAGAAACAAGAATGAAATAAAAGCAGTAGACTGAAATCAGCAGCAGTTTCTTTCTCTCTCTCTCTCTCTCTCTCTCTCTCTCTCTCTCTCTCTCTCTCTCTCTCCCTCTCTCTCTCCCTCCCTCTTTCTCTCTCAATCTATCTCTCCCTCTCTCTCCCTCCCTCTTTCTCTCTCAATCTCTCTCTCTCTCAATCTCTCTCCCCACCCCGTGTGTGTGTGTGTGTGTGTGTCTGTGTCTGTCTGTGTTTGTCTGTCTATCTGTGTGTGTCTGTATCTCTGTGTCTGTCTGTCTGTCTGTCTGTCTGTCTGTCTGTCTGTCTGACTGTCTGTCTGTCTGTGTGTGTCTGTATGTGTCTGTGTTGGCAGGGAGAAGAGGAATCTATACATATGCAGAGGGAGGGACATGGGGTTCTGCTAATAGAACTCTGGCCATGAAAGCCAAGTTGTCTTATTTCATTGATGTTTGTTTTCTTTATATCAGTGATCGAACACAAGCATCAGAAACCTGCAGATAGATCTGATCAAGACTTCGTTGTGTCCACAGGGTTAAAAATTAGTAGGTAACTGGTGATTTTAGTGAAACCATTTAATAAAGTGCTAGGGGAGAAAAATCAGGCTGAACATGGCTACAAATTGTGTGTGTGTGTGTGTGTGTGTGTGTGTTAAACTAATAAAGAGGTAGCAAGTGTCAGATACTCTTGAAAAAGAATTTGATGATGAGCAGAGGGGGAAAATAATCACTGAGAAGGCATGGAGAGTCAGAGGAGGTTTTGCTTTAATTCTGTTTTAATTTTTAGAGAAAGGCTAGAATTTGTATATCAGAGAAAGAATTTGGCTGAGAAGGAAAGAGAAGGGGGAAGGGAAGAAGAGAGAGGGAAAGAGGGGGAGTCAGAGAGACAGAAATGGAGAAGGGAGGGGAAAGGGAAGAAGAGAGGCAAGTGAAAGGGAGATGGAAAAGAGAGTGTGCATAGTATGAAGTGCATAGTGAATAAATAAATACACCATATAGACACCCCCTGGCAATGGGCAAAGAGACACACTTTGTTGGTAGTGTTGTTCTTATATCAGTCAGGGGCAAAGCAGGAGAGGGGAGACTCTAATTTAGCAAGGATTTTAAGGAAGGCAGACTAGGTCCAAGGTGAACTGATTGGGTTAGCCTTAAAGAGAAAGAGAGTACTCCATCTTCTAAAGCTGAGAATAGGAAAGATGCAAAGATCCTTGCAGTCTAACGGCTGCAGTCTTGGATTCTAGTCTCAGGTCTACCGTCAACCAGCTGTAACACATGTCCTTCTCTCTGGGCTTCTTGTTCATCATCTATACTCAAAGGGAAAGATTGCCTGGCTAGGCTCTCTTTTTGAAGGTGGCTGTGAGGGCGAAATGAAAGCAGGAGGGGTCAGTGGGTGGGGGAGTGTTTACAGACCTGAGGAGTCTTGCACAGGTGATCAAGAAAGCGAAAAGTGGATGGTGAGCAGAATGGACAGCTGTTTCTAGGATATAGCTTGATTTACCCATGTCTATTTTTCTGCATCTTGTGACAACAGAATCTACCGCCTGCTTTCTTCCTCATTCCCAGTCCCCACATGCTGCAAGTTCTCCAGAGGTCAGGCGTGGTGGGAGCTGAAGGTACAGTCTCAGCAGCTCTGTCTCGGATGATGAGCTGAGAAATCAAAGGTTCTTTGTTTGCTAAGGAAAGGGTTTTCTTTGCTTTTTCCTTCTCTTCAATAAATCTGTCTGCCTCCGCTGTTCCATGACGAGGCTGATTGGCCTTGCCCTTGGGACGTGCAACTCAGCATGGGAGAGGGAAATGCTGCGAAAGTTGGCACCTCCCTTTCCAATACATGTTTAATTCATCACTGCAAAGACTTGGATAAGTAAAACACTAAGCTCCTTCTGACCGGGCTTCCTGGAGAGAGGGATTCCAACAGCTTTTAAAGGAAATGTCAAACTGTTAAGGGTTCAGGCTTCAAGCAGCTTAATGCTTCACAATGTTTTGGAGTGAGCGGTCTTGTGGCTTCTTAATGCCAGGGTTATTTAGAATTGAAAATTACTGATTTGGATTGTCAATCTGGTAAACACAAGACAACCACAGCCAACACTGGAGAAACATTCATCCATTTTACTCATTGGTCTATAGCTTCTTCTTCAACAAGCCTTTTAGCCAGTTACTAGTCAATCAATGAATATGAATGAGCAAATGAGGCATCAACAATATGCTCAACTCAGTACAGACTCTGATGAAGCCCATATCAAGATAGATGAAGAAGAACAGTGTATGGACCCCCTGGCAATGGGCAAAGAGACACCTTGTTGCTGGTATGGTTCTTACACCAGTCAAGGACAGAGCAGAGAGCAATCCTTTGTTCATCCTAGCTTGATGCCTGAGTTGGTGTCCACAGCTGTCCTATGCCTAGGACCCATAAAAATCCAATCCAATCTAGACAGTACAGCATGGGAGGAGGAAGACAGACAGAAACTTTCATACCACCATGCCACCCACAGACAGACCTGCCATCCAGCACACTGTACAGGTGGGCCATAGACACCTGCTTGCCACCAAGTGCAACAGTATAAATGGAGGATGTCACTCAGGGGCTCTCCAGCAGTATGGCCAGCCTGCAGCAGGAGCCATGACAATGTGCAAGTATGTGGTGGTCAGGTGGGAGAGAAGTGGAGAAGTTTGAGCATAATGAAGAGAGATGGAACTGGAGACTCAAGGGTCAGCTTTCCCATACTCACACCCCTTGGGGCAGGCTCACTCACATGCTGCCTGGACAAGGTGTGGGGCCTGCTCTCCTAAGTGCTGCATCCACTGAGGGCCAGGGCCAGTTATGCACAGCCCATGGACATCCACATGGTTCCCAGTGGCTATCCTGACCAGGGACATCACCATGCTTTCTAGTGGTAATATGAGCCACAGACTGGCACCAAGCCCTGGCACTGTGTAACCACAGGCTCAGACATTTCCCTCAGTGGCAGCTCGGCTTTAGACACCACTTGTCCTGCCATGGGGTGGCACAGGTGTAGAGGTGATGACTTCCCACCACCCCTCACTACCTCTGGCAGTCAGGAAAGCTGCCCACAGAGTCATGAGCTCAAAAGAGCTAGCCCTGCCCATCGCTAGCTGCAGCACTCTGGAGAGCAGGCCCGGCACCTCATCTGGGTAGCACAGTAGAGCTGGCCCTTGTGGAGAGGTCACAGGTGAGCCAGTTGCCAAGAGTGAGAGCATGGGAGAGCTGGCCCCACCACTAGCTTGGTATGAGGTAGTGTGGTATGATGCTTTCCCCTCTCCTCCTCAACATCTGCAGTAGCCAGGAGAGCTGGTCCTGGGGACACGGCAGTGGAAGACCCAGCAGTACTGGTGAGCTACCCTGGTGTTGTAGATGAGAACCAGTGGGGTGATCAGCTCAGCTGCCATCCAGGCCCAGATGCGGAACTCTATATTGGCCCAACCAAAAATTTACATCACCTGCAAATGGTTGGGACAAGTGAAAGAGTCCATCCTGCTGATCCAAAGCCACAGGATCTCCGTGACACAGGGCAACAACAGGATAACCAGGAGGAGTCCCTATGAGGATCCAATATTGATGGTGTCACAGAAGCCAGAGATCTCAAAACAGACCAGTGACTCATTGCAATGAACATTTGCAAGTGAAGATGGTTGCAAGTGAAAAGGGATATACACACTGTGACATAGTACAATTTCCACGATGACATGTTTTCTATGCTTTGTTGTTGTTGTTGTTATTTATTTGTGTTTTATTTTGAGGGGGAGGTTACAAGGGCAAAGGGTAGATATGAGAGGATGGAGAGACAAATGGGACCGGGGTGCGTGTTGTAAAACTCACAAAGAATCAAATAAAGTTTAAAAGAGCCCCACTCAACCTCACTCCACTCCACTTCCCCCCCAAAACTGCATACTGTTATGGGCTCATTTATGCTCCTCTCCCGCTTCATAAATTAAAGCCTCAACTCCTAGTTCAGCAGATTGCAAGCGACAGGATTGAGTTTAGGTACTTTAGGTACTGAGTTAAGATGACAACCATCAGGTAGGCTCTAATCCAATATGGGTGGCATTCTTATATTACTAAGTGATTAGGACATAGACAGGAGTTATCAGACACTTCAGAAACAAAAGACAACTATATGAAACTAAAAGGAGACAGCATTATCTACAAGCAAAGCAGTGACCTCCTGAGAAACACACCCTGAAAAATTCCTAACCTTAAACATACAGTTTCCAGGAGTGTAAGAAGATACCTGTCTGTGGTTGAGCTTCTAGTCTGTAGAATTTTGCTAATAATATCTGGAAGTCTATAGATACATAGATGTTTTCCCCCAGATTTTTTAAAATCACCAATCACAATTAAAATGGGGTCAAGGGATATAGAAACAATTTTTTGGTTTTTTTCATCACCATGATTTAGAAGTTTCAGCCAGACCACACAGATGACACAAAAAAGGAGGATGTGATCCCTCTGTCCATACGCCATCTCTCTCCTTTCCTTACTCATGTGTCTTTTGCTCTTCTCAGCCTCGGGTTCTTGCCTCCATCAGGAAGATTCCGGTGACATTCTTTAGGTGCTGTTGGTTCTCTAAAGACTTCAGAACTGCCTGGGGTATCAGATGTAGAATGTAGTTCAGAGACCACATGCACCACTAATAATTCAGGCTCAATAGTCCTGAGCAGGACCTAGACAAGTACCCTTGAGTCTTATCATTGTGAGACAGGTATACAAAAAATATTGTTCATAATATCTATGCACAATTAAAATAGTAATAAAATAAATATACGGGAGCTGGAGAAAAAGTACCCTCATCAGGTAGTAACTACCTGTACCTGCAACTTCAGGTACAGGATCAAGGGGATCAGATACTGTCTTTTGGACTCTGCTAGCACACATCTCCACACACGTACACACTGTGCACACAACATGCACACACATAAAACTGAAAAAAGGAATGTCCATAGATAAAAATATATGAGTACTTCCTCCCCTGTCACAGTTCTCTCCTTCAGCGACAAGCCTTTACTGACTTTTACAGTATTCATCTCTTTGTTTTTCTTTATTGTTTGCTATATGCATTTGTGTCCCTGAACAAGAACAAAATCTTTTTTAGCTTGATTGCCTGCTGACTTCATATAATGTGTCACGCTGTGTATATTCTTTAGCAACAGAATCTTTAATTTAATTATGAAGCGTTGGTTCTCAGTAGTAAAGGGGTTTGGTAAAAGAGGAAAGAGAAGGTAGCTGGGAGTGTAGGAAGAAATTTCCATATGTCACATATACTACATCAGAGAGGAGGACCATATGTTACAAATGTTCAACTATGTGGTACAGATTATCACTTTATAGCTTCTTAGGTATGCGTTTTCAGGTGCCACAGTCAACTTGGTCCCATAATAGGTGTCAACTTAATCAACCAATGTTGAAAATATTAGAGTAGATTGAAACAGGAAAGACTTCCTGGAGAAAATGCAGCCCACGGTAGACCTTGACTGATGGGAAAACTGGAAATTGGGACAAGAAATAGAGGAGGTGTCAGTTTATGGCTAGAGTTTGCTTTAGAAAGAGAAAGCCAGGAGTACAAGGCAAATCGGGAATGCAGAAATGTGGATTGCCAGATTGGAGGGGGTGCGTGCCAACAAAAGCCTGGCAAAGGCTGGGGTTGCAGCTCAGTGGCAAGCATGTGCAAGGCCCTGGGTTCTATCCCTAGCACTACAAAAAAAGCCTGGTAAATCTAGTTCTTTTACAAAAGTACTGAGATTCCAGGGGATCCTATCTTGGGAACTAAGAAGGAAGGCACAGCTTGAGAAATTTAGGATGGGAGACCTTGAGAACATCAGAGCGGAGTCTTGTTGTAGAAAGTAAAGCATGAAAAAGTAGTCAGACAATAAGGCATCCAGGAGAATAGGGCAGCTAGAAACAAACAGGAAATGACGTCAGAGCAGTACTAGAGTTCCTTTCAGGTGTCCAAGACTCCATGCCATTCCTCTAGTTCTTCAGGAGTCCGTGGACTAGCTTCTTCCCTCTATGCTCAATCTACCTTTGTGAGCTGAATGTGAAATGGCCTCATGGGCTTACATGACTTAAAATGTGGTCTCGAGTTGATGACACTGGTTTGGAAGATTCTGCATCTTTTTGCGGGGGTTGACCTGTGCTAGAGGAAGTATCAATTGTAATACATTGCCAGGAATAGGATTTAACATTTTCAAACCTAACCCTACTTCTTAACTGTGCTGTCCTTCCTGGCTGTAGACAGACACAATGTGACTGACTAGTCATCTCACATTCTTGTTCACCAAGTCTTTCCTGACTCAGTAGACTGTCTTGCGTTATACTGTAAGCTAAAAAATAAAAATAAACTCCTCCTTCCTTAAGCTGCTTCTTCTCAAGTGTTTGGTCACAGCTATGAAAAAAGTAGTTAAGATAAGCACTCTTCTTCATCTCGACTCTGAGCTGAAGCACTCACTTCCTACCTCACTGAAGAGAGCGGAGTGACCTGAGAATTCCAACCCACCGCCATCATTACGCTCCTCTCTCTATCATTATCCTCGCCTTTCTGTTAGCTATGTTGGATGAATTATTCACTGTCAAAAGCTTCCACTGGTTCTCCAGATGTCATTCCAATCAGCTAGGATTGAGCTCATCTGAGAGCAAGAGCGATTCAAAATTATAGTGCAGGAAACGACAGCACTTAAGTTCTCATACATAAGAAGGAGGCAGTCTGAGGTTGGTATGATGACCCAGATCTACAAAGCCTTCAGGAGCCCAGGCTTCTCTCAGTTCATCACATCTCATGTGTATTGTCCTTGTCTTCCAGGTCCAAAACGGCATCTAGTGCAATCAAAATGTGGGCAGCAGGATGAAGAAGCAACAAAAGAAAGGACAAAGTGTGCATGCCAGCCGTCTGTCAAAGGAGGTTCCCAAGAGCAGGCACAGGATGCTTCTGCATACCTCTTACCAGTCAGAGGCAGTTATAAAGCCACATCCAGCGGCAAGAGGTATAATGTTTGTCCTAGAAAATGGCAAGGCTGGCTATGAATTGGGAATTTCATTGTTACGGAAGAGAAGACAGAGAAATCTACCGCACCATTAGTTCTTTCTCTCGTAATGACCTTATTTCTTTTCCATCTTAACACTTTCTACCAGTAATTCCTACTATCACATACACTGATTTTAGCATTTACTAACCCCAAATAAGCCGTATCTTAACACACATTAACAGCAAATATTCTCCAAAGAATTATATATACATGCAAACTCCTCTTCCTCACTTCCTATTCAGTCTCCGACCTACTCTAGGCTGGGTTCCATACCCATCAATCCACTGAAAACTCTCTTGTCACAATCCTCTAGAGACGTCTGTGTTGCCAAATCCAATTATCACACTTCTGTCCTGAATTTAATAGCCCTCTCACCAGCATTTGACATAGATGGTCTTTAAAATCCTTTAAAGAGTATTTCTTTAAAACATTTCCTGGCTTAGATTTGTTAATGTCACCCTTTTACTGCTTTCTCTCTCAATGCTTTCTACTTGAATCTGAAGACTCAAATTATTCATACTATACCCTGAGAGTTCTCTTTCTCAAATCCTTCCTTGAGTAGTTTCCTCTATTCCTATGGCATTCCGTACCATATTTATACCAATGGCTCCCAGAAAAGACCCAAAAAGGATTCTAAAATGGATAACCACATGTCTGCATCTTACCTGCTTATTTAAATTTGCCACTTGGATGCTTATCAGACATCTCTAATATAATGCCTACAAAACAGAACTAGGGGCTTATAGTTCATCCAGTAAAAACTTGCCTTGAAAGAATGAGGATCCGAGCCAGCTGTGGTGAGGCACATCTGTAATTTTAGCACTCAAGAAGCAGAAGCACCCAGGCCTCTGTGAGTTGAGTGCCAGCTTGGTCTGAGTTCCAGGCCACGTATGGCTACAGAGTTAAATCCTGTCTCAAACAAAACAAAACAAAACAAAACAAAACAAAACAAAGAAACATGAATGAGGGCCTGAGTTCAATCCCCAGAACCCACACAAGTTGAAATGGTGGTACCTGCTTGTGATCCTAGCACTGGGGAGGCAGAGACACATAGATTCCTGTGTTCTGGTCAGCCAAACTACTCAGCAAAATTCCAGGCAAATGAGACAGCCTGTCAAAACATTTAGGGTAGTGCTTCCCTCATTAGTTAAACTTCTTCAAATGCAAAAACATACTCAGAAGTGGTTTTCTAGGTGATTCCAAATGCAGTTGATAATGAAGATTAGATATCACAGTAGAGTGATTTCTTAGAAATAAAATCTACATTATGCAATTTTCCCAATCTAAATCCTCTAGTGTACAGTCTAGAGAAATGGTTAAGTGGTCAAGAGTACTTATTGCTCTTGTAGAGGATCTGGATTTAATTTCTAGCACTCAAATGGCAGCTCACGAACCATCTGTAATTCTAGTTACACAGGCTCTGGCACCCTCTTCTGGCCTCTATGGGTACTGACCACTCACAGTACATAGATAAACATTAAAATCCTTTAGTGCATTCCCATCAATCTGTTAAGAAAGAAAGGCTCACATAATTTAGACCCAGGGTCTGTATGATCCTTGGTCCACTCATGTCAGCTGCCCTTATCCTTCTAACGTACCATGTTACACCCACACTGGCCTTTCCTGTTCACTCTGTGTGGCACATTTTTCACACTTCAGAACTCACATTTGTAGTTTTGCCTGTCTGAAATACTCTTCCATTGGATTTTTCACTTGTTTGGGTGCTGTTCTGCCTTCGACTCTTGAATCAAGTCTTATCTCCTTACAAAGATATTTCCCGACTACCCCACCTACTGCTCCTTCTTACCATTTCATTTGGTTTCCTTCAATAGCTTTATCTCAAATTTGCAAATCCACCATGTGAAGGGCCCTCGTGTTCCTTACTGTCATTGTATTCTAGCACTTAGCATAGTCCCTGACACTGTTACCTTCCACTATAATTGATAGCAGGCATGCAATAGTTATCTGCTGAAATCTGAATGAGTCTCCTCTTGATAATTGGGAAATAATAAATTCATGATGGGGGGGGATGTCCTAGTAAAGTTAACAGTCAAAGGTTAAGAATAGAGCTAAGGTCCTCACAGAACAGATTGAGGGGGTGTTGCACATCATGCTTAAGCCAAGATCAGCTGAGGTTAAAGACTGTGTCAACAATCTACAGGCATAGACCTCAGTTGCAGAGAAGATAAGTCATGGGACTGCTTTGGGATCAAAGCTTGCAGGGCAGGTGCAGCCAGGTCCAAGAATATATGTCAAAAGAGTAATAGAGATGAAAGGTGGGACCACATACCGTAAGGATAAAGAATGGAGTCAGGAATTTCAGAAGTAACGCAATTCTGGGTAGTGATGAGGTTCACAGTGTGGCAAAGGCAGTGGCTGAACTGGAGCAGAGATAAAGATAACTTGAGGTGAGATCTGGGTATGCTGAAAACATTGCCATAATTCCAACCCTTTAGAGACTGAAGCAGGAACATGCCTGTGAGTTTGAGGCTAGCCAGAAATAACAAGTAAGACCTTGTCTCAAAATACCAAACTGTTGGGAGCAGATAAATGAAACTTGTCTTAAGTACTGTCATTTTGACTTCAGACTCCATTTTACCTTAAGCTGACCAACTCCTCTTCTAAGCTACAATAGTTCCCACAAACATACTACCTGTTCAACAATTGTTACCCAAAACTTAATGCCCATTCCTAACAACAGAAAAAAAAAACAAATGAATTTGATTAGTTGGGCAAAAATGCTTGCCTTCAACATCAGTTCACAATGATGGAACACTGGAGAAAGTTCCTAATTCCAGAGTTCTGGTTGGCAAAACTTTTAACTGTAACTTGCTTGGCTCAGATGCTTGCAGGGTATATGCTTATAAGCCCTGCTTCAGGCCCTGCTCAGGGCTCTAGAAGAAGCAAGGCTCCCGAGTCCTTGTCTGGTGGCCCCGTTGGATCAGCAACTGGGCTTATTTGGTGGGAATAATAAACGATTTTGTTGTTTTATGAGCCCACTAATGCTTTCTCTTCCAAACCTCATGGAGCACAACAGAGATGCTGTAACAAAACTAAACCCAAACCAAACAAAAGTAATTCTTGAGGTAAGACCAGTGGTATGAGAGACTTCCATATGGGAACCCTAAAACTGACAGGATTGGGATCAGACAAGTTCACAAGAACCTTCTGTAAAAATGGAGTAGAAAACAGGATGCCAATAAATGATAAGTATACAGAGTAAAGAGGGAGAAAGGAATGTTGAATGTGCATAAGACTAGGACACTAAGATATTCTAGTGTAATCTCTTGCTCTCATGTGAAGAGAAAAAGAACAATTCCCAGAGAGGAGGGCTCATGGAAGGAGTGGTAGTCTGGATGTTCCCAAAAGAAGAATTGAGATGACTTTCCAATGTGTGTACATAGTTTGTTTGGGATGGAACTGCAAGAAATACAAAGGAATCAAGGAGCGAGACAAAGGAGGAATGGAAGCCAACAGGGATTGTGCTGAAAACGAGTTACCACTGTGGGTAGCTTAAACTCAATCCTTCTGGAGAACTCTAGAAAGTTCCATAGACTGCATCTCTGAAGTATCTCCCTGCAGAATAACATACTAATAGAAGTTATTGTTTCAGAGATCCCCTAGGGAATTTTTTAAGCATCTATCACTTCTGGACTCCTCTGAGCCTAAGCAAAGAGGGCCCTAGAAGCTGGGGGAGGGGGACCTCCAGCTAAAAAGACACAGGTGGTAGTGATTAGAAGCCAGGCTGGCCTGGGTACAAATGATCCTTGTGAACCTTATCAAGGATTACATCCTTATCATATGCTCAAGTGAAATCTAAACTTTCTCAACTGCACTGGAAATGTTGTTTACAGCTGGTTTGGACCAGATTCAGTCCAAACTCATGTCTTGGTCTGGTTATAACCCTTCTGTTTCTAGAACTTGAGAATAACTTTTTTTCTATATTTCAATATGCTAACTAATCAGATCAGTTGTTCTGAGAGACGGTGCACTTTTTAGACTGCCTAGGTATTTGTTGGTTTGTCAACCTCATAAATTCCCTGAAAAGTGGAATTTAGGCAAGAAGACTTGATACAGTCAAGTTAAATACCATTGGCTATGATACATCAACATAGCATGCAGTGAATACTGCAGAACATCTGAAGACACATAGTGATATGTGGCTGCCTCCATTATAATATTGTATCTGACCATTACATCAGCACAACGGCAGCAAAATCATTTGTACAGTTGCTTTTGGAGTGTGTGTGTGTGTTTAGTCTGAATTATCTCCGAAGCAGACTCCTTGAGGTAAGAATTTTCATCATGCATAGTTTGCTAGGTGGTTGCAAGAAACAGAGGAGTCATGGAGTGAGACAGAAGACAGATGAAGTCCAATAAATGGGTATTTTTTAAAGGAAATTACTGCTATAAGTAGCTGGGACTTAATCATGCTGAATTGGTGGTGGTGGTGGTAGTGATGGTGTGTGTGTGTGTCGTCAGGGTGGGGTCCATCTGGAGGTCAGAGGTAAACCTCAATGATTTTCTTCTATTTCTCTTCACTTTAGTTTTTGAGGCAGGGACTCTCACTAAACCTGCCATTTTGGATAGACCAGCTGGCCAGTGAACCTTTGTAATCCTCTTGTCAAACACTCTCAGTGCTGGGTTTCCAGGCATACACAATAACACTTAGGTGCAGAGGATCCAGATGCAGGACCTCCTGCCTGTGCAGCAAGCATTTTATCCATTCTCCCAGTCCTCTGTAGGATTCCTCCTGGCAATCAGGAAGTAGTCTGTGCTGGTAAGTTAATAGCTTATGACCCACTCCCCACCAGTTACTCATTCACCTAATGGTTTTAATTTTATCTGACAACTCTTGCCTCAATTCATGTTAGGCTTAAAAATATGATTTTTACTTCAGTGCTGGGAATTTTCACCTAGGGTCTCATGTATATTAATTAAGAATACTTGGCAGTATCCTCAGCCACTAAAATAGCTTTTGAAAATTTTGGTCAGTGTGAATTTACTAGCCAGCATGGTCAGGAAAGTAGCACCTACCTTGTACAAACAGATGTACTTAGCACATCTGGAAGAGCATGGATTTTGGCAACTGTCTGAATCTGAATCTTAGTCCCACCTCTTGCTGCCAGGGTTATTACTCCTCAGGGCTTCATTTCCTTATCTGTAAACGGTTGTTGCTACTAGAAGGAGAAAGAGGTGATATTGGTAGAGCTATCAGAATAAGGCCTGCTGCCTGGTAAACGCTAAGTAAGTGTTAAATAAATAAAGAGCAAAACTATGGCGATTTGATTATACTGAAATATAGTTCCTACTGGAAAGGCAGGATAAATGCTTAATTCTTTCCCTTTAATTACCAATTCTCAAAGTAAGGATTTGGTTTAATAGCTGCCACAAGGGGTGACAAATAAGCGGAAAGAACATTAAAGAGCTCAGGGAAAGATTTGGGAGGGAGGGGAGCTGGGAGGAGAGCCCAGAATGAGGATATTTAGAGCAGTGCAAGGCTGGGAGGCACAGAGGCCTGGAAAGAGCTTGGCTTGCCTTTTCTCTTCGTTATTTTCAGAGGTTCAACCAAAATCACACCGGGCTGAGGAAACAAAAGGAAAGAGGACACATCTCCTGTGTAAAAGACAGATACTGCCATTCACACAAATATGTGAATGTCACTAATACTTCTAATACATACTATTCATTTGCTGTTATGCCGATCCTATTACGACATTTTGAATATGATATACATGAAGTAGACGGCAGAAGGGCTGCACATGCTTGCTACTCTAGCTGGGCTACATAGCAAATTCCAGGCCAGCCTAGGATATGAGATCTTGTGCAAACAATCAAACCTCAGAACTGGTTGGATTAATGTTCTGCTTTCTTAAAATTGTTAACAATTTCAAACCGAATCCCACATTTTTATTTGTCATAAACCTGGGTCCTCCTCCTAGAACTTTCTTGGGTATTGCCCCTGAGCTCAAGTCAAGCCATCAATCTGTACGGAGTAGAGTAGCACCGGAGAGAGAGCATGCGCATCTTTGTTCTCATTAGGAAGTTTTTAGCGAGTTTATGAAGTAGTTCTCAATCTGTGGGTCACGACCCCATTTGGGGCCTAAGACAGGAGTTGCCTAAGAGCATTGAAAACCATAGACATTGCTTCCAGTCTGCGCCTGATGCCCTGAGCAGTCCTAGGGCGCCAGCTCTGCACCCAGTCCCCCCAAATCCAGAGGAGGCTGGACTCCCAGGAGCTCTAACAAGCCCAGGATCATAGGTATTTAATACGGGGAAGAGGGCATGTTTGTGTTTTTTCTGCAGGATGCTGAAGGAGTATGGTGACTGCCAGAGTGACTGGTGAGACATGCTGATGTTGGGACAAAGAATGATGCTGACCTGTGAGCTTGCTGAGTGCCCTGACAATGGTGACTGGGAAGCTGTATTGGACATATGTTCCTGACCCACCTTTGCTTGCCTATATCCCAGATGGAATAAGCTGCCTTGCCTCATGGTTTTAGATTTTGTGGGACAGAGAATCAAAAAGAGAAGTTATAATGACCTGTATTTTTCTTAAAGGTGACCAGTCATTTGAACTCAATCATGTACTGGTCTAGAAATAAATCCAATATTGGAAATAACAGTCTTCATTTAGAAGTCTGGTTCTGGACATTTCCAGAGACATTTTGGAAGTTAGCTGCAGTTCTCTATGATGTTATGTTAGCAAAAGATAAAGTTGGGTCAGGATCTGGATTTCAAACAAATGTTAGTGCATGTGTTACGGCTCTTTTAATTGTCAAGTTAAAAATACTTTTGTTTCTTCTATAGTATTTAATGTAATTTGAATAGATTGTACACTTTCTAATTGTGTTAATGTGTTGAAACCTGGCATGTCTGTTATGGGTGTCTATCAACCAGCTTTTGTTTTATTGCCTTGAGTATCACAGAACATTGGTATTCTGAAAAAAGCTTGCAAGTACTGGAAGAAATGAGTCAGGCTTTAAGCAGAAGCAAGAGGGTAGTGGGCTTGCATTGCTGGTATAACAGCTTTAATAACATTAATTGTTACCACCAATGCTTCTGCAGTTGCTTTGACACAAGAAGTTAAGACAGCTACTTTTGTTAATCATTTAGCAAAAAATGTTACTAATGCGTTGAATATACAAGAAGATTTAGATAGGCATTTGGAACAACAGATTGAGGTTCTTTATCCTATTCACATTATTGAACGGAGGTTCAGAGTTTAAGAGTAAGGAGCCATCTTGAGTGTCATGCCAAATACCATTGGATTCGTGTTACTTATAAAATTTACAGTGGTAGCCATTATAATTAGGAAAAAAGTTTAAAGACACTTGCAGCATATTTGGCATAATTCTAACACCTTTTTGGATGTTTTAACATTACATAGTGAGCTTATGAATTTAAGGAATGCTGCTCTGCTGAGCGCTGATGCTGCAGATACTGCTGATAAAATTATCCATGGTCAGTATTTCTATTTTAGTCAAGCTTCAAGAATGGCATATATAGCTTGATCATGCTAGCCCTTTTTGTCCTGGGAATACTTTTATTCCTGCCCATTATGTTAAAACTTGTCTTTAACAACATCAACATGTTGGCAGACAAAGTACATGGCTTGAAACTGAAAATGGACCCCCAGACAGAGTTATTAAATTAACAGGCTGGCAAGGCAAGGATGGGTAAGAGTCTGCACAGAGCCTTACCAACCTAAGACAGAAGTGCATTGCTTTTGATAATGTATATTCCATGGTGGGTAGGAAAGACATTCTTGTCAGAATGACCTAAGACAGGCTTAGTCTTGTTTATGAAATAAAAACTGGAAAGAGGCGGAGACCCTTTGGGGCTGCTTGGCAAGAATCTGACATTAGCCAAGGACAAGAAAATGGGCTGCTTGGCAGGAATATGACATTGACCAAGAACAAGGAAATGAGCTTCAGGCAGAAATCTGACATTAGGCTAGAACAAAGAAGTAATTTCAGGCAAGAATCTAAATCTTAGGCTAGAAGAAAGAAGTAATTTCAGGCAGGCATATAAATCTTAGGCTAGAACAAAGAAGTAAGCTTCAGACATGAAAATGACTTTGGGCTAGGACAAGGAAGTAGGCTCAGATATTTTGGTCATTCTAATAAGCACTAACAGTGATCATGGAAGTGTTCATGGAATTTTGTTTATTGCCTTGCTTGTTCTTTGACTATTTGTGTTTATTGTCTTGCTTGTTCCTTGACTATTTGAATCTATTGTATTGCTTGTTCCTCAACCTAGAACTGACCTTAATACTTGCATGTAATTAAAATGGTATAAAAGCAAAAAAGAGGAGGGGGATGGGATAGGGGGTTCCTAGGGGAGGGAAACAGAGAAAGGGGATGACATCTGAAATGTAAATAAATAAAATACCCAAATAAGAAAACCATAGATATTTACATTAAGATTCATAAATGTAGTGATATTACAATTATGAAGTAGCAACAAAAATAGTTTTATGGTTGGGGAGGTATCGACACAACATGAGGATCTGCATTAAAGGATTGCAATATTAGGAAAGTTCAGAGCCGTTGTTATAAACTCTTTGTGGGGCAGGGGGGGCTTCTGTAAGCCTTGGTCTTCTTACCGGAAGCTCTCCAATTCTTGAGATTTTTCTGGCTTCTTCCATGTTCTGTCTCCTCCTGGGGTTTGTTTCCTCTCCAGAACCATTGGAGAAATGCACTTCTCTGTGGGCAATAAGTTTCCTTGTCCCCCAAGAATATACTGATTCAGAAACTGCAATGATTGTCTGTCATGTCCTATCCATTCAGTCTGAGCATCCTCTGTATTGCTGGTTGCATGTTACTAAAATAAGATGTATGCCAAGAAAAGAAAAGACACCACCCAGGTTCCTACCAGAGAGTTTCATCTGAGGTTCTCGGGTGTTTGAATAATGATGGGGGCTAGGTTTGGGAGAAGGAGAAAGCAAAGCAAAACAAACAAACAAACAAAAACAGCTAAACTGATCCAGGCTCTCTTTCCTAGCTCATCCAAGGTCTGTACAGACAAGCACTAATCTTTAAGAAGCTCTAAGGAAGGCAACACCTTGAGGATTTAATTTATAAACGGGTGAGAATGCTCTGTGCCCTTAGAGTTAATTTCCTGTCACCAAACACCATGCCATAAATGATTACTATCAACGTTTTAACAGACAAACTGTAATCTTCATCCTTTCCCCACCTGCCATCTCCTTTTATTTAATTTGTGCTTATCCCTGCCCTCACCTTATTCTACCTACACACAGCAGCATTGTCCTAGTTGCACGGGATACATGTCTGATATCATGCCTTTTGCCCTTCCTTTTCTGATTCATTCTGTTTCTTTACCTTGAGAATGTTTTCTTCTCGTATAGGTTGGATAATCCTCATTTTACCTTCTTACTTCTTAAGTGTTACACACACACACACACACACACACACAGAGAGAGAGAGAGAGAGAGAGAGAGAGAGAGAGAGAGAGAGAGAGAGAGAGAGAGAGCATATATGCATATACACATATACACATACATACCCAATAAAAGTGTTGTATTTTGATAGCAATGCAGTTGTAATTGTAATACCAGTAACATACCTTACGCTCAAAGCAGCTATCTTTGAATTTAGAGAACAGGGGTGCCTATGGCACACTGCTTACACTAATGCTTAGTCACAACAGCCCCAATGTCCTGTTTGTATAAAAGAAGATTCCCTAGCATTTTTCTGTGCTCTTACAAAACTATTCATTGTCTTGTATACACAAAATTGACACCCTTGATTTATATTCAGACAGCAAGTCCTGCTGCAGCCTCCCCCTGCTTAAGCCCATCCTTTCTCATCTTTTTATATATTGGCTTTTGCTAGCTGCTTGTCAAGAAGTGTTCTGCCAGATATCTCTGCTTGACCCTCATTCTTTCATTCCCTGAAGCCTCCTAAAGATCTTTTTAATGTCCGCATGCCCTAGTCCATCAATTTCTATTTTATGAGCCTAAGCCTCTTTTCATATTTCTTTGTCTATCACTTCCCCTGCCTTCCCTTTTGGTCTTTGCCCTCCTCTTTGCCATGCCCTTTCCCAGGTCGCCCTTTCTCAGGACCATATATCCTGCTTGCAGGGACATGGGTTCCCTCCCATTCGATTTTCAGTGTTAGCAGAAGGAATGTGAGATCTGCCCTCTGCCTAGTTGTCCTCTTCTGGTATCTTACTTTGAAACACAAAAGCACTAAATTGTAAATCAATTCTGCATTGATCAAGGCTGGCTACAGTCCCCACTCCTGGCTGCTTACGACCTCTGAATGCTGAAACTGAGTTTTCTTCTGTGTTCACTCTATTGTTGCACATGGCCAAGAAAAGGTCTTCATCACCGTAGCTGCACACCCTGTTGGCAGGAGTCAGGCCAGAAAGCTGGCAACCAAAACTTGCTCAGCTCTACCTTTCTTTTCTGATGATAACTTTAATCTTTGATGTGCTTCCTTTTTATTTCTCTTCTTCAATTGCATCTTATTCTTCCACTAAGAGTAGTCATAAAATCCCTGCCCTTCATAGCTACTACTTCTTTCCTTTGCTTATTCTATGCACTGTCCCTTTTCATGTGGCTCATTATAATTGGATTCCTCTTTCAATAGCATTGGAGAGATTCAGTAGGCCCATATAGAGCGCCTACTATGGGCCAGCTACTAAAATAAATACATGTGTTCTCCTGAAATTATTGACAGTGTGATGCACCCTGCATGCACATGGATGGGACACTTCTTGTTTCCTAGGTACCCCCTTTTTATCCTAGCACTTTGTACTCCCTTGTAGCCCATAAATTTCCTTCTCCTGATTTTGCATCACTACTTGACTATTTGATGGGCAATTTAAGCTCACCAGATCCTGATCTCCAAACCTATGGCTTTGCTATTCTTCACCACCTTGAAAAGTGTTTTCCTCATTCACCTGATTGCTAAGGCCAAAACAGCTGGATTCACCCTGACACTCACTCACATTCCATGTGCCATCCTTGAGCAAACATTAACTAGCTTTAACTGGCATTACCTTTGAAATCTAAGTTTAGGTTTGAAGAACTCAGTCAGCCCACCTGCTTCCCTAGATGCATCTTCATTTTTAACCTGGACCAAAGCAGTAACTGCTCACCTGCTCTCCCCACTGACACCCATTCTTAAATACTTAAACATCATACATTCATTGTATATAGTACTGGGTTTCTTAAGGGCATTTATGTGCAAGTATATTATATACTTATATAATATATATATAAATAATAAATATTAATATTAATAATTATTTATATACTTTGCCTTCCTATATTCCTTTTCTCCCCCCTCCCAGGTTTGTTTCTATTTTCTTGCCATATATACATACATAATTTTTATATCTATTTTTAATCTAGGATTCACAAGTGAGAGAAAACAACCAATATTTATCTTTTTGAAACTGAAGTAATTGGCTTCATATGATAATCTCTGATTGTCTTTGCTCTTTAAAATACTATTTACTTAGTGTGTGTAGAGAGGGTATGTGTGTGCCATAGCATACATGGGCAAGCCAGAGGACATCTCTTTGAGAATTGATACACACACACACGCAGCACACACACACTCTCTCTCCACTTTGTTTTGAGGCTAAGTCTCTGGTTTCTGTTCTGTGGAATTACAGATGCACTCCACACTGGGCTTTTTACAATGCTGCCAGGGGTCCAACTTAGACTTGTACAGCAAGTGATTTTACCTGCTGAACCAGGTCTGTAGCCCTATGTCCGTTCTTATCCTCTCTGCTTGATTTTCTATTCAGGAGGTGACCCTTAAATGATAAATCTGATCCAGTCAGTACTTACATCAAAATACTCTAATGACTCTATTACAATTAGGAAAATGTACAAAGCTTGTAGCCTAGTCTCCAAGGGTCTTGTGCAGTTGGGCTCTTCGCTACCTCTTGGCCTAACTCTCTACCACTTCTTTTTTTTTACCTTATTTCACGAATCTCCTTGCTGTTGTTAATATACTAAATACCCATACACTTTCCTACTCTTTAGCCTTCGGTATTTTTCTGCTCCCCAAATCTTCATGTAATGTCATTTCCTTGAAGTCTGGTGTATTCCACAGGAGGCCTTCCTTGGTCAGACTACCTAAAACAATATCTCTTGTTCCTTTCTCTCATATAAGTGTGCTCTGTTTTCCTTCAGGCCTTTATGAGATGACATTATGTGTATTTAATCATTCGCTTATGTCAATTTCTCATTAGAACGCAAGCTTCAAAGGGACAGAAAGTTTTGTTTCGTTCACTTGAATATTCCCATGTCCTATGACTCTGCTTGATACGGAGCAAGAGGGCTGTGAGTATTTGTTCAATGAACGATTACATGGTATGATCCAACTTCGGCAGCCTATGTCATATACACCTTAATAGTCATGTAATTCTGGAGTCTCTGGGAAGTGGCAAAGGTGAGCCTGTGGGGACACTGTTTAGTAGTCCAAGAGCCACTCAGAAAGGATTATGTCTGATTGGAAGAAAGAAGAGCCACCCAGAGCTCCTCTTACTGCTTAGGGCCAAGGAGCTGAGGGCTGAGCACTTTCAGAATTCCCTGTGTCTTTATTTCCTCTCTGTTCATTTCTGTTTCTCTTTTCCCACTTGTTTAATTTCTCTTGATGGTAACTGCTCTACATTGCAGGGGACATGACTCCCAGTAGCCAAAGCTTGCCATTAACCATGTCTGTTTCCCAGAATCTTTGGTTGTTGTCATTGCTGACTTCACTAGGTTCAGAATCACTTAGGAGATACACCTCCAAGTGAGCCTTTGAGGGAGTTTTCAGAGAGGTTCAGCTGAAGAGGAAAAACTGAATCTGAGCACACGTGGAACAATGCTATAGGCTGGGCTTCCAGACTGCATGAAAAGGAGACAGTGAACTAGGTATCAGCACTCATCTCTCTCTGCTTTCTGACTATGGACGCAATGTCAGCAGCTGCCCCATGCTCCTGCCACTGTGTTCGTTCTCTCTCTCTCTCTCTCTCTCTCTCTCTCTCTCTCTCTCTCTCTCTCTCTCTCTCCTCTCTCTCTCTCTCTCTGATAAACTGTACCATCAAACTGTGAGCTAAAATAAACCTTGCCTTCATTAAGTAATTTTTGACAAGCATTTTGCCAAAGCAATGAGAGAAAGTAGCCGAAACTGATGTAATCTAAGAAACAATTCTGGTTGCTCTTTCTTGGTCATGTGGCCATTGTTTAGTGCAATCACTGTTGCTGGGAGAAAAAAAAAATCCTATGATTGGTTAAATGTATTTCATATACCTAACCTTAAGTTCTGGAGTACAATCTATAAGCTATTGCAAGAGGGTGGAAAAACCTTGCTGGGAAGCCCAATAAGCAAGCAAACAAGCAAATCAATCCAACAAAACAATGCCCACCAGGAGCCTCTATCCTGGTTATCTTCTGATCCAGCTCCCTAATCTCAAATCTAAGTTCTAAGTAGAAAGAGCTTTGTAAGAGTAAGTACCAGTTTAAAGGACTGGCTCGCTAAAATCTCTGTGGGGCGTTGAATACAGAAGACCACATCAGAAGCACTGGCTTTAGTAGTTTCAGTTGGGAGGGAGGCAGCTTTGTGACAGCAGCAGGAGCAGCAGCAGCAGCCACCTCAATGCAGCAATGCCTTTGTTATGGCATTAGAAGCTTTAGCAGCAGATTATCATCCCCAGGGAGTTAGTGGTAGAAGCCACTGGGGAGGTGAAAGGATTCTGCTAATGAACCCATGCAACAGACCTCTCTAGGAGACTGGGAGAAATAGTTGGGTAGGTGGAGTGTTTTGAAGAAGGACAATATGTAGACAGGGGGAGAACAGAGGACATTCTTTGATTTTGAACTTGATTCTATTTGAAACCAGTTTTCAAGCTCACAAGGACATCCGCTGACCACAGAAACGCAAGGCACAGTGCATCATCCAGCAGGGTGGCATCCCCTAGAGGGCACAGAACTGTGTGGAAGTCACGAAAAGCTGTAAAATTGCCTCTCTCTGCAAAGCTTGAAAACAACAGAGAGCAGGTGGGTGCCAGTTCCAGAAAGCACTGAAATACCATGGCCAAGCTATGGTGTTCTGGTTCAAGAGATCTATTTTGCCTCTGAATTTATATCCACCTATTTCCCTCTGCCTGGCTTAAAGCCCAGCCACAGGCCATCATCATTAGAAAGATTTTTTTTCTCCTGACACGATTTAGCTCTCCTGCCTGCCTCCCATCTCTGCAGCTTCACTCTTGACTACACATTCATCCCTGTACCCTGCCTCCACTGTGGCTTTACACCCTGAATTCAAACCCTTGCTTTATCCCCATAAATCACTGTAACTAGATCCTGGTAATTTGGTCTCAAGTTTTCCTATTTACCTGCTGGCCCAGCTAGTCCTGACTTGCATTGTCTGGCAGCCACCCATGACCCAGCATTGACAGCATCCTTTCGCCTTACTTCCCTTGTCACTCGAATTGCTTTTTCTTTAGAATATAGAGATGCTGCTCACGTTGCTATATAACGTCTTCATATTTCAGCAGCTTGTCTGGCTGAAGGAACCTTCATAACCTCCTCTGCCAATCCAATCCACTTCCTAATCACCCTGATAGTCAAAGTTCTTCCCTCTGTCATACCATTTAGTAGAATCCTGAGTACTGCTGAACAATAATCATTCTAAATGTCACCCACCTGGGAAAGATGAGAACAATGATCCTCAGAGTATGTGTTACTTAGAGTGTGCCCAGACTGTGGAAACACCTGTTTGGAATGGGGACCCTGGTACCTTGAACATACGCTGCTGATAGGCCTGGGTCACTCTCGGAGCTTACTGGGATAAGATGAGGAGCCAATGCGAGATAGCTTTGTGGCTCCTAGGAAACTGGTATTCTCAAGGAAGAATATGTCAAACTGAAAGTGGAAGAAGGCAACTTCCCGAGGCTGAATAAAGTCAATGAGATTGCCCAATAAATTCTGCTTGTAAACACCCAGACTTGTGCCTGGTAAAAATAAATTCTCATTCACTCTGCTTTACATCTTTCAATTTTAACTGTCACTGCCCCCTTGCCCGAGTTTAGGCACCCAACTCCTCCTGCCTAGACTACTACAGTACCTCTTGGGTTCTGTGCCCTCATCCTTCCTCTCTTCTGCCATATTTTCCTCCCAGCAGTGAGGAAAGATCCAACAGTAATCTTTGAGAAATGTAAATTACACCATGTCATACTCTTGCTTAAAATCCTTTGAAATTGTGTTTAACTTAGAGTGAGATTCAAACTCCTCATGAAGGCTCATAAAGTCCTACAGGATCTGACCCTTGGCCACTTCTCATTTCTCCCTGGAGATTAGTGTCTCCCATACTTACTGTGTTCCAGGCACACTGGATATATTTCGTTTCTTCCCACATGTGAAGCCCATCCTTTTATTGAGTGCCTGCTCATGTGGCTACTTTGTTTGGAATGCTTTTTCCTAGACTTTAAAAAAAAAAAAAAACACGGCTAGACTTTCTCAGTTTTTAGTTCTCAGCTAAAATGTCACCTCCTTAGAAAGGCTTTTCCCTTCCCACACTTGCTAAAGAAGCTCTTTCTCATACTATTTATTTCTTTGTCAGCCCTAACTGCAACAGCAGTTTGTGGATGTGTCTATTTTTTTTTTTATTGATTCAATGTTGATCTTCCTCATAAGAATGTAAGTTCCAAGAAATCAGTGCTACACCACCCTGAGCTACAGCACAGTACTGGGCACATAATAAGCATTCAATAAATACATGTTGATTTTTTTTGTTTGTTTTCATGAGATAAAGTCGATATGTAGCCCAAGCTGGCTCTTGCAACTCCTGCCATTCCTCTGACTAAATCTTCTTAAATACTTTAATTACAGGTAGAACACCTGGAAATTTTCTTAATAGTAAATAGCCAAAACACGAATGAATTAATAAATGGTTACAATGTGTCTGAGACTTCATAGGCTTTGGAAAAGAAAGTAAAGGTCAGGAGCTCTATATCCAGCAACACGAATCTTAGATGAAGCTAATTTCTTAAAAGGCACATCTTGAAAAATTCAACAACAACAACAACAACAACAGATCATCTGAATAGACTCACATCCATTAAATAAATTGAGCCCATACTTAGTTACCTTCTAAAACATAAAGTAGCAGGCCAAGAATGGCTCGGTGGCAGACTCTATGATGAAACACTTTGGAAAAGAAATACCAATTCTCTGCAATCTGTTCTGTAAAATAGAAGCTGAGGAAACACTTCCTAACTCATTTCAAGAGGCCAGAAATGCCCTAATGCTATGTCCTGCCAAAGACACTTTAAAAAGAGAAAACCACAGCCTCACAAACCTTTACACAAAAATCATTAGCAAAACACTAGCAAGCAAAATCCAACGATATATAAAAGGAATTATACCTTGTGACAAAGTAGGATTTACTTTAGGTGTAATGGGGGGGATGATATCCAAAATACAATTGACATAGCAGATCACATGGTCAGATGATCATGTCACACGCATACATATGCGAGCACCAATTGGAAGTTTCATTCAATGACTGGGGAAAAGAGAGACATAATCACTTCACTGTTTTTATCCAAGAAGTGCTAGGTATTGCATCACCAGAAAAAGGGAAACAAAAGGGATACAAATTGGGAAGGAAAAAAATAAGTCTTTGCAAAGTCATGGAGCTTTATACCAGTGTTTCTCAACCTTCTTAATGTGTGACCCTTTGATACAGTTCCTCAGGTTGTGATGACCCCCAACCATAAAATTATTTCAGTGCTACTTCATAACTGTAATTTTGCTACTATTATGATTCATAATGTAAATATCTGTGCTTTCTGATGGTCTTAGACAACCCCTATGAAAAGGTCACTTGACCTCCTAGAGGGGTCACAATCCATACACAGGTTGAGAACCACTGAAACTCTCAAACAACCAACACCATCACCTTCAACAATAAACACCTTCTTTGGAACCAGTAAACAATTAAAACAAGGTTTTAGAATACTAGTTTTAATATACAAAAATAAATTGCTCTCCTGTATTCTGGAAATGAACAATTGGGAAAAAACACATTAAAATAAAACACTGTTTATAATAATAACCCCAAATGAAATATTCTGGCAAAAAGCTAACAAAATATATACAAAATATATCTGAATAAACTCTGATAAAATAAGTAAAAGAATATATTAATAAGCAAAGAGGTATTCTATATTCTGAGGTGGCTCAATGGCTAAAGGCACTTGCCACCAAGACTGATGGCTTAAGTGAAGTTCCTGGGACCCATACAGCTGGAGAAAAATGACTCCTAGTGGTTGTCCACTGACTGACACATGCATATATATGCATAAACACACACACATAAAGGTAGTAAAATTGACTTTTTAAAGTTACATTTATTTGTGTGTGTGTATGTGTGTGTGTCTGTGTGTGTGTGTCTGTGTGTTTATATGTGGGGATTGGTCCCAATATTAAACATGCATTCTACCAGTGATACATCGTTTACAGGATTGATTGAAAGAGGCTCTTGATATATTTCCCACACTGGCACCAAACTTTGGGCTCAAGTATCTCCTTGTCTCATCCCCTCAAGGACCTGGAACTACAAGCAGACATTATGGTGCCCGTACAGTCTGTAGTGTTTTGTTACAGTAATTTAAATGGACTAAGACCCAGCTCTACCCAAGAGAAGAGCAGAAAGAAGAGAAAGAGAGAAAGGAAGGAAAAGAGAGCAGGGAGAGAGAGGGGAAGGAAGCTGGCACTAGTGGTAAGAAACAAGTAATGAAAACCTGTCAGTCATTTTAAAGATGACTTTGGTTGTGTTTTATCATTCCAACAAGGCATGGGGTATGTGTATATATCTTGAAAAATATAATCTTCTAGTTCATAGGAAAAAAATATGCCAAATACATTGATACTGCAGTTCGACAACAAATGCTATGTATTCCTCTCATCAAAATTATTTGTTATTACCTTGGTATGCTTGAATCACATGTTACAAAGGAATCAGGCTCATGGAAGAATCCAAGCTCTAGTGAGTGGTAGAGCCAGTGAGTGAGGGAAACTTCTTCTAAGCTTGTGCTCAGTCTCATCTTCTAAGCCACAAGATATTGAGGAATATTAGGAGGGGAAGCGTAAATAGGTTCATCTTCAAGAGCTTCCACTGGACTTGACATAATTCTGATGGATGGCTTGGGTGCAAGACAAGTGGCATAGGCCAAACAAGAAACATTAACACCTATATTCATTCTTTAGATAATTAGTATTATTCTCATCCTGTGGACATTGTAGGTTGCTATAATGCTGAATTAATAGAGCGCTTAGTTCCCTATCGCTTCAATTGTCCATGGTCTAATATGTAAAATAATGTTTAATATTAAGCACAAACCACATGGTCCACAGAATTAACTAACTTGGGCACAGAGGAACGTACAGAGACAGAACCAACAATCAGGGAGCCTGCATGGATCTAACCTAGGCACTCTGCATATATGTTATCATTATGTAGCTTTGTGTTCTTGTGAGACTCCTAACAGTGGGAGCAGGGGCTGTACCCAAGTCTTTGCCTGCTTTTAGGACCCTTTTCCTCCCAATTGGGTTGCCTCAGCCAGCCTTAACTAGGGTCTGTACCTAGTCTCATTGGAACTTGTTATGTCATGTTCAGTTGATATCCCTGGGAGGCCTGCTCTTTTCTCAAGGGAAATGAAGGAGAACTGAATCTGGGGAAGAGGGGCAGTCGGGAGTTGAGAGGACTGGGAGGAGTGGAGGAATAGGAAACTTCAGTCGAGATGTATTATGTAAAAGAAAAATAAAAAAGTATTAAGCACAAACCCAATCATCTTCAGAAAACATCATGCCAAGTAGAAACCTTTTCTTTTTGCCAAGACAGCTTCAAAACAATTCCTCTGTTTCTTTCTGCCTTCAACTGAAGTGATCCATTCAAACCAAAGTCCTACCTAATTTAATGTAAAAGAACTGACACATCTTTAGGACACTCTACCCTATTGACTCCAAGAAAAGAAAGTTATCCATCCTGGTGTCTTGTGAATAAGGTGAGAAGAGAAAAATTAGAGTAATTGGTGACTACCCTAGTTCATAACAGACTTGGCGTGAGCCATTCACTACTTAGAGGGAACTAGATCAACATTCCCTTTTGTACTGATCTTTATACGTAAGAGGAATCAGAGCAACATGGGAAAGCACTGAGAGGATTGCAGATCTTCCTGGAATCTTTGCCGAAAGCAAAACAACGCTAAAAGTCAAGACACATTTTGTGTTGAGCTGACTTCTAGGGTTGTAAACCAAAGGCCAGAAAGTCTCTACCTCTGTGCTGCAGACTCTGGAATCCCTGTTTCTTAAAGTGTAGTTAAAAAATTATCAATGTTCATGACTTGGAATTCTTGAAAAACAAATGTTGATTCTTGAGGTTGGGCTTGTAGCACAGTGGTAGGATCCTAGCCTAGAATGGGCAAAACCCTATGTACCATCCTCGCTATCACAACAAACAAACAAACATTCTTAGAGTCCACCTCAATCTGAGTATAAGCAAAAGTCAGGCATGGTGGGTGGGGTACTCCTTTCATAACAGCAGTCCGTAGAGTAAAGCAAGTAATCTCTGTGAGGCCTGTGCCAGTGTGATATACATAGCAAGTTCCAGGCCAGCCCGAGTTACATAGTGAGATAGTATCTCAAACAAAACAAAATCAAAACATAGCAGGTTTGAAACACCAGGAATGTGCTCCTGGAATGAGCTCCCCACATGACTCCCATGCTCAAGCAAGTTTAAGAAAAAACTCTGGGAATGAAGGTAAACTGTGGATAATCAAGGAAGCAAGGGTAAGAAGCAAGCTGCTTATGAATCTGGCCATCTCCATCAACTTTAAGGCCAGACCCATCCACAACTATGAGAACCTAAGTGTGCTAAAGTGCTTAGGTTCCCCTTTATCTCTAAGACTTCCTGCTTTGACTGCCAAAAGATGACATACCCTACCTCTGAGTTTGATTTGGAATGGGGCCACATCTCCAAACATTTAGCACCTCCTCTATTCACCTCACTCATTCAGATTGGACTTCTTTTCTTCAACCAACCTTCTGATGCACCCATCACTTGGTCAGACTCCTTTAGCATACAAAGATTCTTTTCCTCAAACAGTCAGCATGAAACTCATTTCTGGGGCCTGCTTGATGGGCTTGCACTAGCAAGACTTTGTTGTAAAGGCATTGTCACTTCTGGGGTCAATACCTTGTTGCATTTCCTCAAATCCCCAAGATGTTGGCAGTTCAAGTGGTAGAAGGTGGTCCCTATCTTTTTCAAAGAAATCTTTTGAAGTCTTTGAAGTGGTGTGGACTCCCTCCGGCTATAACACAGTTCATAAATATAAGATGCTATTATCTCACTATTAAATAAACACTATGACAATTAAGTTTTATTAGAAAAAAATGAATTAGCTTCCTCCACACTGCTGGAAGTTCTTAAACGAGGTGTCAAACTTTATTTTTAGTGCCTGTTGAACAAACAACTCACTCAGCTGCCTTTCTCCTAGCAAAATCTTATGACTTTGAAATTCTGGTCACCTTCTCAATTCTGGTGGAGGCTAGGCAGCCAGAAGCAGTCAGCCTACTCCCTCTGCCTGGAATATCTAAGAGATCTAGCACAGGGCTGCACTGTCAGTTAATAGGTTGCAGGTTACAAACATTGTCAGGCAGGCATTGTCTTAAGTTACTCTAGGTAGAAACATCAGAGGCTTCCTGCATTACTCAATTTCCCAAGTGTTGGCATCACAGGCATGAACCACCACATCTAGCCAAACAGAACTCCCTGCAAAGGGTTTGCAACTGCCTAAGGGGAGGGATGCCCTTTTTCTCATTCAGAGAGAAGTGTTTCTAATTTCAGCTAATGAAATCTGTGTAATTCTAATGTGTATTGGTTAGCTGTAGCCCTGTCTAGGGAGTCTCTAGGCATGTGTCATCAGAGGATTAGGTTGGCATTTATAACCCCATTCACCATGGCAAAAGAATGTGGTGGAAGGGATACACAGACACACAGACCGGAAGCAGCTCTGTAACCCTAGTAACCCATCCATTCATACTTCAGACCCTTATTAAAGTCGGAGTTGCTATGCTTGGATTTTGATAGGGCTGTCCAGTCACACAATTCCAGGAAGTATCATTCTTAGTAAAGAGCTGTGGGACCTAGACTGACTGTGCAGGCCTGACTGGATAATCGGGAGGCTAACTGTTCCCCCTTCTGATGTCCTTAAGCCAAGTGATCCATTTTCTTTAGGCTTCCTTTCACCCCTAAAGGCCAGTTTGATATACTTCCCACTCTTGACATCCTTACTACATACTCCATTGTGCTATACATAAACTCACAATATTCTTACTTCTTTCTCTTATTGGACTGCAATCTCTCAAAAGGCGGTGTCAGAATTAGCTCAGCTGTCAATTTGACACAACCCAGAGTCATGTAGGAAGAAAGAAACTCAATTGAGGAAATACCTGTCAGTCTGACCAATGTCCATGTCTCTGAGGCATTTTCTTCATTGCTAATTAGCATAGGAGTGCCCAGTCCACTGTGGTGGGCAGTGGTATCCATGGGCTTGTGGTGTCTGGTGCTATAAGAAAGCAGGCTGAGCAAGCAAGCTGGTAAACAGTACTCTTTCTTGGCCTCTGCGTCAGCTTCTGGCCTCCAGGTTCCTGCCTTGAGCACTTATCCTGACTTCCTTGATGACTGGCCTGTAATCTGCAAGCTAGAATAAGCCCTTTCCTCCCTAAATTGCTCTCAGTCATAGTGTTTATCACAGCAACAGAAAGCAAACTAGAATGGCTACAGTATAGGCTCCTTTTCTTGCCTATATTTGCATATCATTTCCTCTTCCCTTGCTCCTACCCCAGCCTGTGGCTCCTCTAGCCAATTAGATGCTTCTAATCTTGACTGCTCCCTCTCTTCTTCCCTTTCCTAAAATCTAATGCTGAAGCTGTTGGGGTTGCAGAGGGATTATCCAGGAAATCATCCGAAATCACCCATTTCCCAACTAGTCCCCTGTTTGGCTCCTCCGGGTACTGATGCTTTCTCCCTCGCAGACTTGAGATTAGCTAATATCTGAAGGTTCTTCTGTTTCCAGCTTCCTATGAAAACACTCTAGTTGCCCTTAGTAACCAGCTTTGCATAAATTTATGAACACATCTAACCCTTTCTGAAAGGTATTTATACATAGTTTTAGCTTCCATTAACTCTTCAGGATAATGAATTCCATATATTTGTTTCCTGTTTCATAAAATCATATTGATTTGTGTTTTTCTAAACATACCCCTTTCAAAACCTCAAGTGGGTATAATAGTCTCCCGGACCTCATGAACCGTATCACTATTCACTATCTCCATGCGCCTGCCTCAGCTCAGCTGTGTCTCCCTGTACACAAGATTCTGAGGCAGGTATTATTTGTGTAAAGGAAGGAATGTGTGGGTCCTGAACAAGCCCAGTGTTTGTTTTACTGCCTTGATCCCAGTGGTAGGTGTGTATTTAGCTTTTGCAAGGTGGCCTGTGGCATTGTGCTTTTGTTTGCAGGCATACCTCATCAAATCTAGCCCTTTATGATGAGGGCGAAGTGGGTTTGGAAAAATACAAAACAACCTCCCCCAACAAAATCTAGATAACTTTCTTAGGCCATGGAAGGGTCTCTGATTACAGTCCAAGATCTCACAGCTCTTGGGGAGACCATGTTTTAACATGTAATAAAAAAAAACTTCCCTCATGCTAGGGAAGCATGGAGCCTACGGGATAACAGCAATATTATCTTTAGCCCCACCCCCCAAATTACCCATTAGAATACACACAACTTAAACCCCTACTATAAAGAAAAAATGACTACCCTGTAGAAAAGCAAGCCTGGCTACAGAACCCTTGTATCTGACTCTGGATTGCTATATGGCTCTCCTGCTACCTTCATATTTTCACATCTTTCTCATAAAAAAAACTATGAGGATAAATGATACAGCAAAAAATAAATAGCTATTTATAGTACTACATCCTTCTAAATAGGAAGGCTACTGGTACAGAAAGGAAGGATTCTTAGTTCTGTTGAAGCCTTGATGGATTGATGTGTTAGATGCTCTAGTAGAGGGAGAAGAAACTGCAGATGGGGTAGAAACACAATCTAGGGAGGGGGATGGTAAAGGCTCCCAGGATGAAGAAGAACGAGATTGTAAGGACTTTGGGAGTGACTCCTCCCCATTAGCCCCCTAAGCATCAGTAAAATCTATCCAGACTGGCTGGATACTGGGTATGAACAGATTGCTTTTGAAAATCAAAACAGAGATTAAGAAGTTGAGGGTGTACCTCAATGGCGTAGCGTTTACCTAGCATAGTCAAGGTCTGAGGTTCAGCCTTCAAAACACACACAGACACACAGACACACACACAGACACACACACACACACACAGAGGGGGGCACACAATGGGTGGAGGAAGATGGAGAGAGACAGAGATATAGAGACACACAGACAGAGAGAGAACCAGAGAGTGGAGGGATTGTACCTCAGTTGTGATTGTGACTAGAGGGAAACAAAAACAGCAGGATCTGGAGGCAGAGTAGGAAGCAGAGGAAAAGAAGCCCTTCACGATGGTAGGCTCTCTGTTTATCACAGTGAGCTGTCCCTAATGGCCTTCAGAGTACTTCCCTGCCAGGATACTATGGTCAGGAGCCTGGATTCCTAGTTTCTTTTTCTTTTTTTCCCCATGAATGTACCCTCACCACACCCCTGAAGCTCTCAAGAGGTTAAAGAGAAATGGAGCCACATCAAACAAATGCGCCTGCCCCTCCATATCTTTTTCCTTCACAGAGGTACACACCGACCTTCATTTGTTTGACTAAGGGAAGCTACCCAAGGGATTTTTGTTATCATAAAATGAAATGAAATAAATTAAAGTCCACAAGCTTTAGGTGACATGCAGATTTGTCTACAATAACTTCTTAAATGTCACATAACAGGTTCCCAGAACCTCCCAACAAAGCCCACACAGTTGTTAATTTTTTTTTCAGTACTGGGGACTGAACTGAACACCTGTAGCAGCTAGGCAAGTACTCTACCACTGAGGTACACCCACCCCAAGGCTACATTTAAAATTTTTGAAACATATCTCCCTTGGACCTACCTTTTCATACATACAGATATAGCTAGTGCAGAAGTGAAGGGAGGGGGAATGGATCACTTGTTGTAAGGAGACCCCCTATCTTATTCCTTGGAACAATCAGATCACTAAGCGTTAAGACCCGGACCCAATGGTCTGTCTAGCCCTTGAATTTTGAAGGCTGTGAAACAGAAGTATGGGAGGTATTGCTCATCCTAGGGCTGAGACATTAAAATGAGTAGACAGTCATGCTTATTACAGAAATTAAAGGGGAAGGATAGTCTTAAAAAGGAAGGACACCATAACAGCTTCAGCTGCCCGCTGTCCTCTCCTGCCCTCCACATCTCATTTGTCTCTTTTCCAAACGTATAGGCTTTCCTCTGAGTTCTGAAGAAATGGGTGCTACCACCCCCACATCCTTCTGACAATCTACTGCTTTCCTATCTAAGCTGCCCAGTTGTGGACAAATCCCTCAGTTGGGCAGAGATAAGGTTGGAATTAGAAATCACATGCAAATTCATAGAAACGGAGGGGTTGAAAGCACAAGCATCTTTAGCCGAATCCACAAAAGACTATTCAGATCTTTCAAGCCACCTTGCCATTCCTTTTCCTCCCAAAAACCTTACTTTGCCCAAAGGGTAAGTACTAGGCCAATTCACACAGGCGTAGATACCCAGCCAAAAGACTTTTGATTTGGTTCAGCAGTGATTGCACAGGATAGTGAAGATATACATATGGAAAAGACGTAAGCATGTGTATCCTTAATCAAGTGTGTCAGCTACCACCACAAATGAACCACGGGACTTTGTACAATTAATGCTATCACTACAATTAATGTTACCAATGGAACTGTGAAATATTTTTTGTTCTGACAGTCAAGGACCTATTTGACTAAAGTGATTTGGGTATATCCTCCATCCTGTACGCTGTCTGACTTGTTCTTCTGTTGACTGATGGACTGACATCGTTGGGGCTCCTTGGCCAGTTTTGGTATTGGGCATTGCTTCTATGGCAGATGGTTTCATCTGTTCAGAGATAGTTTGCTTTTGGATTTTGAAACAGCCATACTCCTCTCCTCTGAGAATTATGGGTTGCTTCAGATATAAAAGCTTCAAAGAAAGCTCTTATTGGATCTGGATTTGAGCCACTCCTGGAACTGCTTGTCTCTCTGGGTCCATCATTCTGCTTGCTGCCACCTACGCAGAGAGGAAATATCACCTGGGACTGAAATCAGCAGGCCTCTTGCTCACTATCGAAACTGCTAGATCCTATTTTCTGGAAATTAATGTTTATTATTGTTACAACATTGAGACCGACACATAAGATGCATAAATGCTGCTACCCAATGAAAAACAGCTATTCTAGAGCTCTGGGTTGATGTAAGCTTGAAGAATAGACAGGCCAACATCTAGCTAGTCCAGAGAAACACAAGATTCAGCCATGACTCTAAAAGGAGTCAGGAAGGAAGATCACTGTGAGCCTAAGGATAGCTTGGGCTACTTAGCCAACTCTTTGTCTCAAGAAGAAAAGAAACAAGAGCCAGTCATGCCATAATTTAAAAGATGACTCATCAGGTGTTGGTGGGACAATCTTTTAATCCCAGCACTCAGGAGACAGGCAGGCAGACTTCTGTGAGTTTGAGGACAGCGTGGTCTACAGAGAGAGTTCAAGGACAGCCAGAACTACACAAAGGAACCCTGTCTCAAAACCAAACAACAACAACAAAACAAACAAACCCACTCATACTGAGGTAAAGCATCAGTTAGTATGTAAACAATTCATAAAACACCCATAAGACTGAAGCAGGGTTGATTTTATTTCTTTTTGTTTGCTTTGTTTTGTTTGTAGTTTGAAAGAGGCCCTGGATATATGGTGTGTTTTAGACTAGCCTGAGATACAGAATAAAATGGTATTACAAACCAAACCAAACTCAAAACCAAAATAAACCTAAAACCACTGAGAAAGAAGAAAGACAGCTGTGTCTTAAAATTCTATCTTGAATCCCTCTTTGTAAATTAGATAAAACCTCAACAGATCTATAAGAAAAGCAGTGTAATGTGTGGTGAGATGCTTGGGTTCAAAACTCCCTTATAGCTTTTACCAAAGTACTGGTTTTGAAAATCAAACAAGAGAGTAGGCTGTGTCTCTTGTTTAAGTTCTCTCTCTCTCTCTCTCTCTCTCTCTCTCTCTCTCTCTCTCTCTCTCTCTCTTAATTTATAAAATAGGGGTAATAATGATACTTGATGCAAGTCAAGATGTCAAATAAGATAATTCATTTACGTATTTGTCATAACACATTATAAGACTTCAATAAACTCGGCTTATTATTACTGTTAGGTTTCATGGAATTCATGAATCCATACACGACATATTTGGGGCCTACCTTCTATAATGACAAAGAGTATGATTCTTTAGATTTCTGGAGAAATCTTAATAGAACCAATATGATATAAGTGGTACAGATAAACATATATACAGAACACTTCTTGAACTGTAGCACTGGCCTCATTTAGGAGTTTGTTAAAACAGAGATTCACAGGCCTTACCTTAGCCCAAAAATGTCTGTTGGGTGAAGGCTAAAACTACCTTTTTAGGAGTGGAACTGTGCTGGCATTCAAACTCAGAGCCTTGTGTATTGCAGGTAAGTGCTCTAGTGCTGAGCTATACCTGGACCCAGATTGGAAAATGCTTTTTATAAACACATTAAACTTTGAGAGTCACAAGGTTACAACTATATAAGCTTCTCTTTAAGAGTCCACTAACCTAGCTAGGAATGATGCACACATCTTTAATTCCAGAAATCAGGAGACAGAGTTCGAGACCAGCTCAGTCTACCAAGCAAGTCCCCTGACATTCAGTGCTATACAGAGAAAGCCTGTCTCAAAAGGCAAGCAAGTAAACAAACAGAAAGAAACCAGTACCTTGAAGCTGGAGAGATGTCTCTATTTAGGAGCTCTTTTTGCTCTTGCAGAGAGCTTGAGTTCAGTTCCCAAAATCCTCATGATGCTTCACAACCATCCATTACTCCAGTAACAAGGTATCTGGTACCCTATTTGACTTCCTCAGGCACCAAGCATGCATGTGGGGAGTTGGCTCAGCAGGTAAACAAGCTTGCCACCAAGACTGGTGAGGTGAGTTTGATGCCTGGTGATATAATTTTGATCCCACATGGTAGAGGCAGAGAACCAACTATACATCTAAATAAGTGCATATATACATAGATCTGACATGAAGTCAGAGGAGGGGTATTTTGGGGTAGGAGAGTGACTAATAGGAGAGGAAAAGAGTAAGAGGTAAGATGAATATAAGGAAGACACAACAATATAGATGGATGAAAACAGCCTATGGGGGGCTGGAGAGATGGCTCAGTGGTTAAGAGCAGTGACTGCACTTCCAGAGGTCCTGAGTTCAAATCCCAGCAACCACATGGTGGCTCACAACCATTTGTAATGAGATCTGATGCCCTCTTCTTGTGTGTCTGAAGACAGCTACAGTGTATTCATATATAATAAATAAAAAGTTTTTTAAAAAAGAAAAGAAAACAGCATATGAAACTCATTATTGAGCTTGTGAGATGGTTCAGTGGGTAAAGGCATTTGCTGCCAAACCTAAACTACTGGATTTCAATCTCTGGAACCTGAATCTGTATGCAAGTATGGAATTAGGGACTACTGGCAAGTCTCTGGACTTCCACATGTGCTGGGATGCACATGTACATACACACACAACTAAATAAATGCAAAAATTGTTTGAAAACAAATCCAGTATTTTGTAAGCTAAGCAAAATAAAACATATATAGATCATTTTTTAAAAAAGAACAATACTTTGGGTTCTATTAAGTTGCCAGATTTGATTTTAACATTCTTCTCTAAGATCTTCTGTACTCTGGGTTGGTTCTACTAGTGTCTTGTTATGGGAGATCATTCATTACAAGAGGTCCTGCTTTATGTCATAGATGATCAAACTTCCTATCTGACTGTAAGCTGTCTGTATAACTACCATCACCCTCAGATGACCAGTCTGTACAAGGAAATTCTGACCTGTGCAAGATTTGTTTTGGAACTGGTCCTGGAGGTAGAAAGGAGTCTGGTAAAGACACTGGATAGGAGACAGTGGGATTCTAGTATGTTGTACTGGAGAATTCCATATAAATGATATCTTTCAGCATATAGACTGGAATTCTCCACACAAATTCAGACGTAACCCTACTAGCAGAGTTTATCCTGTTTCCTGCCTTTTAGAGAATAAAGGTATAACTTGGAAATGACTTCATCTGTTGGCTCATGAAAGATACAGAAATTGCCAAGACTGGGAGTTTTTCAAGGTTTTGGTTTTTTAAGTACATAAAATAGTGCTGTTTAGGGAATTGCTTATAAATTGCTTTGATATATCTATGACAGTTGGATGTATGTAAATATATGCATGTATTTACAGGCATGTGTAGGTATTCATATTTTGTGCTTGTATTTCTCAAACAATATCCATACTGCACCGTGTTTGTTTTTCTTGTTATGCACCATATTTCACCATGGGAACTGTGAAAATCAAACAGCAGTCTTGAAGCCACTAGGTCCATAGAGACTGACAAATATACTTGTTTACCGTAGGGAGAGCTCAGTGGCTCCCAGAAGCAAGACCATCCCTTTACCTGTAAGTTTTGATCCCAACTAAAATGTGAATGTTCCTGAGCTTTTCTTCTCAAGTTATCAGTCATGCATACCTCAGAAAGAATGTATAATCATCCATCCAACAAATAGTTTTTAAGATTTATGAAAGGAGAACTTGAAAATTCAGGAGGGAGAAGTATTAACAAAGAGCCCCAGAAAGAATCTGAATGAGAAACAAGAAGAAACTGAGTTCTTAGCTTCTCCCTTGTCCAGAATGTTCATTCATTTATTTATTTACACATTTGTCCAATAAATGTATTTTCAAGCCCTACTACGTATGGCAACTAGCTACAAAGTGCTAGGAACAGGGAAATGGGCATTGCAAAACAAACATCTGATCTGTGGCTCTTGTGGGACAGTGGGGAGAACTAGACAGAAAGTAAGAATGGAAACGTGTATTAAATTTGCTCATTATAAATGCCATGGAACAATAAACCAGGGCATAGACATAGAGGTATATACAGTTGCAATTTTAAATGGGGTATGGACAGAGAGGACCTGCATAAAAACATGACATTTGAACAAAGACTTTAAGGAGGCAAGGGAGAGAACTGTGTGAAATTACAGGAAAAACTTCAAGGCAGAGAAAAGGAGCAAGGGTGAAAGTCTACAGGGGAGGTGCTCCTCTGGCTGACATGTGTACAGAGTGAAGGAAGGCCAGTGAGACTGGAGCAACTCGAGCAAGAGAGTCAGGCCAGTGACGTCAGAGAGATAATGACAGAGCAGGAGGTCAGAACATGAAAGGTCAGATCATGAAGACCTTGCAAGCCACTGAAAGGTCTGGGGCACTTATTGGAGGGAGGGGGGATTGCTGAATTATGAATACTGACAGGGTCTGAATTTATCAGATTATTTCCTTAAATTTGAAAAAAATGTTATCTATGTGTTGGATGTAGGGATATCAAGGTCAGTTCAGGATTTAAGGCCACACTAAATTTTCCCTAAGAAAGGTTATCTATGTACATAATTTAAACATCAAACAGTATACAAAGGTATAAAATGAAAGGCAAAACTCTCTTATCTATCCCCATTAGGGCCGTTCTCTAAAGATACTGCTTTCTGTGTCTGTATATATGGAGAGAAGGGAAAGGCTATATGCACTTTTTTATTTAGAAAAAAAATGAATTCCTGTTTTATGTAGTTCACAGCTTAGAGATTTATTTAATTCGTCCACATAACACCATATCGCTTTCCTTTTAATGGATGCATACCACTACAGAACATGAGTATGTCATAATTTATTGAACAAATTTCTTTATTTCTTTTTAAAAATTGGCACACAAGTATGAGATATTACTGTCACATTTTTTGAACAAAGTACATTTTAGTAGATTCTTCTTCCTCATCTTCTGTACACTGGACCCCTTGATCCCTCCTCTGACTTTGTAACCTCCCCTAAATCTTCTTTCGTCTTTTCTATCACATGTGCTTTCGGCCTTCCCACCGTCCTCGGGCCAATTTCTTATGTATGGATATTTGCCTTATTTCTATCAGGATATATAAGCAGTCAAAAATAGTACTGCAATGAAAATAAAAAAAATGGTCTTGGAGCACAATAAGAAGAAAAGAACAACACCCAACTTTGAATGCTTATTATGTGTTAGATATTATGCCTTACACTTACTTTACCTTTATAACTCTACGATGCAAATACCATTGTGCCTATTTTGCAGAGTCAAGAACTGAGCCTCAAGAGGTTGGAAGAATTTCTTAGGGCTCAAAGGTACATTGTAGAGACATAACCTGACTGTGAGCAGCCTTACTCCTGAGCCTATGCTCTTAACCAGCAGTCAAATACAAGTGCAATGTTAGATCAGAGGCCACGTGCAGTAACCATTCTAGTCCTGGAATTGTGTCTTCCCATGCACCATCAACACTGGCTAGCTCCCATTTTGTTAAAGACGTGGCAGTACAATTGGTGAGAAGTAGCAGCTTGCTGTTTGGATTTGCATTCTTTTGTTTACCAGCAAGGTTCAACATTTTTCGTAGTTTAATTGACACTCATATTTCTTTTCCTTTGAAAATGCCTATTCATATCATTTGCTCATTTGTCTTCAGGCTGTTAATGCTTTTCTTGCTGATTTGTTTGAGCTCTTTGGAAATTAAGGAAATTAGTCCTTTGTCTGTTGTAAGTATTGCAAGTACCTTGTTGTTCCCAGTGTCATTTGGCTTTTGACTTTGTTTTTGTATATTTTTGCTACAGTTTTAAATTTTGATGCAGACTCATTTATCTTTTTGGCTATGGTATCTGCATTTGTAGGTTGCTTTAAAAGGCCTTCTTTTCCCAAAATTTTATACTTTAAAATTTTCCCATACTTTTCTTTAGATCTTTTGTTTCATATGAGACAGTTGAACTGTAGCCCAGGCTGACCTGGAGCTCACTCTACAACTCAGGCTGACCTTTAATTCATGAGCTTTCTGCCTTAGTCTCCTAACTGTGGGGATTACAAGTGTGTACTGTCACATATGACTTTCAGTATTTGTAAGATTTCACTTCTCCCATTAAGATGCTTGAATCTTCTGTATTTAATTTACATATGAGTTAGAGAATTCAGATAATCTGTGACCCAGGCATAATTTTAGAACGATTAATCCTTTCCCCTATTAAGATGAGAGGCCAGCTTTAAAAATATTAATGTATATATGAACATTGAGTAGTGTTAAAAAAAACATTGGTCTGTATTTTCTATAGCAATCAACTACTTTAATGTAGATCATAATATGTTTTAACATATGATGGATCTTATTCCTCTTCCGTACTAATTTTCATGACTTTTTATTGATTCTTCTCCCTTGTTACCTTTTCTCTTCCACTAAGAAGAGCAGCTAGTTCTCTAACACACACACTATCTGTCTTTTTCCATTTGTCCAACAACCATTTACTGAGTTCTGTTCATTCACAGATATCGTCGGAGACTAGAGCCATAATGACAAATAAGCGCATAATCCTTGTCCTCAGGAAACTAACAGCCTACTGGGAGATTCAGAGAAGTCAATAAGTAATTATAATAGAATTTTAGTTAGTGCCTACGTATTGTGAGTGCATAGCTGAAACGTTACTAACTTGGCAGGCTTGAGGGGAAGATGATCAGGAAAGACCTAGAAGTACATTGGCTAAATCTTGAAGGACTGGAGGAGTAAGCTAGCTGGAGGCCAGAGACACAGAAAGATGTTCCAGAGAAAACAAGCCTTCTGTGTAAATTAGAAACATGAGATGCTGGACAAATCCAAGGAACAGTGAGCTGTGGTTAGAGTGTCAGATGTGGGAGAAGTGGTGAAGTGGGATGGGAGATTGACACATGGCTAGAGATACAGGATCTGGGTCATGTGTGGATGGTTTTGAGTGCTATGCTACACAAGATGTCAGACGGACTCCATTAATGTGTCTCTAGCAGAAGAGCAGCATATCTGCATTCTTCATGATTAGCTGGACTGAACAGGGAGTGCAAGCATGAAAAAATTTAAGAGTATATAAGTATATAACACTGATTGCCAGAGATTGGGAAGAGTACGGGAGGCAGGAATTGAAAGAAGGTGAACAGGTACCCAAACACAGTTGATAGAAGAAATGAGTCATTTTCTATAGCGCAGTAGGAAGACTACAGCTCGCAATAACCTATTGTGTGTTTTATGAATAACAAGGAGATAGGCACTCGAAGACGCCACACACAAAATAATGATAGAGAGATGGGAAATGTTGATTACCCTGATTAGATCAGCATATGTTGCATATATGGATTGAAATGTCACACTGTACTCCATAAATATGTACAATTACTCCGCTAATAAGAAATAATAGTGTTTAAAGAGATACAACTCTAAGTAACTCTGATTTAATCATTGCACATTGCTAAACTGCACCTTGTAAATGTGTACAGTTAAATAATAATAATAATAATAAGTGTCTTCATGCTGGCTGAACTAGGGTAAAAGAAGAATAGGTTTAGGAGCAATATGAAGACAGTGGATATCGAATCCCTGATGTTACCCTGCATCCAAACTGACCTACCTGTGTGCTGGGCCCTCCAGAGCCCTGTTCTCTACAATTCATTCTTGCATATTACAAGCTAGTTGTTAATACTCTGCACAGGGAGCACTTTCCTTTGGCAGCTGTTTTCAAGGCTCTTGTCTGTTAAAATGGTCCTAATAATAGGAGCTTCAGGCAAGCCAACTGGGGGAGAGACTTGCAGCAGAAGGACTTCAAATTATACCATAGCCTACTCTCTAAAGCAATTCTTAAACCTGTACTCTCTTAAAAGTCAAGTGTGCAGCCAGGGTAAAGTGGAGAGAGGAGAGGTATGGACCTTAGACTGGTCAGAGGCTGGTCCTGACATCAGTTAAAATAGTTCACATGCCTAACTGGAACAGTATGTCTGCCCTGGTATAGTCTTCTACATGCCAGGCTCCCTTTTGTCCATAAGCAATGTGACCTTAGGGTTCTGGAACAAACAGTCCTAAGAGACAGGGAGTTATTAGGTGAGCCCATCACTGAGTCCTTGAAACCAGGCACAACATTTACAGCAGAAAGAAAACTGGCATTCCAGATTCCAAAGGAGGAGGGAGAACCAGCTGACATCAGAGGAGAGGGATTCACGTTGTCATGGCAACCATAAGAGTTATACTGTATTGTTTGTAGCCAGAATTTAAGAGATTATCCTTGGGCTAAAAAAAGTGTCACCTCTTTCAATTTAACATCACCATCTCAGGACACCCACCACCTTCCTATGAGGGATTTTTATTTGTTCATTCGTTATATGTCACTTGAATATTTATTGATTTACTAATCTGCCTTCCTCCATTTTTTTCCTTCTTTCCTTCCTTCTCTGCATCTGGCCAGCACAGCCAGAAGGGGCCATTTGTCTTCCCACAGATGGTGCCGGTAAATCAAACTTCTGGCTGGTAGAAACTGGGACCTGGAAACCCTCCCAACTTGGGAGGTGTCCTTCCCACGACTTAGGGCTGCTGCTTTTCTGTCCTGGAGGAAAGTGCGGAGAAGAAAGAGCTGCTGGGAAAAAGCTCTGTGTGCAAAAAGATAACAGAAAATCATGAGCTTATGGAACTGCCATGGTCATTTTCTCATCCTAAGTCTGTGCTGCGTTGTTAGATGGCTTCGACTCCATCCTCTGTGTATGGTATAGTTTCAGTCTATGGTGACGACACAAAGCATTCACTTAAGTTATTCTCTGAAGCAGCATGGGTGGCATAGAAAATAAGGAAAGACCTTTTTAAAATCTTCACATAAGCAGGTAGGTGTTTCCACAGCATCACGTGTCTCTTCCCAAGTCACAGAAGGAAAAACCAAGAAAAGAAGGATACACCGAGCCAGTTATTTTAAAAAGTGAATGAAAAATAGATCTGTATGCAGAAGCAGGAGGATTGCTGCAAATTAGAGGCCATCCTGTATAAGGATGTCTCCATAAGGAGTTCCAGGTTAGCGTGAACTTCGAGATCTTGTCTCAAAAACTAGGCACTCCACCTCTCTGACTGCCCACAAAATAAGAAGAGGAGGAAGAAGACCTGAAGACAACACAGTGTTTAACTCCCTGGCTCCAGTTAACCCATCCCCCACTGGTAACACTGACATCATCTAGCTTTTTAGTCAAAGGCCTAATTGGCATCCTGTTTATTAAGCGTTAAAAGTCATTTTCTTTATTTCTCTTTCTTGGCTCAGTAACTCTCACTTTGGGAATCTCTGGAGATTTTAATTTCCCAAAGAGCCTCCTGTCATCTCTTACAGTAAGTCTTTCCATTTCACCTCGTTTAAGTATATTGGCTGGTTTAAAGGCTTAATTGTGATGAAGAAGATTAAGTACAAATTTAATAAGCATTAAGAGTAGAACACTATCCCTTATTTCCTCTGGTTTCAATAATCATTGCATTCGGTTTTTTTTATTTGGAGTAGAAATGCTTAGACACCCAAACTAGGGGAGAGAGGCAGGCTAGAAAAAAAGGGCAGAAAGATGTTTAGTTGGCCTTTTCTAAAGTCTGTGGTTATTGCTGCCACAGTGGCAGCAGACAAATGGTTGCAAGGTGATGGGCTTGGAAATGATCCAAGAAGAACGCCAGATGATGTAGGCAGCGGGGAGGAAGGAGCACCTCCAAGCTCTTCCCTGGTTTCCAAATAGGCTCTTTACTTTTACCAGCACTATTGGCTTTGAGAACACTCTGGGTTCTCCAAGTCTCTTGGCATGAGCGTAGACAAATCTTTTTTCCTGTTAGTACAGCTAACACCAGATTAGCATTTTTCAAAAAGAACTCGACTAGAAAATGAAGAGAAACACAAAGCTAAAAAAAGAAAATGTAAATGCATAGAAATGAGCACAGATTCTAAGATAAAGTCTAGCCCCAGATTTACTGCACTGGCAGAGACTACCAGGCACCCACGTGCACACACACATATACACACACCTGGTCCTTTCTTCTCCTCAAGCCTGCCTCTGTAGACCCTGTGCCTTGAGGCCTTGATTGCGTCTCTTATTGCAGTCTTGGCTCTCTTCTTTTGTATCTCTTATTCCTGTTCCCTGATGATTTCAGTACGTGATTGTCTCTTTCTAGTGGACTACAAAGCGCTGCAAAGACAAGGACTAATCACAGTCATCTTTGTATCCAAAGTGCCTGGCATGTGCAATCATCCATAAATGATCGTGGAACACAAGCGCACCGAATTAGATCCTTGCGGCCCAGAATCATGTCTACCCTTGGAAACCAGCACTTCTAAAAACAAGATCCTATGATCAGACAATAGTTTACACCCACAAGCTTAGGTCTGTTTGACCCAATGTAAAACAATCTGGGAAATTAAGATGAATAGAACTGCCATAAAATTATATAGGATTCTGGTTTTCCAAACACGTATCACACAACACCACATTTGATTCTCAGAAAAACTGTGTAAGGAAATGAAATTTAGAGGGATTAAACCAGCTAGCAACAAGGGGATTAAATAACTGGCTCAAAGTCACAGAACAATATTATAATACACTTGGAACTAGATCCAGATCTCTGGATGCCTAATCCATTAGTCCTTCCAGTTTTATGTACTGCATCCCCAAAGATGCCTTTGGGAGTTGGGTCATCAGTAACCACAGAAAACAATTCTAAAGCTTGCTTCACACCATCCTCTCTGTCTTCCACCCACTTATTATGGCACTGGTCTGGGGAGAGAGTCCAATCATCATTTCAGGGCAAGCAAGTAGCAGAACCTTACCGAATCAGAACTAAATGCCAGAAGACCTGCGAATTCTATTCTTAGGAATGTATACAAGCAAACCTTACAAATTCAAAATTATATATACATATGTAATACAAGTTACCTGTGAGCAAAAATCAATTATTGTGTTGGCAATTTGATACCTCTGAAATATTAGACAGGTATTTAAAGATGCATGCATAAGCCCTGCCTGGTCCTCTGGGCTGGAGCAGACACAGAGTCGGTCTGCTCCCGTCCTGTTGAGAAACTGAATCCTGAGTCATCCAGGAGCCACTGCACTCAGAGCAGCTGGTAAGAACTCCATCTCACTCCCTAAACCCCAGAGATAGATCGGGGAGCCAGGGACATCCAGGGCACAGCAGCTACCCAAACCCCGCCCCTCCGGAATTCCACTTCCCTTCTGCCCCTGCCTGGTCCTCTGGGCTGGAGCAGACACAGAGTCGGTCTGCTCCCGTCCTGTTGAGAAACTGAATCCTGAGTCATCCAGGAGCCACTGCACTCAGAGCAGCTGGTAAGATCTCCATCTCACTCCCTAAACCCCAGAGATAGATCAGGGAGCCAGGGACATCCAGGGCACAGCAGCTACCCAAACCCCACCCCTCCGGAATTCCACTTCCCTTCTGCCCCTGCCTGGTCCTCTGGGCTGGAGCAGACACAGAGTTGGTCTGTTCCTGTCCTGTGGAGAAACTGAATCCTGAGTCATCCAGGAGCCACTGCACTCAGAGCAGCTGACACAGAGTCGGTCTGCTCCTGTCCTGTTGAGAAACTGAATCCTGAGTCATCCAGGAGCCACTGCACTCAGAGTAGCTGGAGCCACTGCACTCAGAGCAGCTGAAACTGAATCCTGAGTCATCGAGGACCCACTGCACTCAGAGCAGAAGGATTTCCAGATCCAAAAGGTGGCCTGAGTCCCAGGAGTTATTCCACCCAGGAGATTAGGAGCATAAGACCACAGAGACCTCTGGACTCTGAGGAGCTCTGCAATAAGCAAGATAACTGGAAATACAGACTCCAGTTTTACACAGTGAGAGCAGGTACCACTAGAGTTAACCAGATGGCGAAAGGCAAGCGCAAGAACATAAGCAACGGAAACCAAAGTTTCTTGGCATCATCAGTGCCCAATTCTCCCAATATAGCAAGCCCTGAACACCCCATCACACCTGAAAAGCAGGATTCAGAATTAAAATCACTTCTCATGATGATGATAGAGGATTATAAGAAGGAATTAAGTAACTCCCTTAAAGAAATACAGGAGAGTACAAGTAAACAGATAGAAGCACTTAAAGAGGAATCACAGAAATCCCTTAAAGAAATGGAAGAAAACACAAAGAAGGAATTAAACAAAAACATTCAGGATCTGAAACTAGAAATAGAAACAATAAAGAAAGTTCAAAGGGAGACAACCATGGACATAGAAAACCTAAGAAAGAGATCAGGAGTCACAGACGCAAGCATCACCAACCGAATACAAGAGATAGAAGAGAGAATCTCAAATGCAGAAGATACGGTGGAAAATATTGACACAGTTGTCAAAGAAAATGCAAAATGCAAAAAACTCCTAACTCAAAACATCCAGGAAATCCAGGACACAATGAGAAGACCAAACCTAAGGATAATAGGTATAGATGAGAATGAAGATTCCCAACTTAAAGGGCCAGTAAATATCTTCAACAAAATTATTGAGGAAAACTTCCCTAACCTAAAGAACAAGATGCCCATAAACATACAAGAAGCCTACAGAACACCAAATAGACTAGACCAGAAAAGAAATACCTCCCGTCACATAATAATCAAAACATCAGATGCACAAAACAAAGAAAAAATACTAAAAGCAGTAAGGGAAAAAGGTCAAGTAACATATAAAGGCAGACCTATAAGAATTATACCAGACTTCTCACCAGAGACTATAAAAGCCAGAAGAGCCTGGACTGACATCATACAGACCCTAAGAGAACACAATTGCCAGCCCAGATTACTATACCCAGCAAAACTCTCAATCACTATAGATGGTGAAACCAAGATATTCCATGACAAAACCAAATTTGCACAATATCTTCCCACAAACCCAGCACTTCAAAGGATAATTGATGGAAAATGCCAACACAAGGAGGGAAACTACAACCTAGAAAAAGCAAGTAAGTAATCTTCCAACAACCCCAAAAGGAGATACAAACATAACTTTACCTCTAATAACAAAAATAACAGGAAGCAACAATCATTTTTCCTTAATATCTCTTAACATCAATGGTCTCAATTCCCCAATAAAAAGACGCAGACTATCAGACTGGATACACAAACAAGACCCAGAATTTTGCTGCATACAAGAAACGCACCTCAGTGACAAAGACAGACACTACCTCAGAATAAAAGGGTGGAAAACAATTTTTCAAGCCAATGGTCCCAAGAAACAAGCTGGAGTAGCCATTCTAATATCAAATAAAATCGACTTTCATCCAAAATTAATCAAAAAAGATAAGGAAGGACACTTCATACTCATCAAAGGAAAAATCTACCAAGGTGAACTCTCAATTCTGAACATCTATGCTCCAAATGTATGTATGTAGGGCACCTACATACATAAAAGAAACTTTACTAAAGCTCAAAACACACATTACACCTCACACAATAATAGTGGGGGATTTCAACACCCCACTCTCAGCAATGGACAGATCATGGAAACAGAAACTAAACAGAGACACTTTGAAATTAACAGAAGTTATGAACCAAATGGACTTAACAGACATCTATAGAACATTTCATCCTAAAACAAAAGAATATACCTTTTTCTCAGCACCTCATGGTACCTTCTCCAAAATAGACCATATAATTGGTCACAAAACAAGCCTCTACAGATACAAAAAGATTGAAATAATCCCTTGCATCTTATCAGATCACCACGGACTAAGACTGGTCTTTAATAATGACAAAAACAATGGAAAACCCACGTACACATGGAAACTGAACAACTCTCTACTCAATGATGACTTGGTCAAGGAAGAAATAAAGAAAGAAATAAAAGACTTTTTAGAATTCAATGAAAATGAGGACACATCATACCAAAACTTGTGGGACTCCATGAAGGCAGTGCTAAGAGGAAAGCTCATAGCTCTAAGTGCCTACAAAAAGAAACTGGAAAGAGCACACACTAACAAGTTGACTGCACAACTAAAAGCTCTAGAACAAAAAGAAGCAAATACACCCAGGAGGAGTAGAAGGCAGGAAATAATCAAACTCAGGGCTGAAATCAACCAAATAGAAACAGAAAGAACAATACAAAATATCAATAAAACCAGGAGTTGGTTCTTTGAGAAAATCAACAAGATAGATAAACCCTTAGCCAGATTAACCAGAGAGCACAGAGACAGTATCCAAATTAATAAAATCAGAACTGAAAAGGGAGACATAACAACAGAAACTGAAGAAATTCAAAAAATCATCAGATCCTACTACAAAGGCCTATACTCAACAAAACTGGAAAACCTGGATGAAATGGACAATTTCCTAGACAGAAACCAGGAGCAGATAAACCATCTAAATAGTCCCATAACCCCTCAGGAAATAGCAGCAGTCATCAAAAGCCTCCCCACTAAAAAAAGCCCAGGACCAGATGGTTTTAGTGCTGAATTCTATCAGACCTTCAAGGAAGACCTAATACCAATTCTCTTCAAACTATTCCACAAAATAGAGACAGAAGGAACACTACCCAATTCGTTCTATGAAGCTACAATTACACTCATACCCAAACCCCACAAGGACCCGACAAAGAAAGAGAACTTCAGACCAATCTCCCTTATGAACATCGATGCAAAAATACTCAATAAAATTCTGGCAAACCGAATCCAAGACCACATCAAAACAATCATCCATCATGATCAAGTAGATTTTATCCCAGGAATGCAGGGATGGTTCAATATTCGGAAATCCATCAATGTAATCCACTATATAAACAAACTTAAAGAAAAAAACCACATGATAATCTCACTAGATGCTGAGAAAGCATTTGACAAAATTCAACATCCCTTCATGATAAAAGTCTTGGAAAGATCAGGAATTCAAGGCCCCTACCTAAACATAGTAAAAGCAATTTACAGCAAACCAGTAGCCAACATCAAGCTAAATGGAGAGAAACTTGAAGCAATCCCACTAAGATCAGGGACTAGACAAGGTTGCCCACTCTCCCCCTACCTATTCAATATAGTACTGGAAGTCTTAGCCAGAGCAATTAGACAGCAAAAAGAAGTCAAAGGGATACAAATAGGAAAGGAAGAAGTCAAAATATCGCTATTTGCAGATGATATGATAGTATACTTAAGTGACCCCCAAACTTCAACCAGAGAACTCCTAAACCTGATAAACAACTTCAGCAAAGTGGTTGGTTATAAAATCAACCTAAACAAATCAGTAGCCTTCCTCTACATGAAAGATAAACAGACTGAAAAAGAAATTAGGGAAATGACACCCTTCACAATAGTTGCAAATAATATAAAATACCTTGGTGTGAATCTAACCAAGCAAGTGAAAGACCTGTATGACAAGAACTTCAAGTCTCTGAAGAAAGAAATTGAAGAAGATCTCAGAAGATGGAAAGATCTCCCATGCTCATGGATAGGCAGGATTAATATAATAAAAATGGCCATCTTGCCAAAAGCAATCTACAGATTCAATGCAATCCCCATTAAAATCCCAACTCAATTCTTCACAGAGTTAGAAAAGGAAATTCTCAAATTCATATGAAATAACAAAAAACCCAGGATAGCGAAAACTATTCTCAACAATAAAAGAACTTCTGGAGGAATTACCATCCCTGACCTCAAGCTGTACTACAGAGCAATAGTGATAAAAACTACCTGGTATTGGTACAGAGACAGGCAGGAAGATCAATGGAATAGAATTGAAGACCCAGAAATGAACCCACACTCCTATGGTCACTTGATCTTTGACAAAGGAGCTAAAACTGTCCAGTGGAAAAAGGACAGCATTTTCAACAAATGGTGCTGGTTCAACTGGAAGACAACATGTAGAAGAATGAAAATTGATCCATTCTTATCCCCTTGTACAAAGCTCAAGTCTATGTGGATAAAGGACCTCCACATAAAACCAGATACACTGAAACTAATAGAAGAGAAGGTGGGGAAAAGCCTCGAATACTTGGGCACAGGGGAAAAGTTCCTGAACAGAACTCCAATGGCATATGCTCTAAGATCGAGAATTGACAAATGGGACTTCATAAAATTGCAAAGTTTCTGTAAGGCAAAGGACACTGTCAATAGGACAAAACGACAACCAACAAATTGGGAAAAGATCTTTACCAATCCTTCATCTGATAGAGGGCTAATATCCAATATATACAAAGAACTCAAGAAATTAGACTCCAGACAACCAAATTACCCTATTAAAAAATGGGGTATAGAGCTTAACAAAGAATTTTCAACGGAAGAAACTCGAATGGCCGAGAAGCATCTAAAGAAATGTTCAGCATCCTTAGTCGTCAGGGAAATGCAAATCAAAACAACCCTGAGATTCCATCTCACACCAGTCAGAATGGCTAAGATTAAAAACTCAGGTGATAGTAGATGCTGGCGAGGGTGTGGAGAAAGAGGAACACTCCTCCATTGTTGGTGGGACTGCAAGATGGTGCAACCACTTTGGAAATCAGTCTGGCGGTTCCTCAGAAAATTGGACATAGCATTACCCGAGGATCCAGCTATACCACTCCTAGGCATATACCCAGAAGATGCTCGAACATATAACAAGGACATATGCTCAACTATGTTCATAGCAGCCTTATTTATAATAGCCAGGAGCTGGAAAGAACCCAGATGTCCTTCAACTAAGGAATGGATTCAAAAAATGTGGTATATTTACACAATGGAGTATTACTCAGCTATTAAAAACAATGAATTCGAGAGGTTCCTTGGTAAATGGATGGAACTAGAAATTATCATCCTGAGTGAGGTAAGCCAATCACAAAAGAAGACACATGGTATTCACTCACTGATTATTGGATATTAGCCTAGATCCTTGAAATGCCCAAGATGCAACTCACAGGCCACATGAAGCCCATAAAGAAGGAAGACCAAGTGAGGGTGATTCGGTCCTTCTTAGAAGGAGCAACAAAATACTCAAGGGAGCAAATATGGAGACAAAGTGAGGGACAGAAACTGAAGGAGGGGCCGTCTTAAGACCACCCCACCTGAGTATCTATCCCATGTGCAATCACCAAAGGTAGATGCTGATGTGGAAGACAGGAAGTGCATGCTGATAAGAGCCTGATATGGATATCTCCTCAGAGGCCTTCAAGAGTCAGACATATTCAGAGGCAGATGCTCACAACTAGCCATTGAACTGATCATGGGGTTCTCAATAGAGGAGTTAGAGTGAAGAGTGAAGGAGCTGAAAGGGTTTGTGGCACCATGAGGAGAGCAACAATACCAACCAACCACAGCTCCCAGGGTCTAAACCACCAGCCTGGGAGCACTTAGGGGGGGATCCAGGGCTTCAGCTGAATATGTAAAAGTGGAGGGCCCTGCTGGGCATAGGTGGAAGAAGAGAACCTTGACCTCATGAAGGCTGGATGCCCCAGGGGGTGGGAATTTTGAGGGTGGGGAGGTGGGAGTGGGGGGGTGTAGATAGAGGTTACATCCACAGAGAAGAAGGAGGAGGGGCGAGGGGATTGGGGGTTCCAAGGGGGTGGTGGGGGATGGGGTAAGGGGACAACATAGGAAATGTAAATAAATCATCCAATAAAAAAAAAAGAAAAAAAAAGAAAAAAAAAAGATGCATGCATAAGGGTGCCTATGACAGCCACGTTACAGTGTATAAGAGTAGGGAATAGGATAAAAACAATTGTCATATCCATACTGTAAATCAGGATAAACTCAGTAAAAGCAATTATTTAATGTGCATCTACATTTATTGGGTGGAACTACATTCAGAACATTGTGATGATTTTTAGAAAACAAGATACAAATCAATATTATAGAATGGCATTTATACTTTAGAAAGTAATGTGGAATGACTGGATTTTTAAAAAAATTTTTCAGTGTTGACAGTAGTGGAATGTATGACCTTGAAACTGGTGGAAAACCATATGATCTTTGTTTGGGCTTACATGTATTTTTCTGCAATATTACTTTTGTGTTAAGAAAAATACAAAACAAACAATTTTCAATGAAAGAAATGAATCCAAAACCTGACATTTATGGTCAATGGATTTTTGACAAGAGTGCTGAGACATCTGAATGGCTCCAGAATTATCTTTTCGGCAAATGATGCTGAATATCCACATACAAAGGAATGGATTTGAAGGTCTGGGGAGATGGTTCAGGGGATAAGAGCACTTATTGTACAAGCATATAAAACTGAGTTCAAATCCCCAGCAAAAAGTTGGGTATGATCCTGTGTGTCTGTAACTCCATGATAGGAGTAGGGCAGAAAGAGCAAGAATCATGGCTTGCTGGCTGCCCACCTAGGTCCTGGCTCAGTGGGAAGTGATGAGGTCAGACTGTTGAAGTCCTTCTCTGTCATCAGTACTAACACAGCCACATCCAATTGCATACACCTACACTGATACACACTCATATACACACAGAAGAATGAATTTGAACCCTTACCTACACCATACATAGAAATTAACTGAAAGTAGACCCCAAGATCTAAAAATAAGAGGTAAACAATGAAATATTGTATATAAACTATTTATAAATGTTCTTCTTCTTAGAGTTTGAAATACTGTGTTCCGTGTTAGTAATTTTTCAAGACTTCACATGCTCTCAGATGTCTAAAATAAAATATCCATATATTTGACTGTGATACACAGCTTTCCCCTCTCTCTCTTTCTGTGTGTATGTATACACATGGATATTTACATTTATTGGCAATAGGTATGCACAGATTATAAAGGGACCTCTATGACCAGTCTTCTTCATAGTACGTCTATGAGCCAAGTGCTATTTTCAGGGCTTATCATGCCAAGAGGTTGTTTTCATAAGGAAAAGGAATACAGAGGTTACTGATCAAGTGTGAGCTTATCAGAGTCTGGTATCATATAAAGAGAGGAACCTCTGCACATGTCTGTAGGGTGTTGTCTTGATTACATTAATTGGTGTGGTGTGTTGGAAGATCCAACTTAATTGTGGATAGGTCCATTCCCTGGGCAGGGCTTCCCTAGATGGCATAAAATGAAGAAAGCATATGAGTGTTTTACCTGCATGTATGTGCATGCCTGATACCTGCAGAGATCAGACAAGGGCATCAGATCCTACTGGAACTGGAGTTACAGACTGTTGTAAGCTGCTATATGGGTACTTAAAAAATAACCCAGGTCCACAAGGGCAGCATGTAATCTTAACCTGCTTTCTCTCCAGCCCTCAAGATAGGGAAGTGAGCTAAGCAATAGAACATATCCAACACTTTCTGCTTTTTCACTGTGATATGATGTGACAAGCTGCTTCAAGCTCCTACTACCTTAATGCCTCCGCTATGATGGACTGTACCTTTGCATTGTAAGCTAGAGTAAACTCTTTGCCCTTTAAGTTACTCATCTTAAGGTATTTTGTCACAGCAATAAGAAAAGAAGCAAGGAGTAACTTAGACTGGATTCATAAAAATGGGCCTAGCACATCAATATCCTAAGAACTCTATTTTCACAAGCAGAGATAAAATCATTCTTAGTTCCAATTGTAAAAGTGTAGCATTTCTTAATCAGTAAAAGCTTCTCTCTTTTTCAGTAGATATCAGTTAACACCAAGACATACACTGATGATGTGCAAAGATTAAAATACTCTGGTATTTCCAATCCTGAATGGGACATGTATATTGTAATCCCTTATCCCAAGGTTCCAGGATCGTCATGGAAGAGGAGACTGGAAAGATTTAAGAAATATAGAAAGCAATGTTTCCCAGACACAACAGGGCAGTTACACATATCATAGCAGTTGTAAAAGCACACCCAAGACCTTCTTGAGATCAATCCTCACAGAACACCAGCATGGAGGAGTGAAGAGGACACGAATAGTTACCCATATCTATAGAACTATTGCCAACTGCTGACTGAGGAAAAGTTGGTTTTCTTTAAGGATGATGCCCTTGAGACGCTACCTTTGCTCTTATAGATGGCTCTACACCCAGGCATACTGGCAGCACAAAGTAAATTCAGTGTGTTTATAAAAAAAGAAGATAATACGTGAAATTGGGAGGAAATAGTTCATAAGGGGAGAGTCGTAAGACAAGGAATGGGCAGTGAACTTGATAATTTTCAAACAATTAGAAATCTACAGTCTTCTGAAATTATCACTTGAGCTACAGCCACCTCCTCTTCTTCCTTGTAAAAAAAAAATGTTCTACCTTCTTCCACCCTTCCCTTATACTAAGAATAGAAGAATGCTCTGTGTGTTCAGTTGGAGCTGCGTTTTCCTTGCTCACCTAGGAAGATACACTTGAAAACTTGCCTTAGGGTTCCTGGAAATAGACAGATTCAAAGATTTGAATACAGATGATTGGAGGACAGTTGGTGCTGAGAGTAACAGTGAGGAAGTGGGGAAAAGCAGGGCCAGAGCAAAGGAGGATGAGAAATGGAAAGCCCCGGGTGTTAAGGGAGCTCTGGAGCTGTAGTGGCTTCTCTGATAGGTTGTCCGAAGTTGGTGTTGAGCCTTTGTACACTCATTGGATACTGCTCACTGTGTCTACTCTCCAGTGTTGGACAGAGTCACCTCTGGTTAAGAGCAAAGTCCAAAGAGAGACTCTGGTATTTCCAGTCCTGAATGGGACATGTATATTGTAATCCCTGGGAGCCATTGTAACTGGGAACCATTGGCCACTACTTCCAGTAGTGAAAGGGGATCTAAGTAGTGTGATACACTAGTCACAGGAGTCACTTCCTCCCTCATTGAACTTAGAGAAGCCTTCAGAACAGGTTGCTGTGAATTCTTCAACCTACCTTCCCATATGCTTCCATGGCTTGAATTGCCAAGTGTGGAGTAAGTTTAGCATTCTCAGATTTTGGATGTGAGAAATTGAGGACTGTTTAAAAAAAAATGTCACCAGGACCAGGGAGATGGCTCTGCGGATAAAGACATTCACTGGCAATCCTGACTACTTGAATTCAATCCCTGGGAGTCATGTGGTAGAAAGATAAAACCTTATACCCAAAAGTGTCCTCTGACCTTCACATGCTTGCCACCGTGCATGTGCGCACACACACACACACACACACACAGTGAGAGAGACACAGAGACACAGAGAAAGAAGACTTAGCTTTTTAAATGTCCCAAATTTGAGCAAATGGATGGCTACTGGTGGAATTGATTGGGACAGATAAAGAATACTTGGGGCAGAAAGAAACTAGGATTTCATCTTGAACAAATGAGCTTTGCAATGGCTATAAAATGTTCAAATGGAGATGTGTGCTACGTAATTAGATATATGACTGTGGAACTTAGAGAAGTCGAGGATATGTCTGCTAACTGGACTTGAATATAAATCGAGCTGAAAGCTATAGGAATGGATGAGACCACTTAAAGGGGAACATAAAATGAGGAGCAAAAATCTAAAGCTGAGAGTTTATGGGATGACCAACAACTAATGACCAGAGGGAGGAGGATGACTATTCAAGGGTGGAGTCATAAGAGATGGAGGAAAAGTACCCAGCAAGTGTTGTGCCACAGAAGCCATACAAAGAGACTATTTCAAACAATAAGTATATGGCTACTGGTATTAAATATTGCTGGAAAATCAATCAAATTAGAGATAGCACACACACACACACATTGCCTTTGGGTTTTAACATGAGAGGAAATTGGTGATCACTGTGAGAGCAGCTTTGGAGGAAAAGTCACATTAGAATGAGCTGGGGAAAGGGAGAAAATAGAAACAGCAAGTGTCGGAGGGTTCAGAAGTTGGTTGTGTGTGATTAAGGAGGAAAGAGATTCTGGATAGTTAACAGAAAGGATATGTGAGTTTGAGGGATTTGTTTGTTTACTTGCTTGATTGCTTGTTTTGGTAAATTTTAATTGAAGTACAGCATACATACAGAGAAGCAAAAAACAGGTGTACATCTTGATGGAGTTCCACTGTCTTAACACACTTGGATAACTAGCATCCGAATTGGGAGAGAAAAATAAAAGATACCACCTCAGAACAGCCCTTGTGACCCATTCGTTTAATGAGCCCCAACAATGCTAAACATTATCCTAACTTCTAACACCACAGAGTCATTTTCCTTATTTTTGAACTCTAATAGAGCCATCCAGTGTAGGTTCTTTTATGTCTGGCTTTTATCACTGCGGCATTGCTTATGAGACCTATATAATTGTGTGTAGGAGCCGTGCATTCAGTCTCATTGCAGTGTATTTATCCATTGTGTTAATTTACCCATTCTCCTATTGAAGGACATTAGAGTAGTTTTCAGTTTGGCACCATTATATTGTTGTGGATTTCTCTTTTTAAAAATACTCCAGTGGCCTTTAAGGCGCTTCAAGCAAATCACTTTCCATGAAATCTTCACATTTCTTTGTTTTTCTTTCCTTCTTTCTTTCTTTTCTTTCCATTTCCTTTCTTTCTTTTTTTTTTTTTTGCTTGTTTACTTTGAAACAGGGTCTCACTCTGCAGCCTAAGCCACCCTAGACATAATTACACAACCCAGGCTAGTTTCAAACTCGTGGTAATCCTTCCCCCTGCCTTAGTCTCCCAAATGCTAAAATTATAGGTGTAGAGCCAATTTTTTAAAATATAATGTTATAACAAAAATAAAGAAAGTAGATTAATCTTTTTTATTGGTTAGCTTGCTTGAAACAGAATTTTACGACCTAGCACAGATGGACCTCAAACTCATGCTCATGCTCATGCTCAGCTTCCCTAGTGTTACAACTATACACCACCACATCCAGACATCCTGTGTGTGTGTGTGTGTGTGTGTGTGTGTCTGTGTGTCTGTGTGTCTGTGTGTGTCTGTGTCTGTGTGTCTGTGTGTCTGTGTGTGTCTGTGTGTCTGTGTGTGTCTGTGTGTCTGTGTCTGTGTGTCTCTGTGTGTATACGTGTGTGTGTGCATGTACATGTACAGTACATGTATATGTATATTGTGATCTGATTCGACAAAAGTAACCTGATGAATCTCAAAGTGATTTGTTAAAATTCTAAATATTCACAAAATGCTCCTACTTACAATTCCATAGATTTAAACATTAAAACGAGAGACTGACTTAAAAGTAAATCCTCGGTGCAAGTCTCCAAATATTTTTCCAACATCTAATAATAATTCATGAGCCTGTTTACAGCCACTTTCCTTAAATGGTTGCTACAGGATAAACTAGCAGTTAGGTGCTAGACAGAAACATTTGTTCCCAGAACCGGAGTTAGAATGGATTTCTTTTTAAAATTGCATCTATTGATTGTGTGTGCACATGGTTTTGTGCATGTCCTAGTGTACGTTTGGCGTCAGAGGACAACTTGTGGCAGTTGATTCTCTCCCTCCGCCCCCGGATGGAATCTGAGGACCTAATTCAGGTCATCACACTCGGTCGGTGGCAGTACTCCTACCCTTTGAGCCATTCCCATGCCCCTCCTTTTTTTTAACTGAGGTGAAACTCACATAACAAAAATTAATTTTTTCAAAATAAAAATTACATGTGCATATGTGTTTTTTTTTCAAAAATGCAATCATAGTACAATTGCTCATACCTATAATCGCAGTATTCAAGATCGTGGGTAGTCAGGAGGCTGTCCTTGAGTTAAAGACCACGCTGAGCTACAGAGTGAGGCTGTACCTTGACCCTGCCCAAAAGAATCCAGCAACCAACAACCAAAATGTAACATATAATATTCTATAAAAGAGTGGCTATAAAAATACTTATATTTATTTTTCATGTAATTATTAAAAAGATATCTAGCTGTTGCCATCTCGGTGAGTTCATATATACACAGGTTTATGCCAGAAAAAGTCTCAGCACTGAAAGGGAGAAGTGGTCACATAGAGGAACTCCTAACCAAGAAGCTATTTGCAATGGATGACTGCTGGGAAAGAGGAGCTCTGGCTTCTCCAATGCAGTGACACTGGGTGCATCAACCATACTCCTGGGTAGGCCCTGTACTCAGAAGCAGTGGACAAACAAAAACCAGACCTCTGTGTGTGGCTTTTTGTTTTGTTTTGGTATTTGTGTGCATGTGTGTTTTGGATTGTTTGTTTGTTTGTTTGATTGATTGATTTTCATTTTTTGTTTGATAGACAGAACAAGAAGTTGGGTGAGTACGGAGGTAAGGATGATCTCGAAAGAGTTGGGAGAGAGGAAGAATATGATCAAAATATATTGTATAAAAAGCATTTTAAATTAAAAAAATGAAATAACTTGAAGTAAAAAAAATCTATATAGCAATAGTTTGTCCCTTGTAAGTATATTATAGACAATAGTTTTTAATAGTAATATATTCTGGTTAATTGAGACTGCTGGTCTTCCTATGTGGTCACCCTCCTCCTCAGCTTCTTCCAGGTTTTCCCTAATTAAACCACAGAGGTCAGCAGCTTCTGTCCATTGGTTGGGTGTAAATAGATACTGAGTCACAAATCAGGCAGCATATCAGCTGATATGAGGCCCCCTACACATATACAGTAGAGGACTGCCTGGTCTGGGTTCAGTGAGAGAAGATGTACCTAACCCTCGAAAGACTGGAAGCCCCAGGGAATGGAGAGGTCTGGTGAGGTGGAGGTGGGTGGGAACATCCTCGTGGAGGCAGGAGAAGGAATGGAGGAGGTATGGGATGTGGAACCAGGAGGAAGATAAAATCTGGAGTGTAAAAAAAAAGATTAAATAAAATAAAATATAAATAAATAAAATGAATTTAAAACATTTTTATATAAACTCCTTAAAAATTAGTAATGTATTCAGAGTTGTACATCTAACCCTACCAGTTTTAGGACATGTTATCATTTACCATTTTCTTTTCAGTAATGGGGACTGAACTCAGGGCTTAATCATGAGCATGCTGAAGAGTTATATAGCCCATCTTGAGAACATTGTTTTCATCCTTACAAATAATGTTCTGTGGCTGGAGAGATGGCTCAGTGAGCAACGGGCTTGCCTTTCTCCCATGCAGGGCTGAGTTCAATCCCCAGAACCCATGTAAAAACCGAGCCTCATAGTGCATACCTGTAATGTCAACACTGAGCAAGCAGAGACAGAAGGATTTTTAAGGTTTGCTGGAAAGCTAGCTTAGGGAAATAGGTGATTTCGAGATTCACATGAGATCTACTCTCAAGAAATAAGGTGGAGGTCTAGAGAGGCTCGCTATATAAAACATTGGCTACCCAAGGATGAGGATCTAAGTTCAGATCTCCAGAACCCACATAAAGCTGGACACAACAGTGCATGTGTCTATCACCCCAGTGCTTATGTGGTGAGATGAGAGACAGACAGATGCCCTGGAACCTTACAGTCCAGCTAGCCTGGTGTACCAGATTGTGAACAGGGAACCCTGTTTCAAGCAAGGTGAAAGATATGAATCAACACTAGGAGTTGTTCTGTGATACCCACCCCCACCCACCTCCACATACCTACATATTTACACAAAGTACACACATACACACACACATACACACACACACACACACACACACACACACATACACACACACACACACACACACAAAGCTTGCTTCCCTTAGCTTTTTAAAATATCATTTCTTTTACTTTTGAGATTATAATGTAGTTACATCATCACTACATTCTCTTTCCTTCATGCAAACCTTCCTAACTCTCTTTGGATGCCACGTTTCATATTTCCCAGGAATTTTTATTTTACTTTCCTCTTTATATTTTTCTGTACAACTTAGATTTATTATTGCTAGCATCATGGAGAGACAGTTGAGTTCTTTTGACTATGAAAGCATTTTTTGAAGGACTGAAGTTCTATTTCACTATGTTTTTAACTGATACAGAAGGATTGGGGCTATGTGTATTAATTGAATACTATGCAATACTTCAATCCATATATAGATTATGTAATCAGGTTAAATGTATTTGTCATCTCAAATAAGTCTTACTTTATGGCCAAGCTATTCTAACTCACTGGATTTTATAAAATCTACAGCAAGTTGTTGTTATCTGTAGTCATCCTGTTATGCAATAAGATGCAAGAGTATTCTCTTAGGTACCTGTAGCTGAGTCCTGCCTCCTTAGCCCTCCCTATCCCTATTCTCCTCATTCTCTGTTAACTATTACCCTACTCGCAACTTCTGTGACTTCAACTATTTTGAAATCCATATATAGATGACATTGTGTGGCATTTGTCTTTCTGTTTGTTTGTTTTGTTTTTTATTTATTTATTTATTTATTTATTTATTTATTTTGGTTTTTTGAGACAGGGTTTCTCTGTGTAGTCCTGGCTGTCCTGGAACTCACTCTGTAGACCAGGCTGGCCTTGAACTCAGAAATCCACCTGCCTCTGCCTCCCAATATTTGTCTTTCTGTTCTTGGATTATTCCAAGTAGCATAATCAACTCCACTTCCACTCATTTTGACACAAGTGATATGATTTCCTTTTTTTCCACCATGGGTAAACAACATTTCATTGTGTGCATGTATAGAACATCTTTTCTCTTTTCATTCATACCTGGGCATTTAAGTTGATTCCAAGTCTTGCTAATTGTGAACAGTGCTTCAATAAACATAAGGATTCCATGTCTTTTCATTATACTGTTTCTATTTCCTCTAATGTGGACTCAGAAATGATATTGATAGATTGTATGATAGTACATGCTTCATTTCTTGAAGAAATGCTATGCTTTTCTCCAGCTGTACCAACATGCCCATTAACAGCTTACAAGGAGAATTCACTTTTCTGCATACCACACCAGAACTTGATGGTTTTACTCCTTTTGCTAGCATCTATTCTTATGGGATCAAACTGGAGTTCTGATGTACATTTTCCTGATAATTATTGATGTTGGGCATTTTTCATATACCTATTGATCATTTGAATGTCTTTCTTTTCTTTGCTGCTGCTGAGTTTTGATGTCTTATATAGTCTCAATATTAAAACACTGTCAGATATATGACCAGTTTCTTTGACTGTGTATGTTAGTTAACTTTTCATTCTGATTGTTCCATTTGCTGTGAAAAATCTTCTTTTTTTTGGTTTTTCGAGACAGGGTTTCTCTGTGTAGCCCTGGCTGTCCTGGAACTCACTCTGTAGACCAGGCTGGCCTCAAACTCAGAAATCCGCCTGCCTCTGCGTCCCAAGCACTGGGATTAAAGGCGTGCGCCACCACTGCCCGGCTCAAAATCTTGATTCAATGTAAAAGTTAACCATTTATTTAATTGACTCTTATTTTATTGACATAGTTTTCCTCTAAGGCCCAGTCTGGCCCTGCATCCTAGGATTCAAACAATCTTTCTGCCTCAGCCTCTCATGTGCTGGAACTGCAGACACACCACTTGCGTTCAACTGTGTAATTAATCATTTTAAAGTAATCGAAGAATGGCATAGTGACACACACCTTTAATTCTAGCACTCAGGGGGGAAGAGGCAGGCGGATCCCTGTGAGTTCAAAGCCAGCTGAGTCTGCAGAATGAGTTTCAGACACCCAGGGGTACATAGTGAAACCCTGTCTTGGAAATATTAACAAATAAAATTTTTAAAAAATGACCTAAGTGGCACTAAGCACTTTCACAGTGCCATGTACCCCATCTCTCTAGTTTCAGTACATTTTCATCCCCCTAAAGAAAATACATTAACCATTAAGCTGATGCTTCCTACTTATTCCCTCCCTCGCCTATGATCCTGACAACTGCCATGGATTTACTTATTTTTGATATTTCATATGTTAATCACACAGCATAGAATCTTTTGTATCTGGAGTCTTTCCATGGGTTTTGAGATTTGTCTATATACTGTAGTATGCATCAGTGCTTCATTCTATTTTATGGCTGAATAATATTTCATTGTATGAACACACAACAATTTGTTTAGCTAACCGTTCATCGACAGACATTTGGGCCTTTTGGATATTATAAATAGTACTGCTATGAAAATGAGAGTTCTGTGTATTCTTTTGCGTCCCTGCTTTCAATTATTTTGACTATGTACCTAGGAGTGAAATTATTCAGTCATATAATCATACTATATTCAATTTTTTTAAAGAACTGACAAACTGTTTTATACAGTGGCTCCATTGCTTCACATTTTCACCACTAATATACAAAGTGTTTTGTACCTTAAGCCAATTGTTCCATGTGTTCTCCACAACACATGCTATTTTTTGCTTGTGTTTTATTTTGATTTACAGTAGCCATCATAGTCGGTGTGAAAACCTCATTGTGGTTTTTGGATTTCCTAATTGCTAAAGAGATTGCATATCAGTGTGCCATTTACAGATATTTACAGATCTCCTTCGAAGGAATGTCTCTTTAAATATTTTAGCAATTTTTTAAATAGCCTGTCTTTTTATCTTGAGCTGTAAGAGATGGTTATGTATGTCTTCTGGCTACTGTGTCATTATTAGTTATATAACTTATAAATACTTTCTTCTCGTAAGTTATCTTACAAGTCTCTTCTGATATAATTGCGATAATTATGTACTTTATCCTTCCTTTTATTAATGTGACATTTTACATTGATTGATTTTCTTGTATTAAACAACCTTTGCATTCCTAGGATGAATTCCACTCGGTCATGGTACAGACTCCTTTAGTGTGCTATCAGATTCATTTGTAAGTATTTTGTTGAGAATATTTACATCTGTATTCATAAGGCATAATGGTACATAACAAACATTCTTTTATTTATTTAATTTTGATACAAAGCTTTTATAGCCCAAGCTAGCCTTGAACTTGAACTCCTCCTGCCTAGGATATCAGAGTGCTAGGATTATAGGCATGCACCATCTTGCTTGACTCAAACCTTTATTTTACAGAGGAAAAAGGTGACAATACATTTCAGTCAAAAAATAAACAGCAAATGGAAAAGGCAAGATTCACATAGCAGCAGTTATAACTTTGAATAATATTGTGTTACATTGAAAATTATAGTTGACCGTGCACCTTGAAAGAGAATTTCTTTCAAGAAAGACCTCACTAGATGTAGCTAACATAATTTCAAAAAAAAAAAAAACACTACATTTTAAGCCTATTATGTCATTTTAGGAATGAGGAAAAAGAATGACTAAAGTTAGGTGATTTGCATGTAGTGACATTTACAGTAAGCAAGAGCTGACACATTTTTGTTTCTAAACACTTTCCAATTACACCACTCCTTTATAGATCTCCAAGCCTTCCTTACCACGAAGTCTATATCCCTTACCTTTCACTTGCTTCTAACAAAAATAAATGTATTACTATTTAGACCATTGCCCAGCCTGCATTCTCTTTGATACAGCTAGAAAAACAGCTCACCAGGATTTTATTAGAAAAATATTTCATATACTTGAAATACAATTAAACATGTGACCTCATTCTTTAATAATTTCTGTCAGCATTATTTACTGAGCCTCCGGTGCTAGACCAGTGCATGTTCTATACATCTCTATATATGAAGTTCAATGTGTGATAGACTGTGCTAATAGCCATGAATTCACAGGATAATCTCAGCAACTGTTTATGGCAAAGGTGTATGTGATATTTCAAAGTGACAAGAAAATACCAAAGCTGTTTGAAATGTTCAAGTTGAAATGTTCAAATTAAGAGGAATGCTATTGAAAAAGACAAAGTAAGCTGTGTACAATGATGATTTAATTCATATGCATGAGTCAATCATGCTTAGCATGTGGGTGGTACCCAAAGTAGGTGGAAATGGGATGGTGAAAATGAGGGAGGAAAAAAAATCAATGAAAAATGTGCATCAATTCAAAGTTCAGATGAACTGTAAGTGACTCAATTTGTATCCCTGCACAATGATTTCCACTGTTACTTGTCATCTATCAAGCTTAATATGATATGCTGTTTCTGGTATCCTTATGAGAAGTGCTGGAGAAGGTCTCGACATTTCGGATGTTTTTTTTCCCCCAGTGGTAATTTCAAGCTCAGTGCTTCAGCTATGTGTTTCTATATAGTGTGTCTGTTTGAAAATTTCCCACTTTGACATGTTTTTGGTGTGTATGTGGTGGAAGATGTTTCTACTTGTTTTGATTCCAAGTGACTGGTACAAAATACTGACTCCTCTAGACCTCCTATCTATTCTCTTGATTAGCTTGAGAGTTTAAATATATGCATATTAATAATAATTATATATGTATATAACAAGGACTGTACATGTGATATCATGCCCATTTCTGGATATCACTTCAGGAATACGTCATGCCAATATTCCTTACCACGGGTGAAAACAACCTAGCTCATTGGTGACTGTGGTATTTGCTAGGTTTCATCACTGTGAACTCCCTTTTTTCAACCTTTGTTATTGATAAATATTTGGAGAAGTTAGTTTGGGAGTACTCTAAATACCTGCTTCTCATTAAACTTTTACCCACTAGTTTTGGTCCATAAAAGTTTCTTGCTTAGTATTAGTGTGGTATTTACCTATGGCAATTATATGTTTCAGTTATTACTTATTTAATAATTGGAATTCTTCTATAAGAAAAAGATGTCTTCCCCCATACTATTATTTTTCAACTTCTTCCTATTTTTTTTCATTAATGTATTTATTCACTTCACAGCCTGGTCGAAGCCCCCTCCTTCTTCTTCTCTCAGTCCCACCAGCACATCACAATTCCCTCAATTCCCCCTCCCATTCTCCCTCACATGGGTACCAACCTGCTCTGGCACATCAAGTTTCATCGGGACTAAAAGCATCCTCTCCCACTGAGGTCAGACAAGGCAGCCCAGGAAGGAGAAATGGATCCAAAGACGATTGAGTCAGAGACAGCCTCCACGTTTTAATTAAATGATAGACCCCATGTCTATTTATTTTATCCTGTAAGTTAGAATTATTATGTTTTTTTAACTCAGATTGTCCTAGTTTTGAGAGTTCCTTCCGTGTATGTATTCTGTAGAGATACTCTACTAAACCTTTTCCTGAACTGCTTCTTGATTTACCTTTCACATTTGCAACTGAAAACTATCTGGAGTTCCTGTATGTAGCATAGGAAGGGTTAACATACAGTCTCCCCTGGATAAACAACCAAGTGATACTTTTCTGAAAAGCACTATAATTATTGAAAAGACTCCCCCGCCCGCACTGAGCTGCATTATCTCCTTTGATATATTTTGGGTTTGATTGTAGAGTTCCTACTCTGTTATATCCCGTGTCAATATCACATTAGCTTAATGGCTCTATCCACAGAGCTTGGTCTCTGATATAATGACTTCTGACCTTCTTCAAGACTGCCTTGGCTTTTCTTGATTTTATTAATCTTCATTGTCAAGTTGATCAGATTTAGAATCATGGAACCATATTTCTAGGTGTGTTTCTGGGAGTGTTTCTAGAAAGGTTTTATTGAGCAGGTCAGACTTTATCCTGAACGAAATGGACTTCATCCCAAGGACTGAAACTAGTCACTAACATTCATCTCTCTGACTCCTGACTGGTGATAGATGTTCCCAGCACTTGTTGCCATGCCTCCCCCAAACTTTATGAACCATATCCCCTGAAAGCATGAGCAAAAACTAAACCTCTCATGCTGTAAGTTCTTTCTTGATATCTCTTTGGTTATAGTAAGGAAGAAAGCAACTAAAACACATAGAATTGGCTTGTCCATGTCTATATCTAAAAAAATTTCTGTTGAAGTTTGAGATTGTCTTGAATCTATAGATCAAATTGGCAAGAAATGACTTTGTTACAGTACTAACATTTATAACCTGCCCATTTATTTAGGTGTCCTTTCATAAATTGTTTTAGAATTATCTGTTTAGGGACCTTCATCTTACTCATAGGCATCAGATGCTGTTTTGGTTTTGTTTTATAAGATCTTCTTAGCTTTTAATAAAATTATTTTTAATTTTTCCCCCATAATGACAAAAGGAAGGAAATTGACAAGGGGGTGTGTTTTACAATTATTAGATGAATCAGAATGCAAAGACTGGAAGAAAGATAACAGCACTTCAGACTCTAATGAGAGCAAAACTGATTACACTGGTGAAGCCTCAGACAGAGCTATCTTAGATGAAATTGTTTTTCAGACTCAGGAATAAATGAGCAATGTATTTTAAAAGACATCAAGGAAGAGCAGGGAATACAAAAGGTTTCATATTAAAAAAAGAATGAATTGTATAATAGGAAGTACTCTTTGCACAATTACCCCTTTCTGATAAAAGGCCATGAGATCACATTCTGCACTGTTCAAGATGTTATATCAAGCTTCACTTTTTACAAATCAATTGTTATAACAAATATCTTCTTAAATGTGGTTGTGGTGGTGGTGGTTTGAATGAATTGTCCCCACCAAAAGTCTGAAGCATTTGGGTACTTGGTCCCAGGAGTTGGCAGTTTGGGAAGGATTAGGAGGTGTAGCCTTGTTAGAGGAGGTGTGTCTACTAGGGAGTGGACTTTGAGGTTTCAAAAGATTAGAGCTGTTCCCAGTCTGCCTCCTTGCTTTCTTTTTTTCAGTTTTGAGATGTGAGCTCTCAGCTATTGCTCCAGTCAACATGCCTACTTCTTACTCCCATACTTCCCTGTCAAGGTGGACTCTTAATACTCAGAAAATGTAAATCCAATTAGATGGTTTCATTCACAAGTTGCCATGATCATGGTGTTTTATCACAATAATAGAAAAGTAACAAATACAGTCGTTACTCTTTAGAGAACAGGGTCTCATGCATCCAAGGCTGGCCTCAAATTTGCTATGTAGCAGAGAATAGTCTGGAACTTTTGGTCCTCCTGGCTCTATCTCCCAAAAGATGTACCTGGGCTTACAGGTCCATACCACCACACCTGTTTCATTCTTTAATTTCATGCTGGCATAGAACTCAGGGCTTCCAAAATGCTGAGTAAACAATCTACCACACGTTATTTGTCATTATGCTTTTGTTCTGACTGCTATACATTTTTGCAAGATTATCTAAATAACAATGCAATTCAGGGCCAGATGGTAAATGAGGACTGCCTTTGCTGATACATTGAAAATGAAACCAAGCAGCTATTGCTTAGTTTCAATTAGTTTTCTCTTAGTGTAGATCAAAGACATATAGTTGAAGTACCGGTTTTTTTTTTTCAGTTTTTGAATAATTATTTCTGCAGAAGGAAATTCATGTTGATTACCTTGGTTTTACAGTTTCAAGGATTTTTGTATTTCCATGGACTCTTGTCAAGATTAAAAAACAGATATTGCAATAATGTTATAACTTCTAGCTTTATTTGGATTTTTATCAAGTTTACATTCATTTCTTCTTGTGTTCTCTGAGGGTCTGTATAATATCTGTCCAGGATCTTCTGGCTTTTATAGTCTCTGGTGAGAAGTTGGTGTAATTCTTATAGGTCTGCCTTTATATGTTACTTGACCTTTTTCCCTTACTGCTTTTAGTATTCTTTCTTTGTTTTGTGCATCTGATGTTTTGATTATTATGTGACGGGAGGTATTTCTTTTCTGGTCTAGTCTATTTGGTGTTCTGTAGGCTTCTTGTATGTTCATGGACATCTCTTTCTTTAGGTTAGGGAAGCTTTCCTCTATAATTTTGTTGAAGATACTTACTGGTCCTTTAAGTTGAGAATCTTCATTCTCATCTATACCTATTATCCTTAAGTTTGGCCTTCTCATTGTGTCCTGGATTTCCTGGATATTTTGGGTTAGGAGCTTTTTGCATTTTGCATTTTCTTTGACAGTTGTGTCAATGTTTTCCATGGTAACCTCTGCACATGAAATTCTCTCTTCTATCTCTTGTATTCTGTTGGTGATGCATCAGTGACTCCTGATCTCTTTCCTAGGTTTTCTATCTCCAGGATAGTCTCCCTTTGAGATTTCTTTATTGTTTCTACTTCCATTTTTATGTCCTGGATGAATTTGTTCAATTCCTTCACCTGTTTGGTTGTGTTTTCTTGCAGTTCTTTAAGGGATTTTTGTGTTTCCTCTTTAAGGGCTTCTACCTGTTTACCTGTGTTCTCCTGTACTTCTTGTACTTTTTTAAGGGAGTTATTTATGTCCTTCTTAAAGTCCTCTATCATCATCATGAGAAGTGATTTTAATTCTGAGTCCTGCTTTTTAGGTGTGATGGGGTGTCCAGGGTGAATAGAGTCACCCAATACATAACTTTGGAAGTTTGTCTTTGATTTGTTGCTGTGGTTGAATATAATGTCTCTCATGAACTCATATGTTTAAACATTTGGTCTCAAGTTGGTGGTACTATTTAGAAGGGTGTGAGACTTTTTTTGGGGGGTGGGGGGTTCGAGACAGGGTTTCTCTGTGTAGCCCTGGCTGTCCTGGAACTCACTCTGTAGACCAGGCTAGCCTCGAACTCTTGGACTCAGAAATCCACCTGCCTCTGCCTCCCAAGTGCTGGGATCAAAGGCGTGTGCCACCACCACCTGGCGGGTGTGAGACTTTTAAGAATGTGGAGTCTTAAGTCAGGCAGTAGCAGTGCATGCCTTTAATCCCAGCACTTGGGAGGCAGAGGCAGACAGATCTCTGTGAGTTTGAAGCCATTCTGCTCTACAGAGCAAATTCCAGGGCAGCCAGGGTTACACAGAGAAACCCCGCCTCCCCCGAACAATGTGGAGCCTTGCTGAAGGAAGTGAGTCACTGGGGGACAGGCCTTAAAATTTAATAGCTCAATTCCACTTCCTGTTTTCTGCTTCCTGACTGTGGATGTAATGTGACCATCTACCTCAGGCTACTTCCATAATGCCATCTCCACAATCATGAGTCACAATCCTTTCCCCATTTTTTTTTTTTATTTTGGCAAAATCTCTTTTTTTTTATTGGATATTTTATTTACATTTCATATGTTATCACCTTACCCCATCCCCCACCCACCCGGGAACCCCCATCCCCTTACCCCTCCTCCTTCTTCTCCGTGGATGTAACCCCCACCTACCCCCCCACTCCCACTTCCCCACCCTCAAAATTCCCACCCCCTGGGGCGTCCATCCTTCATGAGGTCAAGGTTCTCTTCTTCCACCTATGCCCGGCAGGGCCCTCCACTCTTACATATTCAGCTGAAGCCCTGGATCCCTCCATAAGTGCTCCCAGGCTGGTGGTTAGGACCCTGGGAGCTGTGGTTGGTTGGTATTGTTGCTCTCCTCATGGTGCCGCAAATCCTTTCAGCTCCTTCAGTCTTCACTCTAACTCCTCTATTGAGAAACCCATGATCAGTTCAATGGCTAGTTGTGAGCATCTGCCTCTGAATATGTCAGACTCTTGAAGACCTCTGAGGAGACATCCATATCAGGCCCTTATTGGCATGCACTTCCTGACTTCCACATCGGCATCTCCCTTTGGTGACTGCACATGGGATGGATACTCAGGTGGAAAGGTCTTCAAATGGCCCCTCCTTCAGTTTCTAAGCCAATCACAAAAGAACACACATGGTATTCACTCACTGATTATTGGATATTAGCCTTTCTCCTTTTTTTGTTTTCTCTCTTTTTGCCTTGTTTATTTATTTATTTATTTTGGTTTTTCGAGACAGGGTTTCTCTGTGTATCTCTGGCTGTCCTGGAACTCACTCTGTAGACCAGGCTGGCCTCGAACTCAAAAATCTGCCTGCCTCTGCCTCCCAAGTGCTAAGATTAAAGGCGTGTGCCACCACCGCCCTGCGTCTTATTTTTTATTGGCTATTTTATTTATTTACATTTCAGATCCCATCCCCTTTCCCTGTTCCTCCCCCCAAGAAACCCCTATCCCATCCCCCCTCCTCCTTTTTGCTTTTACATAATTTTAATTACAGGCAAGTATTAAGGTCAGTTCTAGGTTGAGGAACTAGCAATACACTAGATGCAAATAGTCAAGGAACAAGCAAGACAATAAACACTGATAGACAAAGAACAAGCAAGGCAATAACCAAAGTCCCGTGATCACTCCTGTGAGTTCTATCCTTTCTTAAATTGTAAGACAAAACTGATCCTTCCATTCCTGTTACTTCTTGTCCGTTATTTAATTACAGCAATGATAAAAATAAACTAATATACTTGGCATAAGAATTTTAATTCATAAATGTTGTTCTATAATAATACATTTTGAGGTTTCGTTTCTTCAGTGCAAACGCTCAGCAAGTGGCCTGCCAGTAAAGCACATCTCAGCATTAACTTATGTCCTCTACTACCTTCCTGGCTTTTTCCTAGTTTCTATCGAAGAGAGAAAATTGTTTCTCTGTGTCTCATTTACTTTGCTTAACTTGATGATCTCAAATTCCACTCATTTTTTTAACATGTGACATGAGTTTACTCTCTTGTTGTTGCTGAATATTCCTCATACATATACATACTACATTTTCTTTATCCACTCACCCATTGGCAGACCTATAGGCTGATTCCGTGTCTTAGCTACTGTGAATAGTGCCACAGTGTACTTCGATATGCAAGTATCTCTTATGTATGCTGACATACATTCCTTTAGGTACATTATTCAGGGATGTTATAGCTAGATCATGTAACTTACCTACTTTTAGCATTTAATAACCTCCATACTGATTTCCATTGAGGCTGCACTAATTTACATTTTTTACCAGCCTACAGGGTTCCCTTTTTTTATTGTTGATCTATAAATTTTTTTATGTAATCTGGGTACATGTACTTTATCTGATCTATATACTATGAATATTTTCTCTAAGTCTTTGGCTTTCTTTTCTCTTTTGTTCTTACTGGTTTGCTTTGCTTTCGTAAGCAGGGTCTTGCTATGTATCCCAAGTTGGTCTGGATATAAACTTTGTGCCTCAACCTCCTAGTGCTGACACTATAGACATGTGGTACCTCTCCAAGATTTCTTTGTATTTTCATTGTTAATACAGTTTTATTAATTATTTCAGAATTCCATGCAATGTATTTTGATCATGTTTGCCCCTCAGTCCTCCCCCTAATTCCTTCCAAATCCATTTCTCTAATATTTCATTAATTGTATATTTCAAAGAACAAAATTGTTGATAAAGTATGACTTACATTTCTTGGATTATTCATGCTTTTTATATGTTAAGAAACTTCTGCCTGTTGCAAGGTCAGAAAGACTTCCCCATATTATGTGTATTTTTTATTTTTCATTATATGTACAAAAGTGTGTCTGTGTGGAGGGGTGATATGTGCATGTGAATTCAAGTACTGAGCCCCTGAAGTGAGAGTTATAGTCAATCATGGGCTCTCTGATGTGAGTACTGAGGAGTGAACTCAGGTCCTTTGGAAGAACAGTAACCACTCTTAGCTCATGAACTATCTCTCCATCCCCTCCTATTAGGTTTCTTTAAATGTATACATGTATGTATGTATGTATGTATGTATGTATGTATTTTATGTATACACTGTTTTATCTACATGTGTATATGTGTTCCATTGATGTGACAGGTACTCACAGAGGTCAAAAGAGGGTATCAAATTGCTTGTGCCAATTGCTCTGAAACTGGATGTTTAGATGGTTGTGAGTTACCATGTGGATGCTGAGAATTGAACTCTAGTCCTCTGCAAGAGCAGCAAGAGCTCTTAACTGCTGAGCCATCTCTAGCCATGGTGTTTCTTATAAAAGCTTTCTAAGTTCAGGCTTTTTAAAATTTTTTCATGACATTGGATTTTCTTTAGATGTATGATCCATTTCTGGTGTACTGTGAGGTAGTGATATGGGTTCAGTTCGTGTGCTGGGATAGTCAGCTGATTCAGTAGCTGAATCTCTATAGTGTTTTGTATCAAAAATAGCTTAAATCTGTATGTGAAATTCATATATTTATTCATATATAATACTATACTGTCTAGATTAGCATAATTTAATAGTAAGCTTTGGCATCAGGATTAATACTCAAAATTTTCTGTTTCAAAACTCATTTTTAAAAATTATTTTCATATTCTAGTTCCTTGAAACTTTCATATTATACACACAACAGAGACACACAGACACATACACACACAGACACATATATGAAACTTGACAGGCTGTACTGTAATTTGGTTGGGATTATACTGAATCTTTAGATCATCTCTCAGAAAATAGATATCTTATAGGAAGATAATTGATTATATATAGAGAGATCTTGTACCCTGAAACCTTGCCAAGCTACCTTATTTTGCAGAGGAATTAGCTTTTGCCAGAGAAAATACAGGGAGTAAATATAAACCCTTTTTTTCATGACATTGGATTCTGATAAGGAGTAGGAGAGAGATGAGACAATTAGTTCAGATGTTGACAAGCTGAAGAAATGTACTTTGTTTGGCTTGGTGGTCAGTTCATTTTATTTTTGCTTTGTATTTAATTTTCTTAATAAGAAAGGGCTTGAAGTGTTTGCAATCTGAAAGGTCCAATAGAAAAGGGCAGAGAATTACAGCAGCAGCCAGCTTGTCAAAATTGTAAGGCCAACATTCACAGGTATGAACTCACCTCTAACCCTCCATTGTTGCAATAATTGGAGCACTATTACAGTTTCCATTGTAAGAAAAAAAAGTAATTTTTTTGATATTGAAACATAATAACATCATTTCTCCCTTCTGTTTCCTACATCCAAACACTACCATGAAATTCACAGGCTCTTTCTTCATTATTTGTGGTGTGTGTGTGTGTGTGTGTGTGTGTTGTGTGTGTGTGTGTGTGTGTATGTGTGTGTGTGTTGTGTGTGTGTTTCTAAATACATAAATACAACCTGCTCAGTTCATATAATGTTACCTATATATTTCTTCCAAGGCTGGCCACTTGGTATTGGATAAACACTTGTTGTGCTCTTCCCTGGGGAAGACTGTTTCTCCCACTCTCAGCATTCCTTAGTTGCCTGTAGTTCTTTTTGTAGGTCTAAGACCTCCTGAACTTCCCTTCCACACTTTGCATTTTGATGTCCATCAGAATCTTTTCCTACCAGCCAAATTATATAGTATTAGTTCTTTTCTTCTATATCCTTTTGTTCTCCCTAGACTAACTATACTTTGTAAAAATATTTTTCTTGATTTCCAATATACCTATAACAAATATGTCTTAAATCCCCTCATTAACCAGGCCTGATGGCACAGGCCCATAATTCCAGCTCCTTGGCAGTCTGGGACAGCAGGATCACCATAATTATCAGGCCAGTCTGAGCTATACAATGAGCTCTTGTCTCAAAACAAAAAGTAACTAGGGCTGGGAACACAGAATGGTGGTAGAGCATTTGCTTAGTGCGTGCTCAGTCCCAACACAGGAAAAAGAAAACAGCCTAGTCCCACTACTGGTCATTTTATCCAAAGACATCGGGAAGCTCGCTTCCATTGTCTGAATGCTGGTAACTGTCATGCAGGCCTCCATCTTCTTCCTCCATTCTAGAGTGATTAACCACTAAGACCACAGCATACTATTCAATATAACTGCTTCCTGTTATCTTCTCATATGAGGCATCTCCTAATTCCTGGGCCCAAACTATTTTGGTTCTTTGAGCACCTCCACCAGGTGGCTTCCTAAGAGATTATCCATGGGACAGAAGCTTACTTAGACTAGACTTTGCATATAAGAAAACCTTTATTCTAAAATCTTGATTAACTCCTTTACTAAATATAAATTTCTTACTTAAAATTAATTTTCCCATCTGCAGTGTGATAGCATGAACTTGTAATCCCAACACTTAAGGAAATGGGACAGGAAGACCATGAGTTCAAAGCTGGTTTCAGCTACATAGCAGGACCCTGTCTCAAAAAAAACTAACAAAAAAATGGATTGAAATAAAAATAACTTCACCTCAGAATTCTTAAATTATAACTATATTCCCCTATTTTCTTATTTCTAATATATCTGTTGAAATATACCTGTTCTAATATACCTTTTTGGACTTGTAAACCTCTGTCTATGACCTGACTTTTCCTTTCTGAAAGCTTTTAATATATTTTTGACATCTACAGTGTTCTAAGTTGTCCTGATAATTTGCCATTGGTGAGACTTTTTTCATTAACAGAACTGGGCAGTTACTGGAAGTTACAATCTAGTTACGCATGTCCTTCATTTCTGGGAAATTGACGCTATTTATTTTTAAATCTGTTACCCATTTTCTCTCTTCTCACTTCTTATAACTTTTATTGATTAAATTTGGCCTTCTGAATTGATTCTCTTTTGGTTTTTTTTCTCTCCAATTTTCAATTACTATCTTTGCTTTAGTTTTTGTGGTAAGAGTCTTTATGTTACAAAACTACCAGTGATGCTTTATAATCAGTTTATACTATTTTTAATTTCTAATAGCTATCTCTTGTTCTCTGTTTCTTTTTAATAGTCCTATTTCTGTTCCTTGGATAAAACACACTATCTCTCTGAGGATATTAATTATCTGGGTTTTATATTTTTGTGTTCTCTGTATCATCTGTTTTCTTGGAGTCTATTCTCTCTCTCTCTCTCTCTCTCTCTCTCTCTCTCTCTCTCTCTCTCTCTGTGTGTGTGTGTGTGTGTGTGTGTGTGTGTATGGTTTCATGCTTTCATGTTTGAGGCTTTCTTCTAGAGACTAGAGAGTCCGTTTTAATTTACACTTTTAATTTTTTGAGACTATGTAGCCTAGAATAGCTTTGAACTCATGATCTTTCTGTCTCTGCCTCTTAAGTGCTAATATTGTAGGCATGTTCCACCATGCCAGGTTTCTATTTAAATTTTTAATGGAAGGTCTTTTAAGGCTTATTAAGTGGCAGGCCTTAGTGCAAGCAATGGGCAGAAAGCCAGCTGTTTCATTGGGTGAATGACTATCATCGAGCAAAGTGATCCTCATTGTACAGAGATTTCAGTTACCACTAGTCTCCCAGCAACACAGTTCAGATTTCAGTCATCACAGTATTTTAACTGAGAGTAATTGTGTTAAGAAAACTGTTGCTGCTGGCTCATCAGCCTATAAATCATTATGTATTATAAATGACAGGTATACATGGAGATCACGCCACCTCTTTCAAAGTCTGTTGGTGAGTGGTTACTGTGCTTCTGTTATTCTGTTGACTCACAGACCACAAAGTATTACTCTAGTTTTTTCTTATTTGTCTCCCAGTGATAAATCCTCATGATATTTTTTTGTTTAAAAAAACAGATAATCCAAAGAGGGAATTGGCTAGCAAAGATAAAAGTATGAGACTTAGAAAGTAAAAATGCCTGAAGTAAAATTGGATAGAATTTGAAAATGGCAACAGCAAAGCTAAGATAGATGGGGCCTGCATGAAGCTGTGGTGTGGATCATTTTGAAAAGTTCAATGAATGCTACCAAAAAAATGAGATAAACTTGCACAGGCATCTTTAGTTAAAATTGTACCAGAGACAGAAATCTTCTCGTGCTTAAAATGCCGTGTTTGCCTCTAGTTTGCATTGAAGACTATAATAAAAAAAAATTCCAATCATTCTGGCTACTGTTCAGGCCAAGGCAGTGAAGTTATTTCCAGTAAAGCCTGCTTTAATCATTTTAGGAGTCTGCATGTATGGTGAAGCTACTCACATAGGTAAGCTTACTATTGTAAAATTTGCACCTGGATTTCAAGGATTAGCTAAGGTGGATGGTTATGGCTAGTCATCAAGTATTTAAAGAGGTGATCCCATCCATAACTTAGATGAAGAAAAGATAAAGGACCATCAAGTGACAGGAAAGGAAAATTTCAAGAAAAGTGGCCAGAGAAATATATTGAAGATGAATTTATTAACATAAATGAAGGAAATGGTTGTGACAAAAAGAACGACGATACCTCCAGCAGAACTGGTGCTGGAAAAAAATATGATATTAAAGGAGCTCTCCAATGTTTCACAAGATTGAAAGTACAAAAGATGAAATGCTGGGAGCTCATCTGGGCTTAGAAAGAACTGTGACAATTCTCATGTCAAGGCATAGAAAGGAGGTTTGCTTTGTACTGTAAATTATACTATATTACAAGAAGAAAAGACTTGTTCAAATTACTTAAACACACACACACACACACACACACACACACACATAATTCTGAAAGCCTCTAACAGTTTCAATTACCATGCACTAAATAAATATCTGCCTTACTATTTCATTATCTCATGTCCTTATACATTTATACACAACAGTGAGAGTTTTTAATAGTAAAGGTCATAGAATAATTATAGTGTTTCCTGTTGAGTCCTGAGACCACTTTCTATGGTTCTAGCTTGCACTGGCCATTTTTTTGGCCTGCACTACTATGAAAGAAAGAACCTCTCTTCTCTGGATTATTGGGTTTCTTTAGATGACAACCTTCCAGTCCCTTGCCTGACAATTCTACATAAAGCTGCTAACATTTTTTAGAACTTGGGTGTACAACAATTCCTGGGTCTCAACACTGAAGACTTAATTACTTCATTAAGTAGTTTTCGACGGTGCTTTCCTCCGTGTGTAGTATTCTCCATTCCAAAGTCTCCCTGGTTAAGTTTCTCCATAAAACAAATCTGTGTATTTCCAGGATGAGGGAAAGAAATTCAGAGCATAGCTCGTCCTTATACAGGTTGCAGGAAAACAAAACAAAGCAAAACTTTTCAATTCTACTCTTTTCCCAATTCCTGAGCTTTCCGGGGCTTCTACAGGTGGATTGCTTTGATTTTCATTGGTATTACACCATGCATGGTTTGGTTTTTGTCTTTTTGGATCTGCTTTTTAATCTGTTTTCTGTCTTCCAAATATTTTATTCACATTTCTTATCCTCTGTGGTCTGCTTTTCTGTTTGGCTTATTCTTATGAACTTAGTTACTTTTAATTTCTTACTCAATTTTAGTGGGTTTTATCAAAGAATAGACTTTTGGTGTGCTATACTTAACTGATATACTCAATTATCAGAAATTTGTAATAATTTCACTCTGTCTTAGTATACAGGTCCTTTGACTAAAAAGCTAGGTGGTCAAGTGCATACCTGTAATCTGGTCAGGAGACAGAAGGAAAAGGATCCCAATATTGTGACAAGCCTTGGATGCATAATGAAACTGTCAATAAATAAATAAGTAAATAAATAAATAAGTAAATAAATAAATAATCTATAATTGGAATTTTATTAGATACATTCAGAGAAAAAGAAGAGATGTGCATAGTGACAAGATATTGAGATGATGAATCATGTGATATAAGCTAAATAAGAAGGGGAGGTGAGCAGAGGAGAGGAGAGGGCAGGGCAGGGCAGGGCTAAGGCTGGAGCTTGGTGGTAGAATATTTCCTTAGCACTCCTACAGCCCTGGGTCCCATCCCTAGAACTACACACCATAAATGAAAGGAATAGAATGGGGTCCTTGAATATAGTGTTTTAAAAATAATATCATAATGGAAATAGTTGAGCAAATAAATAAGAACAATTTTTAAAGTAGACTATTTAAATTAGTAATTTGGGAAACAGAAAAGTCATGGTACTTAAAGTGGTACAGAGAGCAAGGTAGCTGAGATGTCTGATGAGGCCATGTGGCTGTGGAAAATCATACTTGATAATGAGCAAGGTTTATTATATTTGAAGGCAGTATTCCTTCTTATCAACAAAATTAACCACCATAAGAGGAGGAGGAAAGGGGTAGTCATCACTTTTTTCATTACTATGAACTAAGTCCAAATGGAGGAAGGGTTGATTTAGGCTCACAGTCAGAAGGACATCAAGCCAGGGATGCCATGACAGCAGGAACATGACACTTCTTGCTCACAATGGATCAGGATGCCAGTAAAGGACAGAAAGTGGAGTGGCTATAAAATATTAAGACCCCTATCCCACAGTGCCCCGCTTCCTCCACAAAACAGCATCAGCACCTGGCAACCAAATGTCAAACATGTGAGCCCAAGGGGGTCATTTCACATTCAAACCATAACACATAGAGAAGAAAGGGTGGGGAAGGGAGAGGCAGAATCTGCTTTAGTTAGGAATTGGTTCAACTTCTATGGACAGAAAGCCCAAAATAAGCATGGTTTAAACAACACACATTATTTCCTCTCATGTAAATGTCAAGCTTGTGGTGTTTCTATCCTCTGATATCCAGGAATCCTGGCTACATCAAACACAATATCCTGTCATTCCTATGATATTTGCCTTCTCCTTGTGATCCAATGGTCTGGTGTGCCATTCATCAAATCTGCATTCTACATACTAGGGCATAGCAAGTTTCAGAGAGGAGACAAGATACATGAACAACTTTCTTAAGGACGTTTCTGAGAAGCTGACCTATATCACTTAAGCTTACATTCCACTGGGCTGAACTTTCCATATCACTGGCTTATACCTTGCAACCACTTTTGGCTAGACAGGAAGCTAGGAAATAAAGTATTTTTTTCAAAGAATCCATGTATCACAGTAAAATTTCTAGATATAGGACAAAGGGGAAACAGTCAGCTATTCCGCAGCCCTGGATGTTAGAGTGCAAGTTTGTTGAGCAACGAGAAATATTCTTACCACAAGTGATGTACAAAAACAAACTTGAATCATTTCTTTTGGTGTTACCTCATTTTCATAGAAAATAAAAAGGAATAAGTTGTTAGCATTCCTTAACAGAACTCAGATATCAGAACTCAGATATCCTTAATTGAAGAATGAGTCCTTTGAAGTTGCCAAGAGGTGTATGAACTTTCCTTGAAAAATAGCAGCTACTCTGATCAGCTACAAAATGATCCCAGTGTAGCTGCATCCTAATCTCTGTTCTCTATGGTATATGATACAGGTATCCCCTGGTACCCGTAACAAAGGGAACTGGGTCTTGTATATACAGGATTACAGTAAGGTGATTGAAATGGAAAGTGTTTTGTTTGCTTCCCTGGGTTCTTGGGGACAAACAAAAACATGACTGTCCTCGTTTGACTCTGTTGCTGTGATAAACGGCATGATAAAAAGCAACTTAGGAGAGGAAAGGGTTTATTTCGGCCTATAAGTTATAGGTCACCACCAAGGGGAAACCAAGGCAAAAAGCTTAAGACAAGAGCTTGAAGCAGAAACCAGGAAAGAGAGCTGCTTATTGGTTTGCTCCGACTGGCTTGCTCATAACGTTTTACAGCCCAGGCCCACCTACTGAGGATGTACCACTCACCACCCATTGAAAAGCCCACCTATAAGAAAATGCCCTACCAACATGCCCACAGGCCAATCTGATGGAGGCAGTTCCTTAATTGAGGTTTCCTCTTCCCAGGTGTATCAAGTTGACAACCAATCATTGTGATCACAATGATATGTGACACTGCATGCACGAAAGGGGCAATAATAGTTTATTAGTGACATTCATAACCAGGAGGAGGGAGCATACACCACATGACACAAAGAGCTACACAGGGCAATAGTTGGAAACAGTGTAAGCCAGAAGAGTCTTTGGAAGGCAGGCTCTGCAGCGAGAGGAGGGTAGTGTGTTGGTTGGCGTTTGTTACCTTTACACAAATCTAGATATATTTGGGATAAGAAATGTTTAAATGAGAAAATGCGTCCACCAGATTACTTGTAGACAATCCTATAGGATATTTTCTTGATTAGTGATTGATGTAAGAGGGTCAAGTTCACGGAGGTCAGTTCTACCTCTGGGCGGGTGGTCCTGGATGGTATAAGAACTGAGCAAGATATGGAGAGCAGGCCAGTAAGCATTACTCATTCATAGCTTTTGTTCAGTTCCTGCCTCCAGGTTCCTGCCCTGACTTCCCTGAGCAATGGAATATGACCTGAGAGTTGCAAGATGAAATAAATCCTTTCCTCCAAAAATTGTTTATGGACATGGTGTTTAAACACAGCAATAGAAACCCTAAGATAGGTAAGATAGATCTTAGGTTCTCATGGAAAGATATGCACGCCTTGCTTGAAAATTTTTACAGGCTGAGGACCAGGTAGGATGTAGCTGTACTAGCTGATAGGAAGACTAGCTGAGTGGGGAATGCTTCCTGCTGAAAGGAGCCCTTCCCCAGCAGGAGCAAAGGGAATCACAGACAAGACCCTGAACTTTCTATGGCTCAGAAATGTCAAAAACAGTATAGGAAGTTCTAGGCCGTATACTGTAGATCATCCTGGATTATTTGAGACAATCTTAAATACAATCTGTGTATCCTTATAAGACAAACCAAAAGGAAATTAGGTACACACAAAGAAGAAGGGCCAAAATGGACTCAGAGGCATAGAATGGGAATATAATGACAAACCATAGGCTTCTGGAAGCCACCATAAGCTGGAAGAAGCAAGGAATAGATTCTCCCCTGGAGTTCCCGAGGGAGTAAAGCCCTGCCAACGCTTTGATTTCAGCCCACTGAAACTGATTTTGGATTTCTGGCCTCCAGAAGTAAGTATGAAAGAATAAATTCTGTTATTTTAAGCAACTAAACTTGTGGCAATTTATTACAGAAGCCACAGGGAAACCAATATAGCTACCAACCACACAGTGTTTATTTCATGCCAATTACAATGCTAATTTGCATACATTATTTCATTTCCTGCTCACAACAGCCCAAAGAGGTAAACTTTGTCAGTTTCATTTTACAGATAGAGAAGCTGAGGTTCAGAAATGATAAATAAATTGTCCAATACACACACCAAATACACATGGCCTTAGAGAGCATCCTCTTAGTCAAGGGTCTAGTTAGAGAACATTAAGCCTATGCTGAAAGAAAGTAAAACAGGATAGAGAAGGTTGGAAGGGAAAGGTGAAAGCCAGGCTCAGAAAATACCAAGAACTAGACAAGAAATACCTATTACTCAACAAGATACTCCAACTAACAAAGCAACTGATCATTCAACCCATTCTACATATGTGTATTGTACACTTAGAGCTTGCTTGACAATCTGCTCAGTGTTGTGGGCACAGAGAAGATTAATGACCAGGCTTTGTTTTTGGAACCTCTCTTCTGTGCCCTAGGAGAAAAAAAACAATCGTAGGTAGTGTTTTTGGACAATACTGATCAAATATGTTGTTCTCCCTCCCCACTGAAGGCTTTATTGGATTTTTTTTCCATTCCAAAACTCAGTCATCTAAGTAGCCTGAAAATCACCGAAGATTTTCAGCCAGGGGCTGGGGTCTGAGTCAAGGGCAGAACTGTCCAAAATGTTGACTGTGCCACACATCTGAAGTTGGCTGATTTTAGGCCTTCCTTAGCCCTCACTTCCACCTTCTGGTCAAACAGGACTATACAGTAGGATCCTTTGAACTTTGGAAAGGGGATTTTAAAGGAGTTAACTTGACCTAAAATTTTCCCAAAACTCAAGATATCAGAACCATTTAAAGGCAAGTGCTGTTCTTTCCCACAGCCCTGAAATTCTGCTTTCTGAACACCTATAATTCACCTGCTTGCAGTCTTAATCCATACATTTATTCGTTTCTGATGATGAAACTGATCACCTTGGGATAGATGAGTACAGCCATGGGTATGCATGAGCTTAGTCTGTTTCCCAGTATGGAGACCATCTTATGATAAAGCTTTCATGAATACATTGCATTGCAAAAGCAAGAACTGCATACAAATTGACCTTTTATCATCTTAAAGGGTCTCTTCCCTGTGGACTTCCTCAGCATAAATGCAATGGAAGAAAAAATATATATAGGTAGATGTGACAAAGTTAAAATCAAAAGCAAGCCCATTTGAAAGGAAAATGTCGATATTGCTGGTGGCTAAGTAAATTGGTACAACTTTTGTGGAGGACAAAATGATGTATGTATTAGAAACCTTTCAACTATGCTTACCCAAGAACCCCACTGCTAGGAATTTATCCAAAGGAAACAAATATGTGTGGACACAACACGAACTTTGGTGATATTTATCTCAGCTTTGATTGATTGTAATAGTGGAAGGCCGGAAGCAATCTAAATATCCTATAATAGAACACTGGTGCTGTGACATGATGAAATCCAGGGGAAACGTTGAAAAAGATGTTTTGAAAGAATGTTACTATTAAAAAAAAATATTCTCAGGACGAAGAAGATAAAGTAAGATACAAAGCATGTTTGGATAAGTATACCAATTGATTAAAAATATTTATGGATAATCTCTGTGTTTGCCATAGTGCTAGATTCTGGAAATAAAGCAAACCAAACAGGCATGGTTCTTGCCTTCTTGGAGGAAAAAAAGACTGGAAGAAGATAGACCAAAATCCTAATCACTCAAGCTACTTGTGTTTGGGTGGGATTAAGTGTGATATGAGTCACATTTTTTTTCTTGTCATCTCTGTATATTTCCAATAATTATGTAGCGTTTTCTTAATGAGGAAAATTTTTATTGCAAACAAAAATTTAATCAGGCCTGGTAGGATAATCTTATAAGCTCAGTACTTGAGACACAGAAGCAGGAGGAGAGGAGGTTAAAGCCAGCCTGAGCTGCATAGCGAAGCCTTGTTTTAGAAAATTAAAGTACCTTTCTGCCTATTTTCTTGTTTCAAATTGAGGCCAGCTATCATACCCTTATTACATCTAATACACAAAAGCATCTTATACTTAATGGACTCTCGATGTCTTGGACCACTTCCATGGCTGCCCATCCCATGCTCTCAACAATGCTGCAGAGTTTAGTAGGACAGGATAAGTGTAATCATGAATAAAGACTGAGGTAAAAAAAGAAGATTGTTCTGGGAAATACAATGGGAATAGAGTGGACTTGTAGCCCTAAAGTCAAGTTTAAGACCCTGTTTCAGCTCTACTGTGTATTGCTGGAAAGGTATAGGGAAGGAAAGGAACCTCCTAAGGTTTGATACAGATATAAATTTCTTTCTGAGTGATCTCTGCCATTACCTCGCTTTATTCAGTTTCCCTTTGATCTTCAAGTGACCAAATAAATGAGTAGAGAGCAATGATTTTTGCCTCTACCTTCTTGAAAATCTAGAGTTGTGGATTGTTTTACAGACGGAAGGAGACCTTGAAAATCATACGAGTTTCATTTACAGATTGAGATTTCTTCTGATACGTCTGTCTTTCTGTCTCTATCTCTCCCCCACTTCCCCCTCTGCCCCTTCTGCCCCCTCCCCACCCTCCACAGGCCAAGTATGAGTTCCTCTGCTTTTTGTCCCTCCCATCTCTTTGGGGAAGGTGACTAGATAGCTTTATTGATTGAATACAAAAATTAGACCTAATCTCTTCTGGCTTATAATACAATCAGGGCCCTGATACCAAACACCATCTTAATTCTGAAGACACGAAACTCAGTGAGCATGGTGGCAGTGCCTATAATTATATGAGGAAGGTGTGACTGGAATTTGAGTTTGAGATCAGTCTTGGCACCCCTTCCCCAGTAAAATAACTCCAACCTCCAAGTAATTGTGTGCTTTTAGACAGTATACTAAGCTTCCTAGAAATGCCTCATTGGTCAAGATTATGATTTGGCAAATGTAAAGAATTTATGAAACCTACCACACTACCTGCTTCTAACGCATTTGCAATTAATCCCATCCTCCGGTAGCTGGCCTTCCTGGAGGAGAAGCGAGGACATAAGTGGCCGATTTTCCAGTCTTCTGTCAAAGAAGGCATGAGTATCATCAAATGCCCTCCTCACAGTCACATGGAAGGAAATGAAGGATCCTGATGAACAGGGATGAGAAGATTTTCAACTCCCAGGATAAAAACAAATCTGATCTCTGTCTATTTAACTTCTGGCTTGACTCTCCAATCTCTGTAGTTTCCTTGGGTCACTTGCAACTCTAAGCCCTTTGTAATTATCATCTTTGCCTTCGTTCCGGTCTCTGTTTGATCCTGCAGCAGCGGTGGCAGCAGTGGCAGCAGTGGCAGATGATGACCACCTTCCATCCGTCAGCACAGCTGGCTCCCAAGTTAGCTGCAAGGGAAAATTGAGGGTCTTGTTGCTGCAGTTTTGCTTAACTGCTTCCATTCCTCTGCTTGCCCCATTGGGGTAGCAGCTTCTCCAAACACCCATTTCCATAGTTTTCAGGAGCAAAAAGAATTAAAACTCAAACCAAGCTTAACTTGCTATCAGTTACAGTGGTCACCTGCCTGGCATGCTTTTCAGGGACATCAGTGAAAAGATTTTCTCCTACCCTAGATGGGAAGCTATTGGCAATTGATGGATACTAGTGGAGAGAGAGTCTGTTTTCTTCAGGCATGTAGGCCCTGGTAGGTCAGCCACGCTCAAGTGGGTGACCTATACATCTATGAATGAGTATACGGGCAGTACAAGTTGGACTCACTGGGCTATGAAAAAGAAAAAAAGAGGTCATAAGGCGGGAGGTAGTGGAGGATAGTGAGTAGACCTTTAAGAAGTTAGAGGGAAGAGTATGTGTGGGGGAATACAATTGAAATATATTGTTTGCATATATGAAATTCTCAGAGAATTAATTGCAATATTGCATTAAAAAATTAAAAGTAAGATTGTGTCCAAAACTCTATTCCTCAACCATGTGTCGCAGAAATAATAACAATAATAACAACTCATATATATAAATAAATCGAGTATTTCTTAGCATTGTTTAATTCTCAACAAAGCTCACGTGACAAGCACCGTGATGATCCCACTCTACATGTTCCAGTTCAAGATGGTAAACTGACTTTAAGTCCTGTCCCTCCAGAGACATCGTTTAAAACAACAATGCGGTTATAAACCCACAATAACAAAGGGAAAAGGAGAGGGAACACCAGAGCCTAAGAAATTTAAACACATTTCTAAAATCAGAAAAAAACAATGCGGAGCATTTTGCTAACTAATAAGGCCGAGGGCAGGAACAGACCTACATAAACTCTATGTGGAAGGCTACACTGCAAGAGGCAGCTCTGGGCCAACGAGACGGCTCAGTGGATAAAGGCTCTTGCTGCCAAACTGGACTACTTCACTTGATTGCCAGAGCCCGCATAAAAAGAGAGAACACTGACTCCTGAAAATTGTCCTCTGTCCTCCACAAGGGTGTCGTGGCATGTGCTTCCTCCCCCACATATACGCACTCATTCGTAAATAAATAAACATAAAAACAAGTAAAAGAGGCAGCATACCTATCCTTCAAACCTTAACCAGACCACACATACAGAAGGTACAAGAGAGACGTGGGCTGGCAATTGGATTAACTGTAAGATCTCTATAGAGGAGGGGCAACCCTTTGGTTCCTACATGTAGATGAGATGGAAGCCAAATATTTGTCAGTTTGAGACCAAAGCATTTCTGTATTACGGAAATTGAACTGGGTATTTAGAAAGTATTACAGCAGCTGGCTGAATCTTAATGCATCGTGCTTTTGGCAGTTTAATAATTGTACCCCACCATTAAAAGATTAATAACAAAAATACACCAAGTCCCAGTCCTTTCTCAGCAGCCTTATTTTAAAAGATGGACAAGAGGGACTGGAGAGGTGGCATCTGGAGTGCTGGTTAAGAGCACTGGATGCTCGTCCAGAGGACATGGTTCAATTCCCAGCACCCACATAGCAGCTCATAACTGTCTGTAACTCCTGTTCCAAGGGATTCCTGACACTTTTGCACAGCCGTGGAGGCACAACACCAATGCAGATAAAAATAAATCAATCTTTAAAAACACAGATGGACAAGAAACAAAAGAACTTAAAATACAAGGAAGGGCTAGAACATGAGAGAAATCACAAAATAAACAAGACATAGTAGATTTAGTCCAGAAAGCTACAACTAGATTTAAATAAAATTCCAAAGAGCATCCATGGGAACATTTGAAAATATATTGCATCTGTAAAACAAGAATAGAATTCTATAAAAGATAAAATAAAAAGGAAGTATACAATTGGGGCTTTCGCAATAGTCTGCAATGCAAAGCCTGCATATAGTCCTTAGATGTCTGAAACCCATGAAAATACTACTTACTTGAAGTATGAGTTGGTTTTCCTTAAATGATGAGCTTGTAGAAATGAAGACTGTGGTTGACAAAATAGAAAAAAAAATCAAAGGTGTATTGCTTTCTATTTCTGCCTAACAAATGACCACAAAAGACAAGTAGGTTTAATACAATTCACTGGCACATGGTGTCTGCAGGTCAGGACTCTGAGTAGAGCATAATAGGGTACTCTACTCCAAGTCTCATGAGACTGAAAATCATGAGGTTCCCAAGATGGATTTTCATTTGGACCTTGGGGCCTTTTCAAAGCTCATTCATACTATCATCAGAACTCAATTCCTTAAAGATGTGACAATAAGAACCTTAGCAATGATTAGTTGTATGTTAGTGACAGGGCTCAATGTTAGATTCTAACAGTTCTAACAGTGTGCATGGGTTCTTGTGTTGGATCACATCACCACAAAGAAACAAATAAGGTATCCCTCTCCAAAGGCAGTCTTTGGCATGGCTCTTGTTCAAGTTCTGCAAGTCCATCTCCTTGACTTCCTTTAAAGAGCTTCCATTGATTAAATCAGTCCCAGGAGAACATCTCTTGTTTGTCTTAAGCTGGCTGAGGACATTACTAACATCTGCAAAATGTTTTCACTCCTACCATCATAACCTGATTGGGCGCGGGGGGGCGGGGGCGATCCCATCATATTCACCCTTAAGAAAAAGAGCTTATATGAATCTTTTGCTTTGTCTCATTATATTTTATATTGTCATGTTTGCTTGTTATCTCTTAGAAGCCTGTTCTTTTCTAATGAGAGAAAGAGAATGGATCTGGAAGGGGTGAGAGGTGTAGAGGAACTGGAAGGAGTATAGGGAGGCAAAACTATAATCAGGGTATATTGTATGAGAAAAGAATCTATTTTCAATAAAAGTACAAACACACAGGAGATGGGAATGAAAGAAAAAAGAACTTATAAAGGGCATGGACTCCAAAAATCTGGGGAGCTTTCATAGGATTCTGCTTAAAACATGAAGAAGTGGAATAAGAAAGAAGGGGAGAAGCAAGAAAGGCCCTTAGTCAGTGTCAAAACTTGAGTCATTTAAAAAGATGGCACAGTGGACTTCATAAAATATAAAGCTTTTGCTCTATGGCACATGCCACATTTGAAAATCACATATTGGCAGAGGATTTATATCCAGAATATATAAAGAGCTCCAATGATAAGACATATTGAAACAAAGCAATTATTTGAAAGCTAAAATATTTTAAAGAGCCACTTTACCGAAAAAAATTTTAAAGATGTAAAATAGCTCATAATCACATGAAATTCATCATTCATGAAATGAGAATTAACACTTCAACCATGTACACAGCCACTAGTAATTGAAGCGAATAAGAACTCCAACTTTTGGCAAGGATACAGAGCAATTGTAAGTCTGATTCATTGCTGTAAAATCTTAAAAGGATACATCCACTTTGGAAAGCACTTTAGCAATGTCATAAAAGTAAACATTGGGCCTGGAGAGAAGCTCAGTGGTTAGCCCTGCCAAACACACATGTCAGGCAGCTTCTAATTGCTTAGGTCTAGGGAATCTGATGCCCTCTTCTGTCCTCTGCAGGTACTGGTGTGCACGCAGCAGACATGTGTGCATACACACATAAATAAAAACAATTTTTTAGAAAAGTAAACATATATTTAACATGTGACCCAGCCTGTCAGTTCATAGAGAGAAAGAAGTTCACACAAAAAAATTGCACATAAAATTCTAAGCAACATTTTAATTTCTTAACAAATAAACAAAATAATGTTTTGTGGTGACATTTTAATACCCATCTATAATCACACTTTCTTCATTTTCCCCCTTTCCGTCAACCTAACTGCCCCCCCCACCTCTGGTCCCATTCCTCCTGAATAGTCACCCTTCTTTATTCATGCCATATATGTGTGTATACATACTTCACATATGAAAAAGTACATAGAATATTTGACTTTCTGGTTTTCCCTCCAATTATCTTCATCCCCCCTCTACCATCAAGACCCCTTTCCCAGGATACATATGCATGAATTAGTGGCCTAATGCTACCTTTCTATATTCATAGTCTATATTCAGTATATTTATTTAAAGTTACAAGAAATTAACCCAACATGTGGTGAAATTAAATGGGTAAACAAATTTTGGAGTTCCATATCATGGAATATTCCTTACAGACAAAGAGAGAGGGAATTGAGCGCTGAATTGAGTGTTGCAACAACATAAATGACTCTGATAAAGATTATGATCTTAAAAGAAGCCAGATATAAAAGAACTCTAATCTATGGTGACAAAAATCAGAGTAGTGATTTAATTAGATTGAGGAGGAATAGTTTCCAAAGGGACATAAGGAAAGGTTTTGAAGGCATAAGATGGATTCAATATGTTGATTATGGTGATGGTTTCGTGCATATGAACATATGTCAAAACCTATCAACTTGTTCACTTTAAATATGTGCAGTCTATTGAGGGCCATTTACATCTTAATAAAACTATTTTAAAATATAAAAATCATGCCAATAAAAATTACACATGAAAGGAAGGGTACAGATGATTCCATTATATGACATTTGTGAATGTGAAAATGTTTTATTTTTAAAAAAATAGGTGGAAAGCCTTTTTATATAATATTAGTATAGTTATCTTTATACAAATGCAATCATAAAATACAGTTTGGAATCCTTTTTAATATAAGAAAGGGGCAGGAAGACCAACGTGCCTAGGATCCATGCATATCATAATCTCTGTCTGCAGTGAATTAAATTTGCAAAGTCACAATAATATAAACATTATTTATTGCTTGTCAGCTCTTAAAGTCAACCTATAAATAAAGCATGGGAGTTATAATCATAATTATAGAACAGAATGTAAATGTTATAAACATTGACAATGGAAAAACAGTCACAGAGTTCTGCTCACTCCCATAGGGTCTCTGGTCATTTTATTTTCTATAGTTCCAGTTACTCACCATTAGACACAGTCAGAAAATATTAAATGGAAAATTCCAGAAATGAACATTTTATCAGTTTTCAATTGTTTGCTGTTCAGGAGAATGTCAGGAGATTTTTGCACAGACCTGCACCAATCCTGCCCCATATGTGAATCACGCTGTTCCCAACACAATCACAAGGTACATGCTGTTATCCTTCAGTCACTTAAGAACCACCTTGGTGACCAGATCTACAAAGCACCAAAGTGCTTGTATTCACTAACCATAATGTAGTGGCCTAATGCTACCTCACAATGCCTGGTCAATTACTGCACTTCCACTCATCAGAAATGGAGATAGACCACATTCACCTAACCTTTAGTAAACTATATTGATATAGTTGTTCAATTTACTTTCAAATGTAAATCAGTTGTTAAATAGTAAGTAAAAACATGAAAATTGTATGTGTTTATGGGAGTGCAACACCATTTATAAGATACTTATATCTTTTGTGTTATTAACTAGACAGAATCTCTTGACTTCTTTACTTTTTTGAGACAGTGTTTAACTATGTTGTCCAGGTTGGCCTCAAAGTCATTATGTAGGCCAGGCTGGCATTGTACTTACAAAGACTCTCCTGCCTCTGCCATTCAAATGCTGGGATTAAACGTCTGCACCACCATACTCAGTTAATCAATGTTTCTATAGGTAATAGTTTTAGAAATTGAATTCTGGGTCAAATGTTGGCTCCTTTATTTTTATTGCATGGAATTACTTAAGTCTATATCCTTCTCTCTATTTCACTTCCATTTTTTTTTTATTTTTTATGTGTGTGTGCGAGTGTGACTGTGTGCCAATGATGTGTCCTTGAACGCCAGAGGAGCATGTTGGATCCCCTGGAGCTAAAGACACAGGTGATTATGAACCACCTGACGTGGGTGCTAGGAACCAAACTCTGATACTCCGGAAAAGCAGCAAGCACTGTCGGCCATGGAGCCATTTCCCCAGACTCCTACCTTCAATTTCTATGAAATGGATATAGTCGTTTGCTTTTATTGGTGGGGAATATATTCTAAGCCCTATGGTGGGTGGCTGAAGTTGCATGCATTACTAAGCACTATATACATGTTTTTTTTTCTCTCTACACCCAGGCATGTGATAAAGTTCAACTTGAAAATTAGTTACAGCCTCTTACCCTCTTACCCTCCTGATCTCTTGCCTCCAGCTTCTCTCTGTCCCCTCGCCCCTCCCCCACTTCCCTTCCCCCTCTCTCCACATGGTCATGGCCTCTCTCTCTCTCTCTCTCTCTCTCTCTCTCTCTCTCTCTCTCTCTCTCTCTGCCTCTACTACCCTCCTGGCTTCCCTCCCCATGCCCTGAATAAACTATTCTATGCTGTAAAAAAAAATTAGTTATAGCAAAAGACTAACAACAATAATTGGAGGTAAGGGTATAGCTCAGAGATAAAGCACCCAGTTACTCAGAATGTCCAAGGTTCTGGGTTTGACCACCAACACTACAACACAACAACGATAACTTAATTTATAGTAAACAAGAATAAATTAAAACTGAAATTGAATCTTTTGTGATAACATATAGAGAACTGGAGGCCGTTGTATCAAGTGAAGTGCAGAAAGAGAAATATCACATGAGTGCACACATGATAGATGTAAAAAAAAAATGTTGATCTGACTGAAACTGAAAGGAGAATGGAAAGTACCAGAGGCTTCGTAGAGTGGAGTAAGGGAGGAATGGGGACAGGTTGATCAGTGTGTGCCGTGGTGGCTAATAATGATTGTCAATTTGATGAGACCTAGCATCTTCTAGGAGATAAGCTTCTAGGCGTACCTCTGAGGCAGTTTCTGGATGAGATTAACTGACATGGGAAATGATTCCTTCGTTCCTTAAGTTGTGCTTCATTAACTCTCCTCTTTCCTCAGCCCAGGACCCCAACCCATGCAGTGTGACCAGCCTCAAGCTCCTGCTGCCAAGCCTCCCCCATCTTTGGTTAACTTTCCCTGGACCTCTAAGCCAAAAATAATTTCTTTGTTCCTTAAGTTGCTTTTCTTGAGGTATTTTGTGCCAGCAACGTGTAAAGTAACTAATAGAGGTGCTAAATTACAGTTAGATAGGACCAAGACTTTTCTGTGTGCTGTTACAAAGAAGGGTGACTCTGGATTAATTATATAGTGCATACATATATCAAAAAGAAGAAAAGATTTGCAATGTTTTTAACCATAAAGAAATGATAGGGTATAGTATGTTCTTAGAATGTGTAGTGTTACAAAAGTAATTCAAAGTAGAACAACAATATTATATAATTATATTGGAGACACAGAGGAGGTGGATAAGAGGAGGCTGGCTCACGGTGGGAACAATCCTTGCTTCGTGGGCCTACATACCTATTACCTACCTCGTCTCTTTCTAAGGAACCAAGAGTTTCAGGTGTTCAGATTGTCTCCTGAGTGCTGGAACCTCATCCTGGCCAGATTCCGGGGGTGACCAATCACTAGGCAACTGCAGTTTGTCTGAAATCTTCCTAGAATGAATACGTGAAGCACAAGAATTTGTGCGCTCCATTTTGAAATGGAGCTGAAGCTTTTGCCCTTCCCCAGAAGACTTCCAAGTAAGCTGGAGGAGGGGGATGTGCTGTGCACGCTTGGGTCAGCTAGCAGGTGCATTCAATAGGGAAAGATTGGGGGCAGTGTATGAAAGGAAAGGTAACAAAGCCATGGATTTTGCAAGTAAGGAGGTCTTAGAATGGAAAGCATAACCAATGCCCCTTGTACACTGGACACAGTTTTCAAAGCCAAGACATGGTATTCCAACTCTCAACAGTTGCTGAAAAGACAGGGTGGCATACAGCTAGCTGCTTGTTTGGTAGCTTGTGCTGTCTTCATGACCACCTCCAGGGATGTGGTTAGCCTCAGCCCTGAGAACACATGCTCTTGGATTCCATGGCCTTCTTAAATCCTCAAATACCAATAGCTGTTTTTATTGTGAGCAGTAGGATTCCCCCACATCAGACAACATCAATAGCCATTCAGTATCTCTCAACTGAAATGTGTGAGGATGCAAATTGTTCGAGATTTGGGTTTTCTGTAGACTTTTGAATGTTTCCTTATTGCATAATAAAGAATCTTGGGAATGGGACCCAAGTCTAAAAAAAAATCATTCATGTTTCATATACTCCTTATGTAGGTGAAGGTAATTTTATATCATACATTTTAAGATTGTGAGTTTATGTGAATGTCATGTGGACTTCTCTATTTGCTTAATTATTTGAACACCTTTGTTTGGAGCCTTTGTGGTTTCACATTGTTTTTCAGGTGAGGGATGCTTAGCACATATATCTAGGTGAATCAAAACTTAATTTTGGCATCTTAACTTCAAAGTAGTCTCTTCTCAGTTCCTACCCTTACCCTGGTTTCCTTTCTTCTGAGCTGGTACCCAAGTCTCAAATGGAATCTATATTTTATATATAATCTTACTGCATTTTCATAATAAATTTTTATGTTTTTAAATTATAATATAATTATATCATTGCCCCTTCTCTCTCCTCCTTCCAGCTCCTCCTATGCACCTACCTCTTGCTTTCTCTCAAATTCATGGCCTCTTTTCTTTCATTGTTGTTATATATATTCATATATACATATATCCCTAAATCATAAATACAACCTGCTCAGTATATATAATGTTACAAGTATGCATATGATCTCATATGGTCTTCCTTCCTGTCTCTAGAGACAGTAGAGTGGATTTTAAGGGTAAATGCTCTGAACTGAACCCAACTCTGCCATTTTCCAGCTAGGTAGCCATGCACAGTTGATTTACCATCTGGTACCAGTTTTTCATCTCTAAAACAAAAATAATACTAATACTTGAGTCAGAGTGGTGTGAATTCAATGAGATTGTACTGAGCTGGGCAGTGTGGTTCATGCTTGTAATCACAACACCCCAGAGGCAGAGACAGACAGATCTCTGTAAGTTCAAGGCCAACCTGGTCTACAGAGCAAGTTTCAGGGAAGTCAGGACTACTTAGTGAGATCTTGATCTCTCCTTCACAAAAAAAAAGAAAGAAAAAGAAAAGAAAGAAAAGGCCAAGCAGGAAACCCCTCACAAGCTTAAGACCAGCTGATCTGTCCTCAAAAAAATGAGAGAGACAAAGAAAGAGACAGATAGAGAAACTGGCATCTTGTAGCATCTTGGACATTCCTCCACCAGTTTCAGATACCTGGTCCTTCTCTTCTCTCCCAATGAATTTGATCTTTCTCTGAACATTGTGAGTCTTTCATTGCTAAATTTTTTATTTTTTTAAAGAATGGATTTCCTTTGGTCCTTTTCATCTCCCATATGCCCCCAGTCCCAGGTAATAATTGATCATCCCAATTAGAAAAGCCTCTTTTAAGTAATTGATTAAATTTATTCCTTTACAACCTCCTCTGAGGTTGAGTCTTGAAAGGTAAAATGACTTAGTAGAGATCCCAACCTAGCTTTATAGATAGTAGCAATTTAAGGTTCCCTGCAGGGCCCATCACATTTAACTCCAGTGAATTAAATGAATCCAGTGAAATAGATAGATGATAGATAGGTAGATAGATAGATAGATAGATAGATAGATAGATAGATAGATAAAGAGATAGATAGAGAGATAGAGAGATTGATTGACAGACAGATGCTAAGTAATGATCTACTGTGAGTGCATGTTTTTGTGTGATAAGATACCAAATGCCAGGAGAGTTACAAAGAAATACCAACTCACTTGTCCTGCTGAAAAACTTGGCTCTCAGGAGGCATAAGGTACTGCATGTCTTGGGAATGGGTAGGATCCTGAGTCTTTTGTTGGATATACAGGAGTCTATAACTATGAAACATATACATACAAATGTAAAATTATATGAGATAACATTTGGTACACAGTGTTGGTGCTGTTGATGATAATATCTGTGTTACTTTGTACTTTCTCTTGGATGTCTTGTAGGAATCTCAGGCTAGCAGGGCCAGAATGGAACTTAATTTTTACTCTCCAACTCACTTGTCTCACATTTTTCCTCCACTCCAGTAAGTAGTACCAACAATCATCCAGCTGCTCAGCCTAATTACAAATGTCAGCCTTTGTGTTGTTCTTACCTCTTGGTCCAGCCTATCAATAAGACCTCAATCGCTGGAATGTATCCACTTATTTCTATCTCCACTGCCACTATCTTATCCTGAGCCAGCAACATCTCTTCTCTAGGTTCATTCCCAGACAGGTCACAGTGATCTATTTGGATCAGTTGTTCTCTGCTTAAAGCTCTTTAATTATTTGCTATGAATTTTGGCTAGAATCAAAGTCCTCACCATAGCATTGCAGGGTTAGGCCCCTGTCTCTCTCTCTCCAAACTCACCATTATATTCACAGTCCTTCTTTAGGTTCTAAATTTACCAGCCTCAGGGGCTTTTACTCTAGCTATGTTCCTGGTATCCAGAAAGACCTCCCCCAGAGCCTCAAATAGCTAACTAAGTCCTCTTTTTTTCCATTCAGAATTTAGGATAAAGCCATAGCACCACTTCCTTGGAAAACTATCCCTTAATTGTTTAATTTTTCTCCATAACTGGACATCTGACTTTCATTTCTTGTTGCTGTGATAAAATACTCCCAACGAAAGCAACGTGGGGGAGAACTTGGGTTTATTTTAGCTCACAGTTCAACATACAGCTCATCATTGAAGGGAAATTAAAGAAGGTGGCAGGAGGTTGAAGCGGCTAGTCAAATTACAGCCACAGTCAAGAGCAGAGAACAGTGGATTAAGGTATGTGTGCTCTTCAGTCCAGGGCCAAACCTGTGAAATGATGCTGACCGCATTGAGTGAGTTTTTCTATCTCAATTAACCTAAGTAAGAAAATCCCTCATAAGCATAAGCACAGTCCAACCTAATCTATTCAATTCCTCACTGAGATTCCCTTCCCAGGTGATTCAACAGCATACCAAGTCCACAATGAAAACTAATCACACTCTTTTGTTTTGTTTTGTTTGTTTGTTTGTTTGTTTCTTGAGGCAGTCTTATATGACATAGGCTGACATCAAACTCACTATGTAGGAACTGGAGCGATGGATCATTGGTTAAGATTACTGTGGCTACTCTTTGAGAGGACCCAGGTTCAATTCTCAACACACACAGGGCAGTGCACAAACAACTGCATTTTATTCTCGGAGGATCTGGTGCCCTCTTCTGGCTGCTAAGGGTACTAAGAATACAAACGAGGCAGGGACATGCAGGCAATCAAAACACCCACGTATATAAAATGAATGAATGGATGGATGGATGGATGCTCCTTATTTAAAACTCACCATGTAGCTGAAGATAGCCTTGAATTTCTGATCATCCTGCCTCTTCCCAAGTTTTGAGATTATAGGTGAATACTATTATGCCCTGCTTTTTTTTTTTAATCTTCCCCCACTCCCTCAAAAGGATTTATGGCTATGTGAAAAGATCTTATTCATTTATTGGATCAATGGAAGTTCTGTGAGATCAGAAGCCTTATCTGCCCTGCTTACTGTCATGAACAGGTCCTGGATGTTTTACAGAGTTAAGGAGCAATAGACATGTTTCTCTTTGTCCTCCTCTTCCTCCTCTTGTCATGTACAGTGCCTGTATGTTTTATAGAGTTAAGGAACCAATAAACTTGTTTTTCTTTCTCCTCCTCCCCCTCCTCTTCCTCTCCCTCCTCTTCTTTCTCCTCCTCTTCTTCCTCCTCTTCCTCCTCCTCTCCCTTGGTTATTGAGACATGCTTTCACAAAATAGCTTAGACAGGCACACTCTTGGCTGTCCTAGAACTTTCTATGTTTACCAGGCTGACCTCAAACTCACAGAAGTCTCTCTTCCTTTGCCTCCCAAGTGCTAAGAATAAAGGTGTGCATCATTCCTGTTGGATTATTTATACTAAAAATGTGATAAAAATAGGTATAGACTAAACAATACCATTTTATTCATGTTTGGGTTGACAGCTAAGTACATTCACATGGCTCTGCAACTATTACCACCATCCACCTCCAGATCTCTTTTCATGTTGCAAAATTAAATCTCTGTACACATAAAATCCCAATTCCCTCTCACTTTCTATAGCTAGTCTCAAGAAGTGAGCAGCTTCTGGTTCTCAGCCTATCAAGCATACAGATCGCTACTGCTGGACTGCCCAACAGTAATCATGTAAGCCAGGCTAACAGATTCCTGTTTGATATATATTCATTCCATCGGCTCTGTTCCTCTAGGGAGCCCTAACACACATACTAGTGGAATTTACAGTATTTGTCCTTTGCATCTGGTTCATTTCCCTAGCATAATGTCCTCAAGGTCCATTGATAGTGTAACATTTGTCAGAATTTCTGTCTTTTTGAGATTGAAAAATATCCCTTTATGTTTACTCACTCACTAGTTGATGGTCATTTGCACTGTTTCTCTATTTGGCTTTTTTTAAAATAAAGGTGCTACATAAATAGTTATAAAAATATCAGTCCAATGCTGTTTTTAGTTCTTTGTGGTATTTATAACAGAAATGGTATCATTATATGGTGTGGTGAGTCCAGGTTTAATTTTTGGGGGGATGGGGAGACCATTTACCTTCCTAGCAGCAGCATACACAAGAGTTCTGGATTCTGCATGGCCTGACCAACATTTATTATTTTCTTATTACTTCTCCACAGTAACTTCTAAAATGGGTACAAAGTAATATCTTGTGGTGCTTTTAATTTGCATTTCCTCAGTAATTAGTGATATAGACCATGGTTTTATGTGGCCCTTGGTCATCTGTATGCCTCCTTTGGAGAAGTGTCCATCCAATCCTTTGACCATTTTTAATTGTGTTGTTTACTTGCTTGTTAAGTTGAAGTCATTTAGAAATTCAAAAAATTAATCCCTTATCAGAGATATTAATTGCAAACATTTTCTCATTTTATAGATTGCCTTTCCACTCTGTTGATCATGTCCTTTGATGCCCAAAGTTGTTTTCTTTTTTTTAATTTTGAGGAAGATATAATTGCATTTAAAGGGAGAGGATTAGGTTCAGCATAAAGTATGGAATGGAAAGGTTAATGTTCAGAGCAGGGCAACACAGCAGCAAGCCTTCAGAGTACCTTCAGCTTTGTCAAGAACTTTCTAGGTACAAAGTAGTGTGCTAAACCTGACACTCCGTTGCTTCGCTTCATTCTTCTTATAGTTCCCCCATATCCTAAGTAGTAATAATCTTCACTTATAAATATGTAATCCAAGACACAAAGAGGTTATGCAGCTTGTGCAAAGTCACAAAGCTATCAAGTGGCATAGTCTGGAGATTTGAGCTTAGCAGTGTGACTTCCCAGTCCACAGTCTCATCTGCTGCCTTGCACTGCCTCTGAATTAGACAAGAAGAAAACCTAGACAAGGTAAGAGCATGTCCTGACCACTAACTACATGGTGACAAACTAAGACAAAGAAGTATGCCTTATGAGTGTGAGGAAAGAAACCAAAAGGAGTCCATTGTTTATGGACTTGCTCTAGGAATGCAGTTTTATTTCTTGGGTTAGAGCACATTAGGAGTACAATTTATACTCTCTGAAATGAGATGCATCTGAGCTGAAGGTTCAACTCTGAAACCTATTACATGGTGACCTTGGGCAAGTTATTTTGATTCTCTGTGCCTCAATTTCCTCATCTATAGCAAAGCATAAAAGCATTTATGAGGATTTAATGAGCTCTTTGATGGAATCTATGCGGCAGAAGATCTGATACCTAGTAAGAGTTAAGAAAATATTGGCTTTGTTCCCCCAACAACCAGTGGCTACAGATACATTATTTAACTTCCATTTACCTAAAATCTTCATGGATGGGAGGACAAGAAAGGAAATAATGTCTCCCTGATGATTTCACAGAGATTCAGACCTAGAGAAGTCACCAGGTAGCCCACCCCCATCTTCTGATTAAAGAGGTTTTCCAGGACAGCATGGAGTGTGTCTGAATAACTTCATGTGCCAGAGGGACCTGTAAATAAATAGTGATATTCCCCTCAACACCACATACATACATACATACAGACAGACAGACAGACAGACAGACAGACACACACACACACACACACACACACACACACACTCACACACACAGGGAGCGGGGTACAGAGATGAATAGATTTCTACCATTTGCCTTTGAGACCTAGAAACTGTGTTTCTGATCATTTTCTAATAATCATTTTGTCTCAGCTTATAGCCACACAGGGTTAAAGACGTCATATTATCTTGCTGACCAATCGCAAATTTTTTTCATAAATTATAGAAAGATTATCGATATGCCTTTTGCCATGAAGTTCAATCTCAGGGAACAGGAGCTGAAAATGATGGCCATGTGGCTCAATGGAAGATGCTGAACCCCTTGGAGGGAAGGGGTTGGACAAACTTCTCCAACTTCCCAGATTTTTTTCTTGGCTGCCTCCAGGATGATTAATTTCAGGGAAACTCAAGAGGGTCCAAGGAAGAACCATCAAAATGATTAATAAAAGGAAGACACTAGTGGATGGTGCTAGGAGCTTCGAGTGAAGGACAAGAAAATAAGATAGAGAGAGGGAGCTAGAAAAGCTGAAAACAAAGCATCTTGCAGAGACTATAGAGCTGCAGGGAGCTAGCAGAAATTAGGATAGGAAACGGGGGCCTAACTACCTCCATCAGCTGAAAATTTACGAGTAGGCCCAAGGCACTTGGAGAAAGCAAACAAATGCTAAAGCTTATTCCATGCCCACAGAGGCAGGACAGGGCTATGCCCACAAAGAAAATAAATTTCTGCTCAAGCCAAGAACACAGTGCTGCGACAAGGTACTTATTCTCTGCTTTGTGCCAAACGTCTGGTGCACTGAGAAGTGCTGAGTAGTCCCTAAGAGACAGGGAACACAAGGCCTGGCACATGGAGTCTAAGCACTTACCACCTTCAAAAAACTACTATACCTGGGCAGGTGAGATGGCTCAGCAAGCAAAAACAGAAGACTGGCCATCTGACTTCAATCCCTGGGACTCACTGTGGAAGGAGAGAACCGACTGTTGAAAATGATTCTCTAATCGCCATCCCATGGCATATGTGCCCCTGCTCCTTCTTCCCCTCCTCCTCTCTCCCCTCTCCCTCTCCCTGTAACCCCCCCTTCTCTCTCTCCGTCCTCCTTTCCTCCACACCCCTCCCAAATAAATTAATTTTAAAATATAACCTATACTTAAAAACTGAAAAACTATATATTTGTAGTTCTGTCTAAGTCTAGGGAGAAATTCTGAATCTGTCTACACCATATTCATAGTTGTGTTACAGCTAATAGAAACAAAACAAAACAAAACAAACAGAACATATGCCTATAGAGATTTGTGGGTCCAAATCATCCAAACTTAGAGATAAGTCTTTTTTCTGACATCAGGGTTCTTGGGAGAGAGAAAGCATTTATACTTCAAGCATGATATTTCCTCTATACCTCCTAACGTTTAGGGTCCCTTACAATTGGGCTGGAGCCTGGAAGCAAAGGGGAAGTGTCCTAAGCCCATAGAAACAACAAAACTAAAAGGCAAGATCCAGGGTACTGACAAGGAAAATGTGGGGAGTCGCATCTGGCAGGAGCAAGCAGCTCTCAGAAGGAGGCACCAAGAGGTGAATATGACAGCAAGGCATTTGGACTTTATGCTGCAGGTTGATGAGAGGCAGGCACTAAAGGCTTTTGAGCAGAAGTGTCATGCTACCAATCATGCTTTAGGAAAGATCTGTCTGTGTGAGAATGGTGGATTGGCAGTGGAGGTCAAGAGACCAGCCCATAAGCATGATCTTGTAACTGTAGCAACCAAAAGTGTCCGGAAGCACTGATTAGGGTTGGGCCTTCATTGACAAAGCCAGCCAGGGCCCAGCTATCTCTAGGAAAGGTATCGTCTGGGTTCCAGACACTGCGACCACAGCATCTATTCTCCGAGACCTACCTAGCCCATGGAAGCCGTCATCATTCGAAGCACATCTTGGCCAGCTTAGGCCCGCACCAAAGGACAGATTTCTGGGCAGATGATATCTCTGTTATAAATAGAGAATTTGACTCCAGGTGGGAAATTCAATTTGTGGGAGCAGATGAAATCTTCTGAAACCAAGATCTGATTTCCTGAGCAAATGTCCTTTGGTCTTAATGAACAAGAGAAGGAGATAAGATGAAAAAGAAACTATAATTAGGCCTTCCCCCTAAATAGGATCCTTCTTGGACTACTAGAGGCCTGCCTGCAGTGCCTTGATGAAGGCTTCCCATTTTTTAAGCCATGGCTTTTGAGGCAGGGAAATGCCATTAAATGTCTATGCACTTCAGAATGGATGGAAGGTGTTTTTCAGGCCTTGTTATTCAGTAGCTGTTCCCATCTCCCACCTGCTCTCTTCTCTCCCTCTTTATCTCGCACCAGAGCTCTTTCCATGAGCCTGGCAAGGTTTATATAGATTGAAAAATAGGAGAATTCACAAGCAGAAAGATTAATCAGCTGATGGAAGTTAAATGAAGTACTTCTGACTACCTAGGATGGAAAGCCTATAGGAGTCAAAACACAGCAAGTTACTGAAAGCCCAGTGGTGAGAATGGTCTTGTCAAGCTTTGCTGGAGGTTATTGCTTTAGTTCACCAAAACATATAATCCAAGCCTGACTCTCCCTTCCGATGTGGATTTTTGTTCTTCCCTCTTTGGGGAACAGCAGTCACAGACATGGAAGCGGGGTCTAGAAAAGGTCTAGAAAAGAAAAAAAAAGTTAGTGACAGCGTGCCTTAGTAGGAATAGGTGATCCTAAAGTCCTCAGCTTCTTGCCTTCCTACTACTTCTTTGTGCCTTTAAAAAAGAGCCGGAGAAATTAGTTTGGGACAAGATCCATCTGTTGGAAAGTTAACACGCTGATCTGTTGGAAGGTTGCTAGCACTGCCCAGCATGTTAGCAAAAATTCATTTGTTAGATCCATAGGGATCTCAGGGGCTCTGGAGGAAGGTGTATTTTAACACTCTTCTTTATGATCTTTTAACGACTGCTTGTCTCTCTGTAGTGCTTTCCTTAAGAAAAAACAAAAGCCCAAGGTGTATCTATACCCCTGTGAAAAGTGTGAGACATTATATTTTCATTCCAGTGTCCCTAAGTGTGCATATGCATGTACAGACACACACACACACACACAAACGCACACACACACACTGGGTGAACCATGGGTATGGGAAAATTAAATAAAGTACTTCTGACAACCCAGGATGGATGCCTATAGGAGGCACCCAGTCCCTCTGCCCCCCTGCCTGCATACCCTTCCCATGCACACAACATCTCCCTACATATTCTCCCAAGGAGTGTGGGAGGAGGGAGGAAGCTAGCTCCTGGCAGCACTGGCACCAAGCACTTCTGAACTCTCTTCTCCTGGGGAAGAGCTGGACCAGTAGCAATTGCAGCAAGCACTTGGCATCTGACAGGCTCCGTCAGCATCCATTTAAATTGGTATTTTTCTTCCTAACTCCAGGAGGGCAAACATGCCTACAATGCCAGCAGGGGGAAGAAAAGGAAGGCATACAGGGAAGGGTGGGCAATTCCCTAGATCCTGTCAATCTAGTTTCCACTCTAAGGCCTTCCTAGCCACTGGCCTCTCTGTGAGGCTCCCTCTGCCTGAAAGAGAGATGAGGATGAAGCAGCATCTCAGTAGCTCTCTCTCTAGACAGAGATAAAAATGCAAAGGGGTGGGGAGAGATGGAGTTGCGGGAGGAGGGGGAAGAGGAGGGAGAGGAAGGGAGGGAGGGAGGAGAGAGAGAGGAAGGGAGGAGAGAGAGGGAGGGAAGAGAGATAGGAAGGGAGGGAGG
>NW_021604621.1:928277-943059 GCF_004785775.1 Grammomys surdaster
GCACTTGGAATCGTACTGGCTCCGTCTGAACCATTTTAGTTGGGTGTTTTTGTGCCGGCGGCCGGGGGGGCGGGGGGCAGGGGAAAAGGAACATTTCAGACTAGTATCCACTAGATTCTCCTGGTCCTGGCTCTGTGCCTTCCATCACAGTGTTTCTCTCTGCAGGCCTGCTTTGGCTATGCACTGAAGCAGGTGCTTCCCAGGCACAGGGGCACAAAATAAAGTCCAGGGCTTTGTCAGTGGGGCCCAGGAATCAGCCTTTCTTTTCACAGCTACTGGGGTGATTCTGATGCAGCTGGGTTAGGACCCATAGCAGGGGAAGAACCACACTAGAGCCCCTCCACCCTACAGAACCCCAATGAAGTATCCCTGGTCAGTGTCTCATTCCCTCGCAGTTCTGCCCTCTGAGAGGTGACAGGCAATCTGATAGATTTATTCAGGCAAGTGCATTAATGGGCGCTAATGACTTAATGTGCTGTCCATTTCAGATAACATGTGCAATTTACCAGGACCTTCTGGAGACTGGGCCTTAACCCAAAAGAGAATTTTCAGCTCACACAGCTGGAGGGCAGGTGAATTTGAGTAAGGGGAAAGCTGGCATCACACTAAGGATCTGGCTTCCCATACCCTCTAGGACCTAGGACTAGAGCCAGCTCTGCTGAGAGTCCTGTGGGGAGAAATGAAGCCTGACAAGAAGACAGGCTCCTCAGCCACATCCACACATGCCCACACTGCAAACTCTTCCGGTTATTCTTCCTGCTTATCAATGTCTTCCACAGAGACAAGGCGAGAAGCAAACAGGATGACACAATTACTAAGCATCTCTCAGATGGGAACCTCTGTACGTCTTATGAGCTATGCAGAACCACGAGATCCCCTGACCCTGCACATGCTGGGCATCTTTCCTAGAGCTTCAATTCATGCCCCGATTTGGGAGCTATGCAGTACTTTCATGGTAGATTGAACTCTGCTACAATAGAGCAGAATGTCAGATTTCACTTGTGTTCAAAGCAAAATGTGAGACTTCAAAGAAAGCTTATACTCTTTGGCATTTGGGCCTCTACTTCCAGAGTCTCAATTTATTTGATGGTTAGGGGTATTGTGTTTGATTGGTTGAAAGATTAATAGACACTACCAGTTACTTTGTGTGTTTACTTGAAAATGGACTTGTTCATCAAATGGGAGCCAGGCAGAGCTACACTTTGATGGAGGTCAGAAAGTGGTTTCAGAAAACCCACAGAGCCCAAATAGCTGTCTGTGATGGTGTATGCCAAACATCCCAACACTCAGAAGGCCTAGGTGGAAGGATCTTGAGTTTGAGACCAATCTGAACTATGTGGAGAATTTGAAGCCAGCCTTAGCTAGTTAGGACACTTAGCCTGTTTCAAAAATGAAGGCGTTGACCAAGTGTCTCAGCTATTAAAGAGCTTGTCATGAAGGCATGAGAACCTGAGTATCACTAGCACCACATTTGTAACCCCAGTGCCAAAGAGGATGGATGAGTGTGTCCCTGGAGCTCATTAGCCAACCAACCAAATTGATGGGCTAAAGGTTTTGTGAGAAACCCTTTTTTAAAAAAAAAAAAAAAAAAAAAAAGACAGGCTGTCAAGATGAATCCATGGGTCAAGGGGATTGACTGCCAAGCCAAATAACCTGAGTTCAGTTCACCCAGACCTACACAGTAAAACAGAACTGACTACCACAAGTTGTCCTCCGAAATTCTCACTCCCTGGGGCACATATAAATAAAATGTAATAAAACATTCTAAAACTAAGGCGGGTGGATAACCAACGTATACTCAGAAGGCAGACTCAGGTGGATTTCTACAGTTTGAAGCCAACCAGGTCTACTTAGTGAATTCTAGGCCATCTAGGGCTACATAATGAAACCCTATCCCAATAAAATAGGGGGTGAACAATGGAAGATACCCAATGGCCTCTACATGTACACACACCTAAATGTGCATGTGTATACACACACACACACACACATAACTTGTATGCTCACGTACAAAACATTTTTTTAAATGAGAGGGAGAGAGATACATCAGAGCCAGAGGAGCTATGTAGGGGAGAACATTACTTAGGACCTTAAGTAGAAGGTGCTTCTTATGGAGGTGTGTGTGTGTGTGTGTGTGTGTGTGTGTGTGTGTGTAGCATCCCCGTCACTCCAATGCTTCTTCTGTGAATGAAATGGGCAGAAGCAGGTGAGGCTGAGGGGAAGAACTAACCATCTCCTCAGCAGCAACAGAGAAACCTGTGTCTCAGCTGTGCCAGAGAGGAGGTAGGAATAGTGACACCCCCTCTCAGTTATTGAAGCACTGCTATAGAATGAACCCCAGTTCTGATCCAAGGACCTCTCTCCTGTGACTGGATGCTTCCGTGGCAAATTGGAAGAACAGGGACACTTGTTAATAGGGTAGCCTGGCACTAGTGTCATGGCAAGACCTGATCAACAGCTGCATCGGAGGAGAAAGGGTGCCTGCCTGCCAGTCAGCCTGCCAGGCTCCTTGTGAAGCTACTAGCTGGCAGTTTACTGCTTGTCAGCTGCTGTTGTTCTATCTTGTTCCATAGCTGGCTCTTCAGTGTCTTAAGCACACAGGCTGCGAGCAGGCTCCCGTAGTATACAAAGAACCACTAAAACTCCCTCTTAGCATAATTGCCCAGTCTTTCAGTCCCACTCCCCCTAGGACACATCCTTTGAAAGGCTCTTCTCACTTTTTCTCTGGCATTCTCTCTGACACTCTGCCTTCCTGATAGCTCCTAGTTTTCCCTAGTAGCTCAGGAAGTTTCTTTACCCTTTTCTCCACCCATCACGACCCTGAAATCAGGGCCTTAGTTGGTTCCAAATGCTTGAGGGCAGGCATATATCTTGTTGAAGGGCAAGGCAGAAATAGTTAGGGGCTGAAAAATTATGATAGGCATTTCCTCGTGGTTCTTTCAGATTACATCATTCTTTCTTCTATTGTCTTGGGGCCTCCCTGGCCAACTTGAATGGATCTCTCTGGAGCATTCGGCACATGCACTTCATATTGCTAGGCCTTGGTGATATTCTGCTCTTCTTTCTTTATCTTTTCTTGGGTGCTAATGGGTGGATGGGGGGTGGGTGCGTGGATGGGTGGATAGCCCCAACAGAGGCAGGCAGCTTAGTAACAACCCTGGAAAACAAAAGCTAGCCATGTGTCTCTGTTATGTGATAGTTGAAGGCTAGAAATCATAGCCTTTAAAGAAAGAAAGAAAGAAAGAAAGAAAGAAAGAAAGAAAGAAAGAAAGAAATAAATTATTGCCATAGTCAAATAGGCATGGATTCAAATTCTAAGTTAGCGCCTACTAATTGTGTGACCTTATAGAAATGACTTAGCATCACCAAGCTTTCAGTTTCTCTTAAAATAAATCTAATAATAAAGTACCTGTCCTCTTGAGTTTGCTGTGAGGGTTAAATACAGTAATGTAATAAGATGCTAACAGTGTTCATAGTAAGTGTTGAATGAAACCTAGCAACAACAGTAATAATAATTACTATTGTCATCATGTGGTTAGAATCCAGATTCTACTATTTATTGCTGCTTGAGTCTTGACAGATTCTCCTCCCCCTCCTCCTCCCCCTCCCCCTCCTCCTCCTCCTCCTCCTTCATCTTCTTCTTCCTCCTCTTCCTCCTTTGCCCATAAAATTTATGGAGTAATGATGCTAACCACTAAGCGGCTGTTAGTGATTATGAAATTAATTAATGCATGGAAGTGGGGGTTCTATTGGGAGAGCAGAGCTAATTCCCTGAGATGAAGAGTCACTCTCCCTTTTCCAAGAATTAGCAAAGCACCCAGTTTTCAGTAGTGATGAGAGAGCAATTGGTAGTCAGTATGCTACTATTATTGACAGTCAAGAGATTCTCTATCCCTGGATTCTTGGTTATAGGTGAATTGGTCTCCTGTTTGTTAAGTACTGATTATAGACTAGACTAAGGTGCCAATGAAGTTGGGCTACCTCCATCTCCCTCTCGAAAAACAGCGTCACTTACTAACTTCATCTCAATATATTGATTTCAGTTGCAAATAGAATTACAGCAGGATCGGTGTTTGTCATCTACTGATTTGAAGACACTAAAGTCTTTCCTCTCCTCATCAAGTTTTATAGAGTGACTAAATCATGGTCCCCAGTTAGACATGCTGGTGTTTCTTTTTGCTGCACTGGGCACAGGGTAGAGAATGTTAAACCTTCTCTGCACCCCACCTCTTGCATTCCCTCCTCTCTCACTTCTGTCCAGCATGAGGAATACATACAGTTTCTCAAACAACAAAGACAAAGACACTCTTTACATGATTTTTTCTCAGCACTAGTCTCTCATTTGGAAGTGAATCCAACCAGTGTGGACTACAGCCAGCCTGCTTTGGGATCCCTTTGACCAGAAGAATGGATGTAAATGCTACAACCCTCCCAGTAGGAATGAGGCATAATAAAAACCACAATCTGGTGTCTTTACATAGAGGACTGGACTAGTAAGTAGACAATCAACATCCATTGCATCATCAAACACTTCAACTGCATGAGCAGCTTCCCTTTCATCCCACAGGTAAGCTTTAGAGTGGTTAGAAACCCTACTTTAGGTCACATCCCTATAAACTGATTCCAAACACTATTCTAAACCAGCCAGTGCCCCTCAGTCGCCACTCAGGAGCCTTCACTCATGCCTTCTGTATTGACACTGCCCCACCCCCAGTTCTCTCTTCCCTTCACCACATCTTCTTTACTTTTATTTACCACACAACAGATTGACTTGGGCTTAAGCATATGCTTTGAATGAACCAAGTCTGTGGCAAAAGAGGGCTTCATCCGAATCAGAAAATGCACTGGATACGGTTCCTAACCAGGGAGTTTCATTGTAAGGACAGATACACACCTATGTGGGATATCTGCTCTTGATAGCAAAGACTGAACTGGATGAGGATCAGGGAATCTTACGTAGAGATCTGTCACAGGAATCACTACCCTGAAAGAAAGGAGCCAGGCCCTGTCTTGTTGCAAATATTATTTGTTGATACTGGAAAGCTGGTTTCTGCTCTTTCCCTAGGCCCTGGGGACAAGAGGCCAGCTCTTTCTTGCTTCTCTGAGTCCTTCTGTAACCAGATGTGTGTGTGTGTGTGTGTGTGTGTGTGTGTGTGTGTGTGTGTGTGTGAGAGAGAGAGAGAGAGAGAGAGAGAGAGAGAGAGAGAGAGGGAGAGAGAGAGAGCTTGTGCATACAAGTGCACATGAATATGCAGTAGCTCAGCATGTCTGTGGTCCCATGTCTGACCTCTGCATGTGTCTTGGTATATGCATGTCATGTCTCTGAGACCATCTTCTTGTTTGAAAGTCTGCCTTACATCTGCCAGGAATGTGAAGTGTTTTTCTCCCTGAATGTGGAATGTTTTCACTTTCTCTCTTCATCTGCCTTTGAGAATTCCATCAGCTTGTTTCCCCAGCCCAGAAACACACACACACACACACACACACACACACACACCTACCTCCAGATGCAGAGAATTTCCATCCTTTCTTTCAAGGTAGAAACTGCCAAGAAGACAGCAAAAAGTGTGCTCAGTGGAAGGATGGCCAAATCTACGTGTCAGCTATTCCACAGCTGACCCCAGCTGCAGGGAGCCACAGCGCTCCAAGCTCAAGCCCAGAAATCTCCTCTGTATCCCGGGTATCCCATGCTGGCTACAAGAACATCCTCTTACCCAACAGTTGCCTCTCAGCATCCGTTTCTCTCGGGTGCATCAGTAAACTAGAGAGGAGGAAACGAGTCCAACTGGAATAGGCCTTGGTTTATTAACAAACTCGCTTCCAAAATCCAGGAACACAGGGAGATGAAGGAGGACTCATTTGTATCTTAGAATTCCTAAGGCCCAGAGGGGCCAGTATTAACTGTCTTTACCAGGTGCCTCGGACACTTGGAAATTTACAAATTTACATGGTGGATCTGGTATCACTGGAAGATCTTAAACTCCATTGCTTCTTCTGGCCTCAATCACACCCACGATCGCATAACTCCACTGTCCAGCCTCCTGCTTTCTCTGGGTCGCCACTGAGCCTGCCCTTTGAGAAAAAGAAGAGTAGATTTTCTTCTTGGTCCTTAAAACTCCTCTAGAGGGGCTGGTGCCAACGGGGATACCAAGAGCTCTCTCTCTAGAATCTCCATCGCTGTGCATTTAGTATTCACAGCGTGTCTCTTAAAAAATGCCCTGAGATCATACATCAGGCACTGTGCTGTGCCTGCCTAAGCTGCTCTCCTTTAGAGTGTGTGGTACGGTGTGTGTGTGTGTGTGTGTGTGTGTGTGTGTTTTCATCTAAGACCCTCCCTCCATCTGCTGGTGAAAACACACACACACACACCCCTTAACCTCCTTCCCTTCTCCCCAAACCAATCGCATGCTCCAAGCAGACCTCTGCCAGTTGCCAGACTGCGCTCCCAGAGGTGGGCTCCCTGGCTGGACCAGGGCTCTGAGCTGCTTATGCTCCAGGGCTGGGGCGAGGCGCTGCTAGCAGGAACCTGAGCCGAACTCAAGGTGTGTGAGGATGTTGGCGGTGGTGACCAGGAGGGGAGCTGCAGGGAGGGCATCCCTAACAGAAGGCAAGCAAATGAGGGGAGAGAAGCAAGGTCAGGGGGCAGAGAATGGAGGCCCCGAAGCTATCACTGCTGCTGCCTCTTCTCAGCAGTTTCCTCTCTCCTCCCCCCCACCCCCTTTCCCGGGTTCACTTTAGAAATTGGCTTGCCCTCTTCGCTGCCAGCAGTTCCCGGCAAAGCCTAGCCTGAATGGTCGTGTTCAAGAAGTGAGGCAGCGCCAAGCTTGGGTGGCTGGGTTGCTGGGTCGTGTCTTGGGAGATTCTTTCCCCAATTGTCAATTTTGTGTTTATTTTTAGTTGTGACCCGAGCCAGTTGCTGCGCCTTTAAGCCGCTTTCCCTTTCGGGGAAACCGACGCCAGCACTCGAGGGTCGGTCGAGAGGCGCGGGAGAGGCTCCCCCCACCAACCCCGAGTTCTGCACTCCCCTCTTTCCTCCCTCCTCCCCTCTCCCCCGCCCCTTCTCCCCTCCCCTCCCTTCCTCGGCCGTCCGGCCGCCTCGGCGCAATCCGTCACCTCGCAGCCTGCCGCACTCCTGGAGCGAGAGAGTGACGAGCGAGCCACGGAGATGGTGCCGCCCGCGGCGCAGCCATGGAGCCCGCCCGAGGAGCCCGCGCGCGCCGCTGCCAGCCTGTCCGCAGCCCGCTGCCTGCGCGCCAGCTCCCCGCGTCCCGGGCCAGCTGCTGCCGCCCCACCAACCTCCGCCCGCCCCACCGCCCCACGCCACTGAGCCCCACGCCCGTGCCGGGCTCCGAGGCACCGGCGCCCTAGTCCCGCCGCCGTCGCCGCCGCCTCTGCGCCGCCGCTGCCGCGCCGCCGAGGCGGAGGAGGAGAAGGAGGAGGAGGAAGGTAAGAAGCGCGCTGCTTCTAGGGGGGCGCGCCCGCAAGCTCAGCCTGGCCAAGGGTGGGTCGTGGCTGTAGCAGGGCGCCCCGGTCCGCCTCGGGGGTCGACGGGCGCTTGGGCGCCCCCGGGAGACAGGGGTAGGGTTGGGGGAGTCGAGCGTCGGGCCGCCTGGAGTTTGCGCGGCCGAGGGGAGCGGCGGGCTGGGCACCCCGTGCTCGGTGAGTCTCGGGCTTGGCGGGCTCGCCTTGGCCGCCCCGGGTGCAGGGTGAGGAACCCAGCGCAGGGGAATGCAGCGCGTTCATTATGGAGCCTTTGTGTGCGCGCTGGGGCTGTGGGCGCCTTTGGGAGAGCTGGTGAGATGCGGGGCCTGGCTGCTGGTGGTCACTTAGCTGGGGTGTCCGGCGAAGCCTGAGCCCCGGGGATGCCAGAAACAGCTGTCTGAAGCATGTGCGTGGTTCCTGGGGCCATGTTCACAAGCGGACACGGACGCACACTCTCACGCACACATAGCCGCACCACATTCGCTGCGCTCAACCACAGTCACCCCCATCTAAAGACGAAACATACAGGCGCGCTGGCGCGCGCGCACACACACAAACACACACAGAGGCAGACACACACACACACACACACACACACACCTCTGCACTTGCCCCCTTCCACCGGGATGCTAACAAAGCAGTCACCCAAACATATGCAACTACATGCACCCTTCTAGCTCTGCTGAAATGTGTACACACACACACTTCTTCCAGCCTGAGAGCTTGATGTGTGTGTGTGTGTGTGTGTGTGTGTGCATTTTCTCTGAGTGTCTCTGAGAAACTACATGATAACTGCACATTACTGCAGATCCAGTACCTGCTGCTCTCCACCAACACATACAGACACACATGGGGTGAGGGAGCAGAGATCGAGAGAGAGAGAGAGAGAGAGAGAGAGAGAGAGAGAGAGAGAGGAGAAGGGGAGGGGGGAGAGAGAGAGAGAAGGGGAGAGGGAGAGAGAGAAGGGAGAGGGAGAGGGTGGGAGGAAGGAGGAAGGGAGGGAGGGAGGAAAGGAGGGAGGGAGGGAAAGAAGAACCTACCATCCCACCCCCTAAGCTACTGTGGACACTTCCACCAGGGCCCTTAAGAACTCCGTTCTGGAAAAAAGCACGCCCAGGTCTTATATTCGGGCCCCTTCACACCTGAGCAATTGGATACACAATTAAAACCTCTGCACAGGCAAATGTTTGACACTTTTCTTCAGAAGCAGGTGGTAACCCCCTCCCCACAGGTGCCACTAGTAAGCTTTTGGTCACAGTGAAGGATGAATTCTGACAGGCTTGCCCCTCCTCTTGGCATCTTGGCCCAGCTGCAGAGCCCTGAACCTGGGGAGGGGGGGGGGTCCCTCAGCATCCTGCAGTTCTGGTGGAGGGCGGGGCTGTCTCTGGACTGCTGCCCAAAGGAGAAACTGCTATAAGAGCAAGATTCCCTTGGGGGCGCCCTTTTCAAGAGAGGGTGGGGAACTCTGCTGACTCAGAATAAAGCACCAAGTGAGTATCTCCAGCTGGAGATGGGGTAAGCAGTGTGCATGCTTTAACCTAGGGGGTCTCTCATAACCTGTCTGTTTAGCCCAGGAGCCTGCTGCTGGGAGATGCAGATCCTCTTTGCCTTGTCTTGCGGGTCAAGCTCACTGCGGGAGAAACTCAGTTCCCAGCTTTCTGGGATGAGAGAGAGAGAGAGAGAGAGAGAGAGAGAGAGAGAGAGAGAGAGAGAGAGAGAGAGAGAGAGAGAGATTGCTTTCCTGGGAAGTCCTCAGCGTTTCCACTGATCAGAGGGCTCCAGCAGGAGCACCCTCAACAACACTTGGCCATGCCTAAGCAAACATGCTGCATCTACTCAATTCCATATCTATTTTCTTCCCATGCTAGGGAACCAATTAGAAGCTTGGCCTGAGGATTGAAGCCTTAAGGTGAAATAAGACGTCATGTGTGTTGTGGAGAGGGAAGCAAGGTTGGAGGAGCAAGGACTAGTGTGTCTGATTTAAGTAGAAACACGGAGACTGTAGCCCAGGGTAAAATCGTGACAGAGATAGCTTCGACGTCAGAGCCCCTTTCCTCCTCCCGCCCCTCCCTTACTGCTCTGAGCTCTTCTGAGGCCCTTCCCCCCGCCCCCTTAGACTATTAAGGCGGGGCTTTGCTCCGTTCTCTGTCAAAATTGATGACAGAATCCGCGCCAGGGCAAGCTGTTAATAGCTGATAGGACTTTGCTGCCTATACCTCACAGGTAACATTTACCATTTTAAAAGGAGGTAGAGGAGTGAGTGAGTGAGTCTTTGGACGAGGTTTTGCAAGCACCTGTGGCAGGATCCAGGCCAGGAGCATTTGTGGACAGTGTCGTTTGTCTGGTGCTTGTTTGTCTACGTTTGAAGCTGAATTGTGCAGGATGTCTGGGAAGGGGGAGTGGGAAAGAGGGATACATTATGGAGGGCTTTAAGGCCCACATAGAGGAGATTCAAATTTATTTGAGAGGCATTTGGGAGCCACTGCAGGATCCTGAGAAGGGAGGGGGTATATGATCTAAGCAGGAGAGAAACACTGCTGTGTGTGGAGATGTCACACCCACCACAACTGCCTTGCAAGTGTGGGCTGAAGGCCACCAGAGAGAGAAAAGTCTGGCAAAAAAAAACAGGGGATGGCTGTTTTGGGCCCCTGACTCTGGACATATTGCAGATCTGCGCTAGCCTGCAGAATGGCCAATATATGGGCCTGAAGCCAGCAAGTGCCCCCATATGCACAAGCTAATGATGTCTTGGTACGGTGGCTTCAGACAGTGCAGTGGAGCTTCTGCTAGCCTGAGGGAAAGGCCTGGAAACTCTTAGCAGGCTGCAAACTACATTTTGAATGAGGCAGGGGAGTCACCAAGACCCCCCCATAAGTGATTAAGTCCACCCATCTCAAGAAGTGAAGTACGTGGCCTGACTGGGGTGGGGGGATTTGCTACCACCACCGTCCTTTGTAAGCACTATTAGTAGATTGGAAAATGCAACAAGAAATCTGTGGGACTGCAGATAACAGCCATGGGCTAGGAGAAACACTGGAGTTGAGAGTGTGGGGCAGGGGGAGGAGTTGGAGTTAGAAATGGGTAAAGAAAAACACTGGGCCAGCACTGCCTCACTACACTAATCTCGAGACAGGACATAAGAAGTACCTTCCCCTCCCACCCATCCCCACTCTGCATAAATGACAGGGCTCCAGGGTTACCCTGGCACAGCACCCTGAAGGGACACCACAAATGCAAAGGAAAGGTTCTCTTATCCTTTTTGAGCCTCCAAAGTAATTGAAACCACACACACAGACACACACACACACACACACACACACCTGCTCATATGTAAATCACACACAATTTTTTCTCTCCGTCTCTCTCTTCCACTCTCCCTTCCTCCATCCTCATGCCTGGATCAAATTTGTAAGCAAGTAGCCCAATAGACATAATTGAATCATAGGGGTCCATACCTTCCCGTGAAACCTAGTAATCATTTCTCTGAGAGACTAGGATGGTAACCATGGATGCTAACCAAAGACCATGAGCTAGCTACACCCAAGTCAACTTCAGTGAGCCAGCCTTGAAGCCATTAGGATTCTCAGCAGAAAACTCTGATCTGCCTTCTCTTTCAAGGACTTCTGTTTGCCTCCTTGCCATAAATTCGAAAAGATAAACATTCTCTTGTGTTTTCTGCAGCCAACATGAAGCATTCTCAAAATGAGCTGAACCTTGTCATCTGCAGAGAAATCCAAAGACTAAGGGCCATGGGACCCCATGGGAAAATGGAAGAGAAACTGGCCATCCTTTCCTCCTTTTGAGACCAGGAGCATCAACCTTAGAGTGGAACAGTAACAGCCTAGTACATAATAGTGCCTTCTCCCTTCTAGTCAGAAAGTGTCTGAAAATCGTAGTGCACATATGACATAGCAACAGGATTAAAGAAAGGTGGATACCTGCATAGATAGATAGATAGATAGATAGATAGATAGATAGATAGATGAACAGATAGGTAGATAGATAAATCTGGTTTTGTATTTGTGTAAACTAGTCTGAGAAGAAGCAGATATGTGTAGTGCATCAGTAGTAACTCCTCTCTGGGTATCAGTGTCAGTATGGCAGTAGCCACACTGTCACCCCAAGCTATTGAAAGAGCTATCTGCCTGGTTACACTCTCTAGACCTCCTTTGATTCATGTGACCCTTTCTTATTCCTCTCTCGTGCTAGTTCCTCCTCCTCTCCTCCCATCTGTGTGGCCCTTTAGCTCCCATGGTTCCTCCATTTCTTTATTGGTCTGGACACACTGCTGCATCAGGACTTTCCCCTTGGGCTTCTTTCCTGGCTATTCCCAGTTGTGTAGCACAGACTTTCACCTCACCTCTGAGGTTTGGACATGGACCCACAGTTACTTGCTGAATGACTCACCTGACTTAAGTGGTCTGCCGTCATCTTAGCCTTAACATTACATTCAGGATTCACAAGCTGACCTCATTCGCTGCCAACAATGACTGGCTCTTCTGACCTTCCTGTTACCACAAGCCTTCTAGTCACCCAAACTAGAATCCCGGAAGTCTCTGACTTCCAGCCTCTGCCACTATTGAATGCCTATCCTTCACCAGTCTCTTTCTTTTCCCACCTGGAATACACACCACTGCCAGATTAATATTCAAACTATCTATTCTTCATTGACACTTTTGCTCTATGTGCTTGAGACTGATAACTGACTGCCTGTGGGGAAATCTTTAACTTCCTTAACATGACAGTCAAGGCCTTCCTTGAGTTGGCCTAAGCCTATGGACTCTTTCAACCTTATTTCTCACTTTTTATCCACATCATTGATTCTCAATTTTTAATGTGTCTCAAAATGACTTCAGGGTACTTATTATAATGCAGCTGCCTGGGCTTCTGAGTCAGTAGGTCTGGAAGCTGGAGTCCAGGAATATGAATTTTAACAAGCTCTCCCAAGAGCCCTGAACCATAGCACCATATGGATCCATGCACAGTCTCCAAAGCATCCCTTATATACAATTGTTGCGTGTGTATGCATTCTGCCATTCCCTTGAGGGGAAAGTCTTCTCTTCACCTATCCAAATGCCGCCGTACTGGTCGTTCAACTCTACATGCAGTGTGAACTCTACATCCTCTGTGAAGTCTTCTCTGACTACTAAAGTGATCTGTGTCTCTCCTGGCCATCTGTAAGATGCATTTGGTAACTACATCACTGGGACATTCCTCTAGCATCGCTTATAGGTGTTTGCCTCCTTTACGTTATGAGTTCAGTGGATTTAATATTTTTCAACTTTTGCTTTCGTTCTTTTGCCCTCAAAGCGTGCAATACCTTACACATACCAGGTGCTCAATAGGCATTGTTAAATGAGATTGAGTATTTGTTGATTACATCTCTTCATAAGTATCAGTGCAATAAACAGCTGTTGAGCATCTATTACATGCAAGCACCGTGATGGTTGCCATGGAGAATGTAAAGAATAAAGAGGATCTTTGTCCTGATTTTTGGTCATCTTTGTGTTTATGTTGCATGGTGCGTAGAAGAGGCACTAATGTTGACCGAGGTGCTCAGTGGAGTGTGGGAGATGTGAGTGAAGAAGTCAAACTCAGAAATAACTTGAACAAGGAAATGGGATAATTGTGTCATGGAGGAAGAGGGTACGTATGGACACTAAAGCCAGAAAGGTAGACTGGAGTATAGTGAATGAGTATGGTTTTTGATCTTTACTTATGAACATTCTCAACCGCTAAGCAGGGGGAGAGAAAGATAATAATACTTGAATAATGATTTTGCACATTCAAGCAATCCCCAGGACTTGGTCATGTTTGCTTCATCTATCCTTTCTTTCACAGCAATGTTTGAGAAGAAATCTCAATCAGTCACATCATTTCACTCCTAATGTAGGTCTTAACAGTGAGCATGTCTTTCTCACACAAGCACCGTACAGTTCACAGAGCTAGCAAAAGTAACAATTGGGGTTTTTAGTATCCATTACCCTATCCTTAACCGGACAGGCTCAATGGTCTCAAATTATTATATACTTATTGTACAACTGACTTGTTTGAGTCAAGATCCTGGAGAATTTCACTCATTGCATGTGGTCATTCTGTCTTCTAAGGCCCTTTCAATAGTCCCCTTTCTGTGACTTGTCAGAGAAACCAGGCCGGTTGTTTTGCAAGATGTCCCACATTCCACTTTGATTTTTAGCATCCTGCTTGGGCTTCTTATTGTCATTTCACCTGGTTATTAATTCACCTGGGAATTAATTCTTGGCTTCATTAGGATTTTTTTTTCTCCCCACCTCCATTCAGTAGATCCAAATGGACGCATCCTGGAAATGGGAGGACCAGTTAAAAGGTTGTTACAGTAGCTGAATGGAAACAGAATGAAAGACATAAGTAGAGTTGGAGACAAAGGAAACTGATTTACCTACCAATGACAACTGACTGAGGAAGAAAGAGGAGTGAAAGATGATTCCAAGGCTTTGAGTCTGCATCACCGAGAGAATAGGAATGCCATCCTATGTGAAGAATGTGTTTTTAATGAGAGCAGCAGGAATCAGGGGTAGATTAAAGGAGGAACTTTCGCACAGTAAGAAGCCATCTGCTGTTTTTTCCAGATAACATTATATTTCCATGAAAAAAATTTTGATCAGTATTTGGACCCTCTCAAAAAAAAAAAAAACCTGAAAGCTACTCCTTATTTTTAACAATCCAATTAAATCTTCAGCCTCACAGCCTTGAGAACAGTATGCATACCTCTGAGTAGGGAGCAGACAATGTTGAAATACCCTGTAAGGATCAGCCTGTCTTCCACAACATCAAGGGGTTCTGAGTCATCAGATTTGGGTAGAAGAGTAAATGATCCCAGCCCTTTGGTTTTCTTATAGACTCAGCAGGTGAGCATAGCCTAAAACCCCAAGGCCTCAGACTCCTTCCAGGAGACAGAAGTTTTCACACCCCACCCTTTCTCCACCCATCATGGAATTTGTGTGGAACTCAGTGGACCTTAGCAACAGTTTAGGTCAAGGTACAAAATTTCCCAGTGGCCCCAGGATAGTTAGTAGGCTCCAAGAAAGCACCAGGATTCTTTATCTATCTGTAAGAAACATGATTAGGCTGTTGAATAGAATCAGGTAAAAACTAGTCTCGGCAACACCATGTCATACAGTCATTCTTACACACACCCCTTCCTCCACCTTTCCTATCCCCCCTCCTCCTCCTCCTCCTCCTCCTCCTCCTCCTCCTCCTCCTCTTCCTCCTCCTCCTCCTTCCCCTCCTCCTCCTCCTCCTCCTCCTCCTCCTCCTCCTC
>NW_021604621.1:943459-945959 GCF_004785775.1 Grammomys surdaster
CTCCTCTCTGTCTCTCTCTCTCTCTCTCTCTCTCTCTCTCTCTCTCTCTCTCTCTCTCTCCTCCATCTCTGCCTGCATACATTTATTCTCTCCAGTTAATCAAACACTGGCCCCTGCAGCCCATTGTGTAGCAGATTGATCACTTAAGCAGAATTATTGATTGTCCAGCGAACCTTAGGAGGTAGGGGTGTTCAGGAAGCTAGGATCCGACAGTAGATTGGCTGCCGAGGCCTCTTCGGAAGCTTCTGCTGCTCTGCTTCATGAATACCTTTTAGGAAGGAGAGGGGAAGCAGAGAAGGGGAATCCTTAGAGGGTCTTAATTTCTATTTTCTTCCCTTCATTTGGAGGCAAGGCAGGGCAACAGAATTTGATGATGGGCTCCTGGGTCTAGCCTTATGTATTGGTTAAAAGGGAAAAGCAAAGACCTTGATCTATAGAAATTCATAATTTAATAGAAAAAGAAATTCTTACTCAGAGGAAGCATCCATGAATAATAATAATAATTCAAAATGGAAAACAATTAGATGTCACATTATTTACTCTAAGGAGGGAATACTATAGGGGTTCAAGGTTAACTATTCTCTCATTAGAGAGAATGAGAGTGTGGGCTAGAACAGAGGTAGAAGGTTTTCCCAAAGAGGTTGAACTTGAGTTGGCTTTTACATAACATTTAAGTCTGAGATGCCTGACTAGGAGAAAAGCAGGCTTTTGAGAGGAAAAATGCAAGGAAGAAGCTGAAGGTGAGAACATCAGGGGAATCAAAGAAGGGTCAAAGAATTCTGATCTAGAAGAAAAGAAAGGGTGGGAGTGGAGATGCCCTGTGTCTGCAATACTTGGCTGGGAAAAGGGTCCCCAGATTTGGAAGGGCTTTTGAAGTCGAAAGGAGGAGTTTGAACTTTGAGATGCCCTAAAGAGTTCTTTTGCATGCATTGAATTCAGGTACTTAGCCAAACAGTGAAGAGCGGAATTCATGGGGGGCAACTTGTTCGATGCTATAGCAATCCAAATGAGCGCTGATGGTGGTGGGTGTAAAGAGCCTCAAACTCAAAGGGTATGGAAAACATCAATGTGGCAAGTAAACCACTGACACTTTCTCTTGGCTTGGTTTTCTCTCATTTCTTCCATCCTCAGTATTTTACCCACTATTAGGCTCTGCATGGGCCAGAATGTCATTGGAGTTCAGATGGCAAAGGGATAACAGATTAATCATGCCAAGAAAAGATTTGAGAAGGAGCCTTCATTGTTAAGACCTAAAAAGTGAACCATGAAGACATCTGGCTGCAGACTCTTACAGAGCTAACAACTAAGCTGAGGTGCTGAACACTTTGTCCCCCGACAAAGAGGTTGGGGGTTGGTACTACACGGAGTCTGCTCTGTTTCAAGCCTAGGACCTCTGAAAGTGGTGGGAGTAAGGATACACGGTTCAACTTCTGGGTAGATCAGTTTGAAAACTCCTCTGAGCGCTTGAGAATGGTCCCAGCGGAGGTCACACCTGTGCTTGGGTATGGCAAGAGCTGCCACAGCAGTTTGATGCCAGCTGGAGCCCTGGTGTTCCAGCTGGTGTGGAGAGCTAAGTGACGAGTCCACAGGTAGGTGGGAGAGTGATGTGAGAAGGCTCTGCCGGCTCTTTCGTTTCCCCTCACCGGTCTTCCCCTGCCTGTCCAACCTGCTGAATGTCAATTCTGGCCAGTTGCCTGTGCCAAGTCCCCTAGCTTTCTTTGCATTGTAGAAAGTAGGGAACCACAGACAATGTGCTATGTGTGCAATTTTAGCCCTCTTTGTAGGCTCTTCTGGTGAAGGGTTATGATGCCTTCCTTATAAAGACGACTATGTGGAGCAGGTCTGCCCAGTCCGTAGGTTCCTAACCACCAAGGGAGCTCTGTTTTGGAGGCAGGACCACCCAGCCAAACATGCCTGTCTTTGATTTTTCTACAAATCCACTGGGGAAACAGAGGAACAGATGGCTAGACTGGTGGATGAGCACATGCACGCACACGCAGTAATGTGCGCGTATACACACATGCACTGCCGAGTCTGTCAACCAGCGGCCTCCATCACTTCCCTGCTGAAGGTTTCTGTTCAGTGTTTTGGTTGCTGATTTAAGGTTTGGGGTGGGTGGGAGGAGGGTGGCTGAGAAGCGGGCAGGTGTCCAGATTGAAAAATGCTTATGCAGGTGAGAGACTGGGGAGAGAGAATGCAAGTCGCTGACTAGGGAGGTTATCATATTTATTATCTTTCTCATGGAAAAACACACTGGAAGCTGATTAAATAAAAGAGGGTACGGTGGCAACAACTGGCTTAAGATTCAACCACATCAGTGTGAAGGTGTCTCCATTTTGAAAAATATGTTCCCATGGTTTGGCTCCCTTTGTAATATACATATTACAAATACTATATATTAATATAGTGTATATAAAACAATAATTGTTCTGCTTATCATTCTGCCTCTCAGCTGGACGCAAGCGAGTTAGTTTCAGATGCTTAACCATTAACACAGGGG
>NW_021604621.1:948459-960959 GCF_004785775.1 Grammomys surdaster
ACTGCACCTTCCTCTTTCACATAAGACAGAAATGGATATCAAGACAAGACTGAGAAGCCAATATATATATAACGCCCTAGAATTCAGAAGCTGTTTCTTTTTTCTTTTTTACAGCATGTAAAGTCCTTTCCCTTTCCTCCCTTCAAATCCTCCCATATCCCCCTCCCCACTTCCTACTCTCTTTCAAATGCATGGCCTCTTTTTCACTAATATAATAATAATAATAATAATAATAATATTATTATAATGTCTGTAGGTTATTTGTATATATGTTTTCAGGGCTGACTAGTTTGATGCTCTTTCTTTTTTAAAAATTTTATTTCATGTGCATTGGTGTTTGCCCATATATATGTCTATTTGAGGGTATTTGATTCCTCCTGGAACGGGAGTTACAGTTGTGAGCTGCCATGTTCCTGGGAATTGAATCCAAGTCCTCTGGAAGAGCAGCCAGTACTTGTAACTGCTGAGCCATCTTTCCAGTTCATTGATGCTATTTCTTTACCATTTTAGGAAGTCCCTAGTTTCAAGGTTACTGGACAGAATGAGCTTTTCCTAATGTGTTGGAATTAACTAGCAAGAATCCATAATTATCTCCTCTGTCCATTATATTAAATTGGAAACCTTTCTTCCTGGACAGATTAGTCAGCCTACCATAAACTATAATGAAATACCTGAAGCAATTACCTTATCAAGTGAAAAGGTTTATTTGGCTTAAGGTTCTGGAAACCTCAGCCCAAGATTGTGTAGCTTCGTTGCTTTGGCTTTTGAAAGAACAACACACCCTGAAGCACATAAAGGAACCATGAACCAAGAAGCAGAAAAGTGGGGTGAGACAGAAAGGGAGAGGGACAGGAAAAGATGGAGGAGTCCCATAGTCCCCTTCCAGGACATAAGAGCCTCGCATAAGGCCCTATCTCTTAAAGTTCCATTGGTCTTTTGGTGACGCCACCCTGAGAACTAAGTTTTTAATGTATGGATCTCTGAAAGCACTACCCATATTCCAACCACAGCACTGGCCTTTCAGGACCATCTTCCTGGTCATTCTTTTTTTTTTTTTTTCCAGAGAAAGGGTTTCTTTTCATTCTGGAACTCACTTTGTAGACCAGGCTGGCCTTGAACTCACAGAGATCCACCCACCTGCCTCTGCCTCATGGATGCTGGGACTAAAGGTGTGCACCATGCTGCTTGCCTGCTCATTCTTTTTTCCTACCTTCATCTCACTAAAGTATATCTCACAGTTTGCCTGATTAGCTCGTTCACGCTAGCCAATACAGCCAGTATGCCATAGTCTCAAAACCGATTTGAGAGCAATTTGCTGCCTGTCACTCCTCACTTCAACCCTAGATAAAGCTCAGCCTGGTCCTCCTACTGGAAGTAAATGTTGTCCCATCTTTTTGCCCCTGTTCAATGTAGTTCACAACCCCCATCAACATGTTCTGCCATTGACCTCGGATTCAGTCTGTTTTAAAATATTAATATGTACTTGCTATTATATTCTTATATAGGAGTATTCCCCTGCTATTTCCTATGTATAAACAGCATTAAGCAGAAAGTATACCCTGGAATCAGCCTTGCCACTTCCTGAAATGTACTTCATGATTTCGAAGACACATTCTGAACCTTTCTGAAAGATGTGTCTTACTATCTGTAGCACACTGTCACTTAATTGGCAGCATGTTTTCCCTTTCTTAAGGAAACCTGGGGTGGAGAAAACAGCCATGTTGTTCCTTGCAGCTGCCAACAGCGTCTTAGAGTCAATGAAATGCAGAACCAACTTATTTAACCTCTGTAAGGCCAGCTCCTTATCTCCAAAATACCCACCTCAGAGGGCTTTGTTGTGAGGATTCAAAGATAATATTTATTCAGCACTTAGCAAATGGCCAGCACTTCGGTGGAGACTCAATAAATGTTAGCCATTGTAATTTCCCAACTATATAAACTATAAACCCCTCAAGGGCAGGGATATGCTTTTTTTTTTCTTCTCTCTTTTTAGCAGATGGTCTGTTGTAGAAGGTGGAAAGAAACTTCCCTTCCTGAAAATATCTCCTCTATTAGATGGCCAAACAGTCCAAATTTCAACATTAATCACTCCTCTGCGTTAAAGCATTATCTCTAGAAGACCTCTGTTAAAATGCAAATATGTCACTTGGGAAGGTAACGCATTAATTCATTAGCATTCATGATCCCATTAGTGCAGATTAGTTTATCAGATTAACTTAGCTGTCACCAGACAAACCCTGAAAGCCCTGGTGATAGGGATGGTGAGATGCAATGATTTAAGGAGGGAAATGAGTGAGGGGTCAGACCTTCCTGAGTTTCTGGCCACCCCTCACCAGCTCTTGCATTTTGAGCTTTGATCGTGGGTGGGATTGTGACTGTTGTCTGCAGTGAACTAGGATGGACATCAGTGATAGAACAGAAACACATGTGAACAGGAGAGAATAGCAACGACAGCAACAACGAGAAGCTGAGAAGGACCAGAGAAATCTAGTCTAGTCTCTGGCTCAAATATCTTCACCAGCAGAACACTGTGTGCCCCACAAGGTTCCCCATTCCATTGTTGAAATAGTCATATTGGAAGATTTTGGTATTGTTTGCCTTTGTTTTTTGTTGTTGCTGTTGTTTTAAAACAAATGTCACTGTGAAGCCCAGGCTGGCCTCAAATCCATGAATGCTGGGAATACATGTATGTACCACCATGTCTAGCAAAATACCTTTGGCATGAAACAGAAAGCAGTCTTGTAGAGACCTCTTCTTTCCCACTTTCTCTTAGCAATCTCTTTATTGTTGTTTTAAGCTGGGTTTTGCCATGTAGTCCAGATTGGACTTGAGCTTGCAATCTTCCTTCGTCAGACTCCAGACTGTTTGGTATGTGCCACCAACCTTAGAAATGGCAGCCACTTTAAAACTATCTGTGGTGGTTTGAATATGCTTGGTACACAGAGTGGCACTCTTAGGTCTGGTCTTGTTGGAGTGGGTGTGGCCTTGTTGGAGGAAGTGTATCACTGTGGGGGTGGGCTTTGACACCCTCCTCCTAGCACGTAGCAAGGATGGAGGGGACAGTCTTCTCCTGACTGCCTTCGGATCAAGATGTATACTCTCAGCTCCTATAGCGCCTTGTCTGCCTGTATGCTGCTGTGCTTCCTGCCATGATGATAATGGACTGAACCTCTGAACTTGTAAGTCACCCCAATTAAATGCTGTCCCTTGTAAGAGTTGCCTTAGTCATGGTGTCTCTTCTCAGCAATGGAAATCCTAAGACACTATCCAAATATAACTAGGCCATTTTCGCAATCTTGGGTAGTCTTTTGATTTTTTTTTTCTGTCATGATGAGGCAAGTGCTAAATTTCCAGGTTTGCTCAATGACTCCTTTTGTGGTGTGTTTCCACAACCAAACTGCTTAACCTACAGGCCCATGGACTTCCTGAAGTTTTGTGTGCAAACTTTGCCAGTAGTCTTTGCATGTCTTATCCCAGAGGCAATAGCTCTCAATAAGGTCTAACTCCTAGAAAAGGTCCCAACTGTTGACCTGACAGCATTTTAATCCCTTCCTGTTGACAACACTCTAATCTGTGAGGCTGCTCTGCTGGGTCTTTTATAGCATGGAACATGGTACTTCTGGGAGCTCTGAGCCGCACTGAGCACAGAAGCCAGACTGCTTTGATTAGCAGCCTAATCAAACCTTTTGAGATCTCAGTGTTTAGCAAACAAAAATCTCTTTTCTCAGGGAGCTAAGAAATCCCTGCCCAGGATTAAATCTCTGTATTTGTGTCATTACTATAACTAAAATAATGTGAGGGGGGAAGAATTTTCAGGGAAGAAGGATTTATTCTGGCTCATGGTTTCAGGGAGATTTCAGTCCAGTTTGGCAAGGAAGGTGTGGTGGAACTCAACGCAGTAGGATCGTGTGGCAGGGAGTCCTCATCTGGCAGCTGGTCTGAAACAGATTTTAAATGTTTTAAATTGTGCATACATGTGCGAGGCTGTGTGTGGGTATGTGCATGTGAGCACAGATGCCTGTGGAGGCCAGAACATTGGATTCCCCTGGAGCTGGCGTTATAGGCCAATGTGGGTGTTGAGATCCCAACTCATTCACTCTGTCCTCTGCAAAAGCGGTACACATTCTTAAGGGCAAAGCTGAACAATCTCTCTAACCCCTCAAGCAGAGTCATGTTCCAGAACCAGGGGCAAGTATAAACGTCAACAGTCTGCTCCTAATGCTTTTCCATCCACCTTGCCAGGTCCTACCTGCTAACAGCCCCACATCATTCAAAAGAATGTCACATGGGAGGGGCTAAGCATTCACAATTTTAACATGAGCTGGTGAGCAAAGGATATGACTGCACAGACTGAAACAATAGTAGTCACCTTAACTCAGGTTACCAGTTGAAGAGGACTTCAGCTATTTCAAAGAGAGCTAGTGGTTGTCCCTGGTGGGGACCCATCTAGTTAGGCTGCTTTGTAGGCTAGCTGAGGAACTGTGTGAATAAGCACAGCCCTCAAGTTCTCCCTTCTGTCTCCATTTGTCTGATTCTGTTCAACTGGAAAGTAGTGATTAATTCACAGAGCCATATTAGAGGACCCAGGGCAGGGGGAGAGGCTATGCTTACAGATAACCACTCTTGAAGCAGGAAGCTTTCTAAAATGAAATTTAGGGAACTACCAGCGTGAGTGAAGAACATTGTCACAAAAGTCAGATATTTTCCAAAGGACTAGCTATCATTTGACATGAAAAAGATATGGCTTGGGAAAGCAGAGTTCTCTCTGTTTCTTCTCTCTCTGCATATGTGTGCTCAAGTAGCACAAAACATGGTACATATTAAATGTAGTTGAGACCTACAGAATATAATCGGTAAGTGACAATCACCTATAATATGTGACAAAACACAGGTACATCACTGGGGTCCTTTTGTAAACAATGTACATCTTCCATATGGCATTGTAGATGATCCAATGTAACAAATACTGTTTTCTCCAACCATTGCAGACATCGTTTTAGGTTTTGGGTTTTAAGGACTATTGAGAAAATTCAACTAAGTTATATGACAGTTGCATAAGATGCTCTGAGTCCCCTATCCCCAAGAGTCTCTGGACAAGTATGTTTGAGAAATGCTATATACCCATCTTAGAGCTTCAAAATGCACACTGCCATATCAAACACTCTGAGAAGACCTGCAATAAAGAAGCCTATTAATGTCACTCAAGGCTTCCGATACGTGTTTGTCCACAGAACACCATCCTCCCCTCTTCATCCTTTAATATGCTACAGTAACAGCTTTGGAGAATGCATCTTTCAGCCAAAGTGCCCACCTCCTATTTCATACCTGAGTACACAAATGCCCCCAAAGCATTCAAGATTCTGCATAAATGAGACAGGAAGGGGTGAATTTTGTTGAAGGAGCAGTTGAACGAGGCTCATGAGACAGGGAGAAAGCTGGGAAGCCCGAGAGAAGAATCCTCAAAAATGGAGTTGAGAGCAAAAGAGAGGATGCTGCAGACCAGATCCCTCTACCTCACAGTTTGCTGCTGACCAGCCCCAATAGATATCATGCTTTTGGTCCTGAGCCAACAATGAATAGCAAAGCAGAATGGCTTTGCCCGGGCATGGGCCCTACAGGGCCATTTGTGGTCATTGGCTTCTCAGCTGGGGCCTTTCCACTTTCATTCCCCGCACTGCTGATCGCCATCTCCTTCCCTGAGCCTCTGGCACATTTTCAATTTCTCAGTCTACTAGTTGATCCATTTCATGTGGGTCTTGTTCTTTCCTTTTTCCTTTCGGGGAGACTCAGGAGACCTCTGACTTCACTGCCGCCAACTAGAAGCCAGAAAGGCTATGATGGGAGAAAAGACAAGGAAAATGGGCAAGGCCTTTTTGCAGGGCTTGGGGCTGGTTCCTTGAGGCTTCTGAGCACGAATGATCTTCTGTGGCTATCATCAGGATTTGAGGAAGTATCACTTCTTGAGGTAAAGAAATCTGCAACCTGTCTCCAAGAAAATATAATACTGGAGAAGCTACTCAGAAAGGACAGGAGTGATCATTCCCAAGCGTTATCAGGGAGAAAGAGTCCAGCTAAAAGCAGTTGAAATTGACTGAAAGAGAGAGAGAGAGAGAGAGAGAGAGAGAGAAAGAGAGAGTGGGAGGGAGGAAGGGAGCAGGGAGACCGAGGGGGAGGGATAGAGAGAGGGAGAGAGACAGAAGGAGAGATGGAAGAACAGAGACAGACAGACAGATGGAGAGATAGAGACAGAAACAGACAGAGACACATGACAGAGAGACAGAGAATATGCAGAGAATATGTAATCATCTCTGCATATGAAGGTAAATCAGTACGGCTTTTTGATGTTTCTTGACTAAGGAGGTCTAGGGGGACACAAGGACCTTTGCAGAGGTGTATCAGGATCACAGATGTGACTTGTCACTGGGGAGAAGAAATTCAATTTCTGTGGTGCAGTAGCTATTTCACCCTCAATGAAACGAATGAGCTGCAAATGAAAGACAGCCTCATTTTTTTTTTCTATTCAGGGTGCAAATATGGGGGGGGGGCTGTCCACATGTCTGAACAGTGGCCTCTGAAGACTGAACCTACCACCTCTTCCCATTGCCAACAGCCAGGAGGCTTTGGTGGTACTGATAAAGCATCTAGGATTTGATCACGACATTTGAATGCCTCTAATACCAGTGACTCAACATCCTCGCTAGGCAGTTTATTCTGTCACCTAACTGCATTAAGGTTAGGAAATGGGCTCCCACCGTACACTAGATTCTCTATTTTTAGATATAAAAAGCCTGGGCTCACTGTGTTCTTTCTTTCTCTTTCTTTCTCCTTTGTGTTCCCCCTCCCCTTCCTTTCTGTGTCTTCCCTCCCTCCTCCCACACTGTGCCTGCAATAGTAGTCCCGTATTTCTACACAGACAAACACCCAAAGTTTTCTTTATAGCTTCAAAGTACCCTGGTTATCTTGCAATTCCGATATCACAATGCTTCCTCCTGCAGGATCAAGAGTTCTTCTTCTCAATGCTTCCTCCTCCAGGATCAAGAGTTCTTCTTCTCAGGCATACATAGACTTTAGCTTGGCCTATCAGAGTAGGACCTATCCTTCCATTTGTAGTCTCTATGCTCCACTGAAAAGATCCCCCACTACCTAGATATGGAAAACGTGACAGCAGCTCTCCCTTGCAACCTTAAGTTTCTCTTGATAACATCTTCAGGAAGGTCAAGATTAGAACTTGGTGCTGTAGAAAAGTCAATGCCCATTGTATTTCTTTCAACCTTGGGCAGCCTGGCCAGGAGTGTAGTATGATTATGTGGCTGAAGATGCTGAGACATAGGAAACACATCCCAACAATTTGACTCAAGAAGCATGGTCTCAGACTTTACTGGGTCTCCTGAAATACTACAGACTATGATGATATGGGCTTTACTCTGAAATGAAAACACACAAATTAACAAACTTCCCAGTGATTTTTAGTCCCACTTAACCTTATGTACTAGATATTGGGAACACGGTGGCATTAGAACAAACAAATGCAATAGCAGCTTGTGTTTAAAATTAAACAAGGACCAGCAAGATGGCTCAGTGCATAAGGGCAGTTCAGATCAGAGGACCTGAATTTGAACCCCATGTAGTGGAAGGAGAGAACTGACTTGTATGAAGGCACATGCATGAACACTCACACACACACACAAACACACACACACACACGGACATCCACACGTGTGCGCACACACACACACACTTTAAATGTAATAAAAGTAAATAAATATAAAAAGGAGAGAAACACAAGACCATGATAGTAACAATATCATCTACACCGGTCAGGAAAAAGGTTTCTCTAGGTATGCATATACCTGTAATCCCAGCACCTAGGAGACAGGAGGATCAGGAGTTCAAGGCCAGCCTCAGTTACACAAGGAATTCTAGGCAAGCCTGACCTATATGAGCCCTTGTGTCCAAAAAAAACCCAACCCTATTTAGATATTGATAATAATAATAATGATAATGAAATTAATTTCTTGAAAATTGTAAAGGCTGTGCACAGTACCTAGGACAGGGTTACCACTACATTTGCAGTACTGGATTCATTTTGGAGAAAGTGAGAGTCCCACCCCTACTTAGTGGATTCATACTATTCTTGAAATCTGAGATGAGATGATCGCTGTAAGAGGAAAATCACTTCAGGATTTTTCCAGATGACCTGACTGGACAACCCTTTTGGCTGTCATATCTAGTACTTAGCAAAACACATTGAGGCTTTTCCAGTCAGGTCAAATCAAGAGAATGGTTTATGAGTTGGAAAATGTGGACTGTTATAGCTACAGCTAGACAATATGTAGTAGAGGACAGAACGCTATGTAGGGTGAGGCTGTATTATGGTAAGGATTGAGAAAACTACTTTGAGCTGGATGCAGTCAGCTGGAGAAACTGCTGTCAGTTTCTGAACAAGCAAATGCAAGAAGGGAAAGAGAAGGAGAAGTCCTGTTATCTCTCAGTAATTACAGTTCCTCCTGCTGAAACTGTGAGCTCTCCCCTAGCGTAACACGCCTGTGAGCCTGAGCCCAAATCCTAGCTCTGCCCATTACTAGCTCTGGACTTGGACTAATTAAGTGCTCTATGCTTCCTTTTTCTCATAAGTTAATGACTGTGAAGTACTTAGAATAGTGCTTGATAATTATTTGGCAAAAAAACCTTTTGTTATCACTATCCAATGAAGAAACTGGTTATTGTCATGAATATAGATTATTTGGGGTAAGGTTTGATCATCTAAGGAGTGAAGAAGCTATATTACCTGGGGCCAGGACATAGTGTATATAAAGTAATATGAGACCTCTGACCAATAATCTTTTCTTTAAAAGATTTATTTATTATGTAGACAGTGTTCTGCCTGCATGTATACCTGCAGGCCAGAAGAGGGCACCAGATCACATTATAGATAGTTGTGAACCACCATGTGGTTGCTGGGAATTGAATTCAGGACCTCTGGGAGAGCAGTCAGTGCTCTTAACCTCAGAGCTATCTCTCTAGTCCCCCAATAATCTTTTCAATTAGCCTCCTATCAGTACCCAAAACCCCCACTACTTATTAATTGCATTCTGGAGAGTCATACATTTTAATTGAACTAGTGTATGCTCTTATCTCACAAAAAAAAGGCTGAATATTGGGTCTTTAGTCATTATAACTCAGAATAAAGCAGAACTTTGAAGGAATCGACACAGGATAGCATATTAACTTTCTACTATTGTGTAATAAATTTCCATATTCAGACAGTTACAACAATCGCTTACCTTACATTTCTGTGGGTCAGAAACGTGGGAGCAGCTTATTTGGGTGGTTCTGGAAAAAAAGAAGTCCCTCATGAGGTTGCCCTCGCACTGTGGATAAGGTCTATAAGTATATAGACACCAGCTGGAATAATTGGTCTGCCTTCAAACTCACTCATGTGGTTGTTGGCAAGCTTTGCTTTCTCATAGACAGGTAGACTGAGATTTTCCATGCCTTGCTCTGTCACATGGGTCCCTGAGCTATGATGCTCACAACATGGCAGCTTGCTTCCTCTGCTATGACTGATTAAAGGGGTTGGAGAGAGGGAAAGACTGCACAAGCAAGCCCACCCTAGCCAAAAGCAGAAGCCACCGTCTTTTTATAACCGTATCTCATGAGTTAGGGTTCATCGCTTGCATTACTCTATACAGTAAAAGTAAGCCTCCAATATGTGGTGTGCTTTTTTGGCATCTTTGTTTTTTTTTTTTTTTTAATAAAAAAAATTGTATTTACTTAGAAGCATTCAGAATGTCAACAAAACAGCCGCATTTTTTTTTTTTGCAATTACAGAGTGGTATTCAGTTAACAGAACAACAATTATCTTCGTATAAGCTGCATCAGAGACAACTGAAAATGGAAAAAAAACCCAAAAATAAAACCAAAAGAAAAGAAAAACAAAAACCAAACTACTGTCCCCATATATAACTAATTTGTGCTGTGCACCAACAAGAACCTGCTTTAAATTTCCATGCCAATTTACAACCCCCAGACTGTACCAGGCAAGGTTAGTGGCTATTGAAAATACCACCAGGACAGGGCTATCTAAAGACACATTCGGTAGTGTGTTAACTATACAAAAAAAGACACTGTACAGTTTAAAAACAAATCTTACACAGCCTTACATTTCAATTTTTTTCTTTAAAAGGAGTGAGTTGTGTACAGGGGGGTTAAATGCTTTATAGACAAGAAAAAAACTGCGCTAGAACCAACTTATTCATCATCATCATCTTCTTCTTCATCTTCATCTTCCTCTTCTTCCTCCTCTTCCTCATCCTCTTCATCTTCCTCATCATCTTCCTCTTCCTTCTTTTTCTTGCTCTTTTCAGCCTTGACTACCCCCTTTTTTGCTGCATCAGGTTTTCCTTTAGCTCTGTAGGCAGCAATATCCTTCTCATACTTCTCCTTCAGCTTGGCAGCCTTCTTCTCATAGGGCTGCTTGTCATCCGCTGCAGTGTTGTTCCACATCTCTCCTAGCTTCTTTGCAACATCACCAATGGGTAAGCCAGGATGTTCGCCTTTGATTTTTGGGCGGTACTCAGAACAGAACAAGAAGAAGGCCGAAGGAGGCCTCTTGGGTGCATTGGGGTCCTTGAACTTCTTTTTGGTCTCCCCTTTGGGAGGGATGTAGGTTTTCATTTCTCTTTCATAACGAGCCTTGTCAGCCTTTGCCATATCTTCAAATTTCCCCTTTTCTTTAGCAGACATAGTCTTCCACCTCTCTGAGCACTTCTTGGAGAACTCTGAGAAGTTGACAGAAGCATCTGGGTGCTTCTTCTTGTGCTCCTCCCGGCAGGTTTGCACAAAGAATGCATATGAGGACATTTTGCCTCTCGGCTTCTTAGGATCTCCTTTGCCCATGTTTAGTTGATTTTCCTCCGCGAGGCACAGAGTCGCCCAGTGCCCGTCCGGCTCTCGCTTGCCCCGGCGCTGTCTCTATGGAGCTCAATGTACTGCAATGGCCGGCATCTTTGTTTTTAAAAAGGCAAAAACATTTGTCTATATTTGTTTAGGGATGTCTCTGAGTCCTCTATATATGATACTTAAAATCAGATATATGGCCAGGAAGATGTCGCAGCAGGTAAAAGGGGCCTGCTGCCAAGTCTAAGGACCCGATTCATTCCCATTCATTCATGGAGTATAAAGAGAGACTCAGATCCAGAAAGTCATCTTTTGACCTCCACATATTTGCATGTATGTGTGTATGCACACACTCACCCAAAAAAATGTAATAAAAACTTTCAAAAAATCAAATACCTATAGGACATGAAGGCAGACATGAGACTATCTGAAGGAATGAATGCGAGGTGAATTAAGGAACAGGAGTTTGTGACAAGGGGAGATGAATATATACAGTTAAACTATTTAATATAGTTGCATAAAAGCAACCCAGAAACCTATCACTCTGTACAATGAATATGTGGCAATAAAAAAAGTTGTACTTATAAAACTATGTTCTTGACAGGGGTGATGGTACATGCCTTTCATCCTAAAACTCATGATCCAGATAGAAACAGACAGATCTGTAAGAGGTTGAGGCTAGCCTGCCCTGCATAGTGAGTTCCAGATCAGCCAGGTCTACATAGTGGAACCTCTCTGTCTCTCAAAATAAAAAACATGTTCTTTCAATCCTCATTTCAAATGAGTCTGCAGGCCCAGTTCACCCATACAAGGAGGGGATGTGCAAAGGTGTATATGACACATAGTAGGAAGTATTTGGGTCCTTTTAAGTTGCTGCCTACCACAAATAGATAAGTAGTAAGGATACGGGATTTAAAAGGGGGCAGAGGACAGGCTGGGGGGTGGTGGCACGAGTCTTTAATCCCAGCACTTGGGGGTCAGAGGCAAGCAGATCTCTGAGTAGGCCAACCTACTCTATAGAGAGAGTTCCAGGGCAGCCAGGGCTACAAAAGGAAACTCTGTTTCAAAAAACAAAACAAAACAAAATGGGTATGGGAAGAGCAGCTAGTGAAACAGAAATTTAGAATAAATCTGTCTAATTGGGGGCCAGCATAACTGGTTACCAGACTCAGTAGTTGTCCAAGACATTGGGTTTCAATAGGGCAGAATGGATCCAAAAGGTGAGATGGGTGGTATCTGGAAGATGTTTTAACTATTGGGATTGTGGAAGTCCTGACCCTCCTTGGGCCCTAGTCCAAGTTCATCATACAGAGGTATTTCCTGTATTTCCCAAAAGGCCTAGTCCTCTGGGTGTGGCCAGGGAAAGAGGCAGGAGATGAGATGAGGCTTAGGAAGCCGAGGAGCAGCAGAAACAGGTAAGAGGAATGAAGGTTCAGCAGCTGCTTTTGTTAATTTTAGCTTCACGCAAGGGGCTGAAGCAGGATGGTATGTCATTTCTGCTGAGTTAGCCTTGGCCATCCTGTTAACTCCAAGCCACTATTTGCAGAGTGTCAAGTTCCCCTAACTAGAATGAAAGAGTATGTGTGCTGGTTTAGGACCCA
>NW_021604621.1:962115-988413 GCF_004785775.1 Grammomys surdaster
AGAGACAAAGAACTGGGAACAAGTGCAGCTGACACTATTTGAGTGTCCGTTCGAAATACTAAGCTCCATGAGCATTTTCTTCTTCCCAAAGATGTAGGTACGGCTCCCTTTCCTGTTATCATGGAATTTCAAGTCCTGCACCCTGAAGTGGGATCTGTCCTGGTCAAAACTTGTCCTAGTCTCAAAGCTCAGCACATCTTTCCCTTCATTTACAAAATCTTTGAGAAAGGAAAAGCCTGGAATCCCTGGAGTTTGAGGCAAAGGATTAGATAAGGAAAATTCCAGAATTGAGGGCTAGCTTGGAAAGAAGGAGGGAAAAAAATAAAAGGGTAGAGCAAAGAAAGACTAAAAGGCACAGAGAAAGGATAAGGGAAAGGAAAGAGGAAGTTGAGGAAGAAGAGGAGTTAGGAAATCATCAAGGAATGGAGGAGACGTAAGGATGGTAAATACAAAGAATCAATAATAAATAATAAATAATAAATAATAAAACAGTGTCTGCCAAAATGGATAGCAATAATAAAATAGTGACTGCCAGAACAGTCACATGGGTAGAGCTTGGGGGTCAACAATGTTATTGGCAGCAGGGTTATACAGCTTGTCTGAGATCTCTCTGTGTGTGCATGGTTTATACTTAGGTTGTACATTCCTTGGGAGAAGCTTGCGTGAGGCCAGGTGATTCTGGGGATTAACAGAGGAAGGCCAATCAATTCCTCTGCAAGGCACCTTTTGTAAGTGCCGTTCATTAGCCACCATTGCTACTAATGAACGGCACTTACAAAGTGCCTGCCCTGTGCCAGGGAAGAGGAGGTAAGGGATCAAACACCAGAAAGTAAAGAAAGGGGGGAAAACTGGGTGAAAGCTGCAGTAAGTTACTGCTCAGGTAGGAGTTGTAGGTGCTCTGTATTCCATAGCCCAAAGAGGACAGATGGAAAGCAAGGCCCTATATGAAAAACTTCAAGAAGAAAATAGGTGTGTATGCCAGAATCTGACTTTAGAGAATGATCAGCCCCACCTCCACTGATAATCAGAAAAAGCCCTGAATCTAGGGCAGAAAACACCAAATGCATCTGTGGGGTGGGTGTGTGTGTGTGTGTGTGTGTGTGTGTGTGTGTGTGCTGTCAAACAGGAAGAGCTTCAGGCCAATGTACAGCCTCATGTGTGTCTATTCATAGAGAGGAGTATTGTTTTCTCCTGAGGTGCAGATGCATTACACACACATGAATGACACATACAGTGTACATTGGGGTGTGGTGGGGTATGTCCTGATATGTGTGGGTCTTCACAAAATCGATGGAACTGGGGCCCTGACTGGAGGATGCATTTTTTGTTTTCTGTGGCTCCTTCTCCCACTGCCGGAGCCTGAGCTTGCTCTGCTGTTTCTTCAACAACATCCAAAGGAGGAAGCAATCATTGGTTTGAGAAGAATCCCTGAGCCAATGAAATGTCAGCTCAGCTATTGTTTCCAGATGCCTAAAGGAGACTGGTCTTTAAGACAAAGCAAACTCTGTTGAGCAGAATATTTGAGAATGGACAGAGAATTTGGTTTTCTAGTGAATGAAGGGTTTTTTCACTTTTATTCATTGATGGAATTCTTTCCAAAATGTGAAGTCTGTGTTCTTGCCTTAGAATGGGAGGCTCAGTGAAATAGATTCTGTGTTTAGTGGTTACGGACTTTGCTTTCTAAGTATCTGCCTTAGTGGTGGATCCAAGAAAGGTGGTAGCAGGCAGAACAAACACTAAATTCTAGGAGCCAGCTAATACAGATGGTCTCCATTCACAGTGAAGCCGCTTATTAGCAGGTGACTTTGGACAGTGCCTTACTCTTTCTGAACCTTGATTTCCTCTACTGTAAGGTGGAATGGTGTCGTGTTTTATACAACATGAAAAACATGCACTGAACCCAGACAGTCTCTTGAAATACTCCCTTGTGCATGCATGCTATTTCATTATTCTTTGCCTTTTGCTTCAAACAGCAGAGTAAAGAAATGCGTAGTCAAAGATAAGATAGATTGGAATTTGGTTGACTGAAATTTTACTGTGGGACTCATCTCCTCATGGTTTGTGAACCCTGAGGACAAAACTGCCTCCACCCAAACCTTTCAACCCTTAAATCCCAGTATAGTTGCAAATGACCTCGCTGACACTTAGTCATGTTCAATAAATGTGCCAGTGCCAATGTCAGTGTCTCTCTCTTTCCACCAGTGGGCTAAATTTCAGGCTCAGACAGGATTCTCACTTTTACATCTCTGGACTGTTATGGAACGCAGCTTTTGGCGGTTACAGAATAAATGGTAGCTGCTGTGGCTGATCTTCTTCTTCTGAGAAAAGAGTAGATATGAATGCAAGCTTTCTGGTTACATTGCAGCTGCTGGAGTTGTGAGCAAACCCACAGCTAGAGGGAAGTTAAGCACGAAAAGATTTGATCAATGAGGAGATGAGTGCTGGACGATTCTAAATCAGGGCATATGAAAGAGGCCACTGACTTTTGAACAAATATAAGAAAAGGAAACAGCAAAATGCCGAAGAAGTTAGAAGTCTTGTCCCGATTTCATCTCTCGGCCATTTCTCTTGTGTCCATTGACTGGAGTAATTTCATCTGATCAGGCTGAGGGTTTTGGCTCTAGGAATAACTTGCTGAGTGTGTTCACACGCGCACACACACAGACCTATGGTAGGATTCCCATTTTAGGTGACTTCTGAGCCTTAATGGTAGAGAGCAAAGGCAGCCAGATGGAGTCTAGCCATGGCTTGGTGCAGTAGAGTAGACAGCAGCAGCATGTATACTTGAGGATTCTGGAGGCACAAGGTATTGGCCTTGCTCCAGGGAATACCATTGGGGCTCCCTGAAATGAGAAGAGCTAACTGGGTGCCCTAAGCTGGTTATGATCATGGATTGGTGATTCTGCAGATAGAGACAGCTGTGGGCACCTACTACCGACAGAATTGTGGGCAGAGGCCAGGCAACCAACCCACCCAGGATGGGAATGTCATATAGAAATATTCCCATCTGGATAGTTCTAGAGAAGCAAGTCTGGGTAATGATAAACTATGAATTTTATGCATGAGCTGAACATTGAAAAACTTCAGCCCCAAGCTCCCGGCTTGCATCTGAGCCAAATCCCACTCGCACAGCATTTAATCAGCTTCCTGACAGATCCCAGTAAAAGGGAGATGAATTTACGAGATTGATTAGCTAATCCCCAAGTGCTGTGCTTACTCCGTGATCCAAGAGCACCAGGCTGGGGCCTCTAGACTTTCTGCTGCACAGCTGCTCCAATAGCAGGTGGGCCTAGGGACCGCCCCCTAGAGAGGAGGGCTGAGCTAATGTGTTCTTGCTCTCAGGCTTGCTCTCCAGCTCAAGATGCTCCCCAACCTCGGATGCATCTGGGCCTTCAGAGTTATTCTCATCTTTGCCCTCCACTCCCTGTGTGGTCCCTGCCAATTTATTACTCATCCCAACCTTGTGCCAAAGATGCCTTGTCCTTGTCTCTACCAATGTAAAGCATGTCAGCTTTCAAGATCTGCCTGGAGCCTTTCCTCCTCCAGGAAGCTTTCCCTGATTATGAAGTCTATTGAGTATTTCCTTCACCCGTTTCTAATGTTTGTCCCAATCCCTCATAATCATAGACCATGGCTAGAAGTGAGCCAGAAGGTAGCTAGCTCTACTCAACCACATTTGTAAATGTTGGATGTATTTCATCACAAAGGCAACATGTTCATCTTAACAAGTCAAACAGTACAGAAAGGTTATAAGAAGCAATTAATCTCTCCCTTGACTTCTCACACCTCATGTCATCTCAGAAAGCCAATATTATCAGGATTAGTGTTCTGTTTCTGCTCAAACAGACATGTACACACATGTAACCTCTCCACATTGCTGTTCAAAGTATTGAAGCCCAGAGAGGGACATAATTTTTTCAAAATCACACAGCCGGCTAGGAGCTGAGTTGAAAATAGGACCCTGGTGCTCGGGCTCCCAGTTCCCAGCCTGGTAAAGTTGTGGCTTAGTTGCTTCCTGAGAGTCTTCTGTCCCCAAGTAAACTGTAAACTCAACCAAGGGGGGTGGGGTGGCAGGAACAACCCATGTGTTCTCCCTTGCATTTCTCACAACACCTAGCACAGTTTTGAGCATCTGGTCCAGGCTATTTACTAAATGTTTGTCTCCTCGTTTTAACTTCTCTCTGAAACAAGCTACAGTATAAATAAAGAAAAAGAAAATGTTTGACTCGGTGCCTGGCTTCACTAGACTGTAAAGCTGAGCCAGGCAATCACACAGAAATTGATTGTTAAGATGGCTAGGGTAAAAAAAAAAAAATATGCAGCCAGCTGAAGTCTTAAGTGATTGGCAGAGACAAAAGGAGCTTGAATGGATGAGAGATGTGTGCTCTGTGCTGTGCTAACAGAGCCATGAGCCTGCCTTAGGGTGGGGTCGGAACCCTTCTGGAAGTGGGATTGAGGGCCTTGGGTACCACATCAGTTCTTAAGCCTTCCACTCTGCAAGACTAACGGTCAAGTCAGCTGCTGCAATCTGTCCCCTCCTCACACCGTGCTGCTGAAGCCTCCACTGGCTGCAGCCAAGGGCTTAAGGCTCCTCTCTCTTTCTGAGAAGCTGCTTTATGGCCATGATATTCCTTTGTGGCATAATGGTGTTGAGACTTGTATAGATTTATTTGATGTATTTGTTTCTTGTTAATCAGTTGTGAGGGGAGAGGAGACTGGGCTGAAATGAAGGCCATTACCTTCACCCACAGGGATTGTCTTCCTGCCTCAGTGCAGCCTCTGGCCACATCAGCTGCTAGGGAGGCAGAACCCTTGGGAAAAATCATAAACGCTAATTGAATTTTCGAACTGCAACAAACGTTCAAAATTATCTAACAAGATTATTAATGCCTCCTATTTAAACGGCATTTTCTGGTTTATGAAATGACTATATGTGATTCATTCTTTGGATTTTAGGTGTAGATTCCTTTGTTTGTTTAAAAAGATCCTGCCAACTGGAGAGTAGATGGTTTTTAATTTCTTAAATGTGAAAATGGTATTGGGGCTACGTAGGACTGTTCTCATATTAGGAGGTAAATTATCAAATATTTAGAGAATGATGCGTCATTGATATTGGAAACCTTAAAATGTTATAGCATTTAAATAACATAACTGGGGGCACAGGAATATGAACTTGTTACTTAATGAGTTGGTTTCTGGAGATGGCTTACCATTGTTTAAAAAAAAAAACCTAATGCTGCTATCTGTACACTGAAAAATTTACAGTGGAAAATGTTATACCACCACAATTATGTGAGAAGGAAGAGTCAGATATAGGGGGCAAAACTGGCAAAAGTCTTGGTAAATGTTGAGTCTAGGTGATGAATATAAAAGAAATTACTAAAATGATCAAAGCACCTTGTATACTTAGATGAAAGTTGTCTATATAAAACTCAGTACTGGTCTTAAGACTAAATTCAGGTGCTCTGTATATTTAAAGATATTTATTATCTCATAAATGGATGGAACCAAGGAAACTCTTAATGTGAGCAGACTTGTAGAGAAATGAACACATAGCTTTCTGTAGCTAACCCAGATCGTACTAAAGATGAGTCATCATGTGTCCCAAAAGCACTTGGAAGATTGGAGCACAGTGATGGAGAGGAGGCCACGGCTGAGTCACTGTGTGGCAAGTGCATTCCTGGTTCGTTGACAGGTAAGATGGCAGAGCTGTGCCAGTTGTCTACTGTGGCTGATTGGAATGAGCGATGGGCAAGTTGTTATTCAGACAGTTCTGAGGTTGCAGCTACCACTGCTCATCATTAGGGTTAGCTCACAGGTTCTGAATGATTCAGCGGAAGATACATTTTGGTCCCATGCCCCCTACAGGTCACAGTGGTACTTGTCAGTCCCCCGTGAACGAATGGAGAATGGAGCCGTGACTGACATTTTCATCCGCTCATTTACATTAGCTTTGTGCCATCCTGCTCTGAGCTTCACATCTCACTGCTTATCTGGTGGGTGGGACTCAGCAGGGCTCTCAAAAATTGACCCGTCATGGCATGATGGTAGTGGTAAATGCCCCAAGCTTTGATAAAAAGGAGACATCAGCAGAAAGGACCAGTCACTTGGCCTTATTTCTCTATGATCTATTGGTCACTTGAGGTTTTGCTCATGAGGAAGAAGGAGGAACCTAACAAGGTAGTAGCACCTTCCAGATTACACACCCAGAGACAGAGTCACCCATCTTCCTGCTCACAGGGCGTGAGGCTTAGTTCAGAGCTCAACAAATACAGTCATTAGGTTGCAGGCCAGCTCTCCCAACCACACAATGAATGGTACTTTGTGGGGATCACTTTGTCCCTGCCTCTACTATGCTACACCCTCCCAGCTCTGTGAGCCCCACCAGACAGACGGGCTCTCGACCATCCCAGTGCAGGAGGGAAAGGGACAGGGACATAATTTGCATTTTCCCTTGGCAAGCTTTTGCCTAGTGTCTACATCAATCAGTATAAAGGATAAATGCCACCAAGAGAATGGAGAGAGAGGGAGAGCAAACGGGAGAGAGCAAATACAGAGAGTGAGCTAGATTGAATAAACCTGCCCAACTCCTGATAGAGGGAGCAAGCTGGTCACAGGAAAGCTAGCCAGAATGAATCCTTGGAGATTCTCCTGAATCTCTGGGACTTCAGCCTCTAGGAAATTAAATCTCCTCCTGTGTCATGTTTGATAGCTGTGTTCCAAAATCATTGAGTCTGGGTCTGGAAGAAATCTGGCTTTTCACAAGGGCCAGTGCAGAATGGGTATAATAAATGAATGTAGGTGGCTAGAGATAAACCCGAATGCAGTGCTTTTTGTAGTTCCATTTTTTGCATGTAAATAAGCCAGGACTTACTGAAGGTAAGGGACTGACCCAATACAACCCAGCTAGTTAGTTGAAGCAGAGCCCCAGAATCCTAATCTAGTCTTTAAGAACTAAAAAAGGAAATATCTCAAGTAGCCCTAGCTGATCTTGTGCTCACTGTGCAGCTGAGGCTGGCCTTGAACTCAGGATCTTCTTGTCTCCACCTCCCAAGTGATAGGATTCTAAGAATGTATCTCCATGCCTGGTTTAATCCAGTCCTTTTACAATAAATCATAATACAGGTATGCATTGCTCAAGGAAACAAACAGTACTCCCCCACACACACCCCCTCCGTGAAGAGCTCTTTTCTTTTCATGTACCTTTGCCAGGCAGTCCTAATTGAAATGTGGCCTTGAGAAAACATCCCCATCCCCCTTGTCTGTCTTCCCACAGCAAGGAAGCCATGCTCTGGAGTCAAGCCAAGGTCCAGTAGGTCTTCACACTCTTTCCAGCCTGCTCCGCCCCTCTTTTGTCAGCAGAGGCTTACTGGAAAGGCCAGTCTGAAATGAAGATAACGTCCGTGCAGTGCTTGTTAGTAGATAGCTGCTGGCTGACTTCAGGCTTGACCATCTTCCTTGGTCTTGCCTGAGCCTTCTGATCTGCGTTTCCCTTTCCTGATTCTTCCCTATAATGCTGAGCACTGGACTCGCCAGATTTTGCCCAAAGGTCCACAGTTTTCCTTACCTGAGCTTCCTTTATCTGGTTTCTGTAGAAGAGGAGCCAAGAAGTAAACCTAATGCAAGCTTTTAAGGGGTGAGATACCTAAGAAGAGGAGGGGCCTTCATCTATCTCCATTATACAGGTAGGGAAACTGAGAATTAATAGCAGTGTTTCATAGCTTTATTTTCATTCCAGTGCAGAACAGGAAAGAACAGCATCTCCAAAGAGCATGCTTGGATAGGAGTTCCACCCAATATTGTGCAGAGTAATTAAGTAGCAGTCATATGAAGAGGCGTCCACTAGAGATGTTGGAAGACGTAAAAGGCATGTATTACTTTTACCATAACATAAAGCACAGTTAAACTATTTTTTGGTGAGCAGAAGATCCTGGAACGTAATTCCCTCAGAAAAGAAAATTGCATCTTCATCTCAATTTTACAGCTTCCCATTGGTCTGGTAACCCAGCCAGGTTCTCCATTGTGTCTGCTCATAGACTCAGCCTTTGTATGCTCTGAAACCAAAGATGACAGGGTGTAAGCCAGTCAGTCTTCAACAGCTCAGTCTCCTGAGCCCCAATACAGAGGAGGATAACAGTGATGTGCTGTAGTTTGAGTGATTCCACACACAGTTGAAGAGGCCTTCACCAAGACTATGCTCTGCTCCCCAAATCATGTACCCCCACACAGAGTCCAGATGGACTTAGTTCTTCTGGCGGCACATGGTTTGAAGAGCAGAGCACAGACTGGATTTTCATTCCTACTTACTATCTTGGCAAGGTTGGATCACCTTGTCCTGCTGCTGCCTACATTCCTCCACACTCTTACTCAGCCTGGGATCTTCTGCCCTCTGATCCTGCTCACCTGTTTACCTCAGCCACCCCATGTCTTAGAAGCTTCTTGTTCTTCTGGTAAACAATGTGCTGTTTGTCAGAATTCAGATTCTGACTGGCATGTCCATTGTTTGCTGTGTCCTGCCCTCCCAGACACCCCTCTGCTATCTACTGTATCAAGGAGAACACATCCTCTGACTCTGCTGGTAGGGCCCAAATATAGGGCGAGTGAGGCAGAACTCTCCATGGAGCCCCCTCCTCTTGCTTCTTGCTTGCTTGTCTGAATAAAGGGTGGCACTGCTTTTCACTGCAAAAATATGCACATATCAGGTGCACAGAGAGTAACAAGTGACTAGAGACTGTCATCTAGAGAGCTTAATTGTGTCCGTGTAGTACCGTGCTAAGATTCCCCCTGCACTGTAGGGGAAGAACTGGATCAAGCTGGTGAGCTATGCATGGTATAAAGGCAGATGAGGACGCAAGTGGTTTCTCCTGGCTATACTGAAAGCCTCTGTTCACCCCATCTTCCAGACACTACAGCCTTCCAACGAGCTGCTTGTACTGTCCCCATAGCCTGAAGATTATGCTGCCAAATGGACCTGAAGAAGACTACCCTGTAGAGTCAGTCTGGGGGAGAAAGGGGCCTTGGAACAAGACCAGCACTGGATCAGTCAGTGGGGAGGTCACACGGGAAGCCAGCTTCCCTAGAACTCTGCACTGAGAAAGGGAGGCCAATGGTGGCTTCTCCTCTTCTTCTTCCGCCTCTTCATCTTCCTCAGCCAATTCAATGGAAGGACTATCAAAAACCTTGAAGAAATAAGAATATGAATGGAACACAAAGCATTCTCCTCAGATTCCACAGCCAGAAAGAGACAGACAATGGAAGAAGAGGTGCAGAAACCCAGTAGCACCCACCATCCATCTTCAACCTTGACAAGCTGCATCCTAGGGCAGGGGATAGGAGCACTAGAGGGAGCAAATCTCCTGAACAGGAAGGGCCAGAGGAAAAAGAGATCAAGAGGAAACAGACCAAGAACTATTCGGAAGTGTCCATAAGCAGTCAGAGAAGTCTGGGATTGACATTCTTCAAGGAATGTCTAGAACAGGGCAATCCAACTCCAGATAGATCCAAGACAGGTGGAGATCTTTGGAAAGTCTAAGAACAGTATCTATTGCTACTTAAGATTAGACGCTGCTGGGTTTCCCCAAATGACCTAATAAGAAGATGAAGGATCTTTTCAGGAAAAGGCACAAGAGCTGTTAACTGGTGTGCACCATTAGAAATGTCTACCTCCCAATTCTTCTAAAGTCTATGGAAAGAACTACACATCTGACAAGAATATTACAGTTTAGTCATGTCAACCAATTTGGTGTGCAGGAAGCAAAGGGATGGTGCTCGGGAGAGAAGGAGCTGCTGATGCATGGGGTGTGGGATCCTCTGCTAGGAAGAGCATTCTTCAGAAACCTGACTTGGTTAGGATTTGAGGATCTTTGCAGAGACCCCAACACAATTGGGATTTCCTTCTGGGGAAGTGGAATGAAGATTGGAAGGTGATTGAGGCCAAAGAGAAATTTCCCAAAGAAGCTTGCCAAAGAAGCTTCTCTCAGCTACAAAGAGAAAGATCCCATACCAAGTCAAATGTTTCCGGCCTGTTCAATGCAACAATTATTTAAGTTTGTTCAGCCATGTTAGAAAATATGCAGGTTTCTTCATTGGTTTAATTGGTTTACTAGGTTTTCCAACACAGCTCTAGAGGATGGCAGAAAGGTTCAATGGGGGGAGGGGCTGCTGGAGTGATGGCTCAGCTGCTAAGAGCACTGACTGCTCTTCCAGAGGGCCAGGATTTAATTTCCAGCACCCACATGGCAACTCACAACCAACTATAACTGTGGATGAAGAAGATCCAACACCCTCACAAAGACATAAATACAGGCAAAACACCAATGTGCATAAAATAAATAATAAAACTTAAAAAAAATATTTTCAAAAAGGAAAGGTTCGATGGGAAAAGATGCTGCAAAAGCCTGACTAACTTCAATCCTGAGACCCAAAGAGGAAGGAAAGGACCAGTTCCCTAGGTTGTCTCCTGACCTCCACATATGCGCTGTGCAACTCATATGCCAACATTCATGCAGATACATTTTACACACACACACACTCATAGTAAACAAATCCAAAGAATACAAATAATAGTTTAATGGTAGAGTGCTTGCCCAGCATATCCAAGGATCTAGGTTCAATCCCCAGCACCACGAAAATAAAGAAAATTAATTAAAACTTTCAAGATCATCAAGGATCATCAAGGAAGACAGGACAGAAAGACTGCAAGAGGCAGAGGCTGCAGAGGACTGCTGAGAAACAGTATCTTCTGGACATGACAGGACCACTGCACACAGGAACTCACAGCTGCTGTGGTCACATCCACACAAAGAAGTCTGAATTCCACCATGGATGGAGGCAAGGCTCACTAAGATGAAGAGCTATTGGTAGTTCATGGATGCTGGGGGAGGGATGGAGAGTTCTTCTGGAATGTGACCCTTGGTAGGTTGACAATACTCTAGCAGATGATCCTTCATCCATACACATACTGGCAGTACTACAATTGGACCCAATGAGTTAAAAATGGAGGGGAGAGAGAGAAGGATAGAAATGACATAAATAAATTCTTAAAAAGAAAAACATCACAATGGGCTCATTACTGAATGGGAAAATGGGAAATGGAGCAAGATATGGATGAAGAGGACAGAAAGCAAAGATGGGAATGGAATGATGAGCCACATATCAACACCCAATGTGGGGCAAGACACACTATGGCAGCCACTTGCCTTTGCTGCCTCCTGTGGCACACAGTGGAAGAGTCATGAGAACACACTGAGAATTCTACTGAGGGAAACATGAAAACCAGAGAGTAAAATGGCCATCATCACCAGCACATTTCCTTTAGGAATATTCTTTTAAATTACATTTTAAAAGAGTACATGAAATTGAGAGACATGTGATAGAGTGGTTCTCGGAGGAGTTGGTGGTGAAGGTGTTGGGATGGGTTCAATGAAAACACATTGTATACATGTATGAAATTCTCAAAGAATAAATAAAAATACTTTTAAGTTCTTTTAAATTATTTTTTTGTTCACTATAAAAAGATTCTGGGAGCCAGTGAGGTATCTGGTGGCCATCTCGATGGCTCAGTAGGTAAAGTACTTGTTTCCTAGGCCTGGTGACCTGAGTTTGGTCCCTGTGTCCTACATAAAGGTGGAAGAAGAGAACATATTCCACATAGTTGTCCTCTGACCCCTACAGGAGTACCACGGTTCATGTACAGCATACATTATGTACACAGATGTACAATAATAAGCAAATAAACCGTTTTTAAAAAGAAAGGTATCTGTGAAGTTCTAAAATGGATCAACAAAATTAACAGGCTATGGTTTCTAGCCTACTTGACTCATACGGGTGACCCTGAGCAAATTATCCTGGGAAAGGGAGCTGTGGCAACCCTGTCCTTTCAGGTAGCCTTAAGCCAGACTTATTTTATCTTCCTTAAGTCAAGCAATTGCCCCAGTAGAGGGACAGGAGTGGAGGAAGGCATGGACATAGGGGCAAGAGAATTGTTCTTCTTTGATTCTAGCTCAGTGAACGGCTTCCCAGAGCAGAGCACTCATTTGTCACATTTAGCTTCAGGAGGGAAGACAGGATGATCCATCCCTCAGGCCTGGGCCTATAAAAACTAGGGAATTGGCATCTGCAATCTGCCATTCTCTGCTTCTGCCTTCTCTGTTTGCAGCTAAACTGCTGCTAAAATGCTGACTCCTGCCTTGCCGGTGATGGAGTGAGCTTTTAACTGGTAGCTTGGCCTGTGAAGCTTACTTTACTCAGAGCAGCATAAAATGCTGGGGGGGGGCAAAGAGATGAGCAGGATCTGTCGAAGTGATGGGGAAGGCACTATGAATGGGTGTGGAAAAGAGCCCCAGGAAGCTAGATCTTTTCTGGATACCATATCCAGTAATCTCATCAAACGGGCTTAGGTGTTCTAGACATTTCTTAGATGTTGAGCTTCAGCACTGCTTCAGGCACTGAAGACCAGGGAAGTCCAACTCCGGTAGACTATGGACAAGTGGGTGTGTTTTTGAAGAGTCCAGGGACAGTCTCTTTGCCACCTTTGAGGATTTGAAGCTGCTAGGTTCTCAGTACCCTCCTTTACCAGTCTGCTTAGCTGACCAGTGGTGAAGTTCTTTGAGGACTGTCCCAGGTTCCTCATATATATGCCTTGTGTGATGGCTAATCTTGGTTGTCAATTTGACTATACCTAGAATCAACTAAAGCCCAAGCTGCTGGGCACTACTGTGAGGACTTTGGTTAAACAGATTATTTGAAGCAGGAAGACTCACTCAAATCTGGGCCACACCTTCTAGTAGTAGCCTACATGAAAGGACATGGAAGAAGGAAACTTTGTTTTCTACCTGCTTGCCCTCATTCTTGCTGGTAAATTGATCTATCATGCTGCTTAAATTTAACATCTTCAGGATTTCAAACATACACTCATACACACATAAACATATACACGTGCAACACAGAGGGATCAAGAGAGGAAGGCAGAGGGAGGAATGGAGAGAGAGAATCTCCAGCACAAATAATAGGAAACAGGGAAAGGAAATGTCCACCATGGGATGAAACATCATAAACAGAGCTAGAGGTTGTCATTGCTCAGGCAGGGAGGGAAAACTGGATAGCTGAGAGGGAAGTCCTAGACAGATGACACCAGTTAGCCCTCCCTGAAGCTAGGCATTAAGATTTATTCAAGACCTATGTCCTGAGTGTTCCCAGGGAGGATTTCTATTCTCCTTATCCCTAATGATAACTGCTGGCTACAAAAGCCTGCTTCCAGAATGGTACTATACCTTGGCTGTCAGTCAGAAGCATCCCTGGAGTTTTTAAGACTGTCAATACACTCTTAAAAGTGCAGGCAACACCCCAGATCAGTTATATCTGAGTCTCTGAGGAGAGGCCCTAGGGGACATTGCTAGGTTATAAACACTTCCCCTGGGTGATTCTAATGTCCAGCCAGAGTTTAAGAAATGTGACTTTGAATGGTTTACCTGTTACATGTTTTCCATGCCCACCAATATGTGGAGGTTTACTGTCTCCCTTAACTCCACCCAAATAACCATTTTCCCTAGGACTAGATAGAGAAAGAAGGCTTTGGGAAGACGGGATGATTTGTTTTACAGCAGTGCATTAAAGTTTAGAATCTTGGGCCTAAGAAATCCCTTGGCCATTTATTTAGTTGGGTTCTAGCTACCCATTCTGTTCCTCAGATCCTCTCTCCTCCCCTCTCCTTCCTTCCCCTCTCTCTTTCTCTTTCTCCTCCTCTTCCTCCTCCCCTTCCTCCTCTGCCACAACTACCTTTTCTTCCTTCTCCCCCAGCCTCTAGTCCCTCCTCCCTGCCCAGTGTTCCTTCACAGTATCTTTAAGCTCTCTTTGCCTGCCTCTGTCTCATGCCTTTCCAAGAAGTCAAGGCAATCAGCTTTCCCTAAAGATAGTCTCAATCCCCTCCCCCAAAAGAAGTCTGGAACAAGCTGGTGGGATAACTGAAAGTTCAATCCAGATGCACACAGTTTGGACAAGGAGGACCCCAAATGATCTCCATTGTCTCTGGAGATCATCACAAAGGCATGCTCAGCCATTCCCATCCAAAGAATCAGGTCCCAAATCTTGCAAGGGAGACCCCAAAACTGGCAAAGCATTGGCAGACTGACACGACTTTTCTAAGTGCAGAGAAAAGCATCCTTATTTCATGACCTAAGAAACGGGGAAAAGGGAGAGAGAGGGAAGAGGGAAGCGGGGAAGAAAAAAAAGATTGGGACAAAAATACTTGTGATGAAAATGTAATGTTTTATACTGTAGATATTCATTGTGCACTGCCATGTTCTAGCCTCTGAGCTTTGAATTTGATGGTGACTCAAACCTATGAACCTGACATTAGCAGCTTGGCTTGGAAGAGTTTATTAACTCACCTTTTGAACAATACTTCTTGAAATAAAAGGTACTATCTAGGAGAAAAACCACGTTAAGTCCTAAATCATGAATCTCTGTATAATGGAAATTCTACTCAACCAACAGGCTCATTTTATATATGGACCCAAACACATTATTTATCATGTATGTGAAAATAGTTATATATAGAAAGGCACATGGTATGTACATAAGTCCTTTAGACCTGTACATGATCCTCAAATAGGACTGTGAGAACACTATTATCTCCATACTTCCCTTCCCAGAGCTCTCTCTGATTCCTAGACAATGATCCAACATGGTGCCTGTCACCAGTAACTCCAGCACTCAGGAAGATGAGTCAGAGGGATTTCCATAATTTCTGGGCCAGGCTGGGTTACATAGGGAGTTCCATTCCAGAACAGGTTGCAAAGACTCTTGTCTCAAAAAAATTTCAAAGATGCTAGATCACTATCAAACTCATTGAGAACTGCTTGTCCTTCTAAGGGACCAAGCACTGGGTCCCTATTTCACGAATGCCATTTCATTTCATCTTCACAATGGTAGGTCTGTGTTTTACAACTGGGAAAACTGATACTTCCTGTTAGATATCAGCATGAGGAGTCAAACCCAGTACCATAGCACCTTTCAAAGCACACTGCTTCCTAAGGTCAAGTACCAAAGTTGTCATTGTCATCTTGGCATCATGTTAGCTGTCAAACCCTTTCTTTGAACTAAAACTCCCTTAATAACAATAAATAGTGATGGTAATAGCACTTGATAGTTATTTTAACCTTTTTATCTGCCAGGCACTACCCTAAACCTTCATATGGCTCGGGGATAGATACTATTCTTAGCTGTGTCTTATTTAATTTTACTGTTTCAGATTTTTTAGACAGATTCTGTCTGTGTATTACAGGTTGGACTTGGACTACCTAAATAGCCCAGGCTGATCTCAACCTTAGGATTTTCCTGCCTCAGTTGCCCAAGTGCTGAAATTATAGGTATGTGTCACTACACTCTGCCTCTTAGTCCACTTCAGAGAAGAAGAAATGGAGGTTTATATAGGCCAATTTACCCCTGACCTCATAGCCGGACAATACTAGAGCTAGGACACGACCTTTGTCTGACTCTAGAACCTTATGTTCTATGTCAAAATGTGTTTCTCCTTTTTTATGCTTTACTAGCAGTATCTGCCTACCATTGGCTTCTGATCACTGGAGATGTCTCAAACCCATCTGCTAACTGGAATAAGGGATGGGGGAGCAGGCCACTGTAGATGTGAATAGATATGGCTTCCAGATGAACCAAGACTGTTTCCATCTGACAGCCATTGCCATAAGAACAGGGAGTATGCTCAGAGAGGGCCTCTGGGCCAATCAATTAGTATAAAAGAACTTTGGGGGAAAACATAGTAGCTAGGACCTGTAGGTGTAAGCCTGGTAAACAAGATGACTCTGTGTTTTCTTCCTCTGCATTTGATTTAGTTCGACTCTGTGAGTACAAACTATCTTCATGGCAATGGCTAGATGCCCCTCCCATTAGCATCTCTTAGTGGGGCCTCCTTTCTCCTCACCCTAACTCACCTGAATCCCTAACCTCCTGTCTAGTTTCAAAGTTATTTGTTCATTGTCCCATTTTTCTCTTTTTGAAAATGCCAGCTCCGTTCCACTGTAAATCTCATTATTTTTTCCTCTTCTTTTATTTCCACTCAAGTCACATTAAGGCTGAGAAGCACTCTGCAAAGCAGTGAGTATGGTGGGCTGGTAGATAGCATTTGGGGATATTTTTTTTCTTTTATTGGGTTTTGTAAACCATTGGTAATTCACAGCCCTGGCATATCTTTGTTTTATACAGGGCTATTAAGACTATAGATTGGGCTTGTGACCATGACCCCAAAAGTATACTTCTTGGGTGCGGTGGGGGGGGGGGATGAAGAGTCACTCTAGGTGAAGTAGTATTAGCTTGATTAGCATTTCCCAAATTGACTTCTATGGTATTCCACCCGTGAGGGATTAATAGGTACCACAGGGAGAAAAGGGTTTCTGGGTACAAATGACTTTGATAAGTACTGAGTTGGATAAGCTAAGTTTTACTACAGGATTTTGCCAAGCTTTTAATATACTAATGAGCATCATGAATCTCCAAAAGGACATTTAGAGGTTTTTCATCTGAAGTGTGGTCTAAGGAATGGCAGAATAGGCCTCACCTGGGAGCTTGTTAGACTTGCAGGCTCTCGAGCCTCCATCCCATAGTTTCCCAGCCAGAACTGGCATTGTGACAAGATCATCAGGGGAGTTGTCCGTGCATTAAATTCTGAGTGGCACCAATTTAGAGTGCATATAATTTCTCAGACCTTTATTGTCCATAAGAACCTTTATACGCCCTCTTCTGGAACATTCTTCTGAGACATACCAAGGCTAGAAAGTCTCTCATAGATTTTTTTTTTCTAAAGGAACAAGAGCTAATGCCACATTTATAAATTGGGGTAATGGTTGGTTGTACAGCACCCAAAGATTCGCTTCAGAGTACCTTCACAGCCTCGGAATCTTGTGTCACCAGAAAGTCTTTCCATACCCCCTTGTTCCCAATTAACTCATTTCCCGGGGCATTTTAAGCAGTGCCACGGCTGTGCTTCTTGGTCTGTTCTCTGGCCCAGATCACCTTGTTCATTTCTTAAACCCAACAGCTTCTCCTGGGTACTCAAGCTCAGAATCAGAGCGTCTAAAGAATGTTCCATGATCCCCTGCTGTAAATCATTACAAAGACAATTTTCTCGGAAGCTAGGCAACTTTTTAGTCTGGCGTGTTCTGTTCAGTTAAGCTGTCATTGTTTTTCTTTTAGGCCTTTAAGCTATTGTGCCAAACATCAAAATAACACTAGCTACTTTGTATTCAGACCTTGCAACTCATTTGGGGGCATTGTTAATATTTTATAAGAAAATGCTCCTTTTTTTCCATTCATATTTGTGATTTTTCAAGTGTATTGCTCCGTTGCATTCATAAACATGATTTTTATTAAATCTTGGGGCCCCGTTTTTTTTTTGTTTTGTTTTGTTTTTCTTTCCTCCCTCAGAGGGGAAAAAATCTCCAGCTTTCTGTTAAAAGTTAAAAGAAAAATAAGTTTTGGTATGTGAAAATTGGTTTTGCAAGAAAGATGTCCAGGATGCAAGTCTTCTGTACCATGAGGTACATCTATGTCTGGACTCTGGTTCAGATACAAACAAAGTTCTCAGACTGACTTTTTGAAGGATGTCTCAAGTGTCTTTGCTTTGGCCACTTCCTGCTGCTGGCCAGGATTGTGTGTTTAGAGACCAGGTAGACTAGGTAAAAAGACGAGAAGGATGGCACTTAGAGATATTTAAACTTGAGGAACACTGCCAACCCCTGAGGGTGCCCAATGTGGGATGAACAGTGTTTCTAACTTTTTCCATACTCCCACTGACTGACCTATCTCATACTCCCATTCAAATAGAAACATGAGTGTAAAAGAGACTAGACTATGGAAATGCCTCATCATGCAGGAGGTCTGAGACTTCATTTGAATTTCTCGATAGGTCAATGATACAAGAAGTGCCAGGATCTGGTCCAGGATCTCATTCTTTAAAAGGGAGATGCAAACTTGCCTGAAAGAGGTCATCATGTATGGCAATAGTTCCTAACCCTTCTATGTATTAACATCAGGACACATACCATAAGAGTGGATTGTTCTACTGGAATTGTTTTCTATCTACTGAAAATCCACAGTTGGTATGGTGTTTTAGTTAGAGTTTTACTGCTGTCAATAGACACCACGACCAAGGCAACTCTTGTAAGGACAACATTTAGTTGGGGCTGGCTTACAGGTTCAGAGGTTCAGTCCATTATCATCAAGGCAGGAACATGGCAGTATCCAGGCAGGCATGGTACAGGAGGAGCTGAGAGTTCTACATCTTCATCTGAAGGATGCTAGGAGAAGACTGGCCCCCAGGCAGCTAGACTAGGGTATTAAACCCACGCCCACAGTTACACACCTATTCTGACATGGCCACACCTCCTAATAGTTCCACTTCCTGGGCCAAGCATATATAAACCATCACTTCCACTCCCTGGCCCACATAGGCTTGTTCAAACATATGAGTCTATGGGGATCATACCTAAACATAGCATAATGCAAGATACATTTAGTCCAACTTCAAAAGTCCCCATAGTCTATAGCAGTCTCAACAATGTTAAAAGTCCAAAGTTCAAAGTCTCTTCTGAGATCCATCCAATCACTTAACTGTAATCCCCAAAGGAAGACAGGAAACGAGCTGAGCAAACTCTGCATCTCCATGTCTGATGTCAAAGCAGTCTTCAGATCTCCGATTCCTTTTTCATCTTTGTTGACTGCAACAAACTTCTTTCTCTTGACCTGGTTCCACTCCCTGTTAGTAGCTTTCCTCAACAGAAAGCCCACAGTTCTTGCATCTCAAATATCTTGGGGTCTCCAAAGCAACATCAATGTTATAGCTTCTTGTTTCAATGTCTGGGATCCATACATGATCTTTTCGGCTCCTCCAAAGGGCTGGCGTCACTTCTCCAGCTCTGCCCTCTGTAGCACTCTAAGGTCAGATTGATGTACTCCACTGCTGCTTCTGTTCTTGGTGGTCATTCCAATGGTACTGGCATCTCCAATACACTGGGGTCTTCCGATGCAACTAGGCTTCACCAATAGCCTCTCATAGGCTCTCTTAATGGTGCCAAGCCTTAACTTCTTTGCATGACCCCATCAGTCCTGGGCCTGCAACTGCAACTGAGACTGCACCTTCACCAGTGGCCTTCCCTGGCTTCTCACAGTGCTAAGCCTCAGCAGCTCTTCATGAACCCTGCATGCTTTCAAAACCAGTACCTTCTGGGTGACTCTCACACATTACCAAGTACAGTTGCAGCACGAGGTACAATCTTGGCTATCTCTGGAACATAGCTTCTTTGTGCTCTCAGAAAACACATCCTCGAAGATTTTACCTCAGTGATGCTGCTCTTTTAAAAATCACCACTAATGTCTTAGCTCCAGCTAACCAGCATCAGTTGTCCCAGTAGTCCCTTCTATTCTGGACTCCAAAGCCAGAGCCATGTGGCCAAAACTGCTGAGTTCTGCTGCTTACTGGAGCACTCCCCCTCGCCCTTGTTCTATTACATTATCACCAGCTTTCAGTTTTCCAACTCCTTTTCTGCCCAAGTTTGGCTGTCCTTGACTTGCTGTGTAGACTGACTTTGAACTCAGATCTGCATGCCTGTCTCCTAAGCACTAGGGTTAAAGGTGTGGTCCACCAAGCTTGGATATAAGTTTTTCTTCACCTAGAACTTGCTCTAGGCTGTCCTTGAACTCGGAGATCTGCTTGTCTTTGCCTCCTGGGATTAAAGGCTTGTACTACCATGCCTAGACCTAAATTTAGATGGGTAACATCTTGCCCCTTAATTCAATTTAACATCCTTGAATACAGGATTCAGCTCCATTTCACTTCCTGGTGCCCCTTTAATACTCGAACCATGCGTTTTATATTTTTCCTTTCTCAGCTTGCTACACTTGTTTAAAATACTCTTCATGAGACTTAACAAGAGAACAAAGTCTATGATGGGCATTCCTGAGACTTCCTTTGTCAATGAAATTAATCTGAGTTTCTTCACCTTAGCCTCAGGCAGACTCTGCAGACAAGGGCAAAAAGTAGCCATAGTCTTCATCAAAATACCACAAAACAGTCTCTAGGCCACATATTGAAGTTCTTCTCCTCTGAAACCTCTTGGTTTCACACAATTCAAACCTTTCTCAGTAACAAAGTCTTCCATATTCCTACTAGGATAGCCCACTAAGCCCCATTTAAAGCATTCCACCACTTTCCAAATCCAAAGTTCCCAAATCCACATTCTCCCAAACAAAAGCATGGTCAGGTTTATCACAGCAATACCCCAGTCCCTGATACCAACTTCCGTCTTAGTTTGAGTTTTCACTGCAGTGCACCGACACTATGACCAAGAACTCTTCTTATAAAGACAACATTTATTTGGGGCTGGCTTACAGGTTCAGAGATTCAGTCCATTATCATCAAAGCAGGAGCATGGCAGCATCCAGGCAGACCATGATGCAGGAGGAGCTGAGAGTTCTACATCTTCATCTGAAGGATGCTAGTGGAAGACTGACTTCCAGGCAGCTAGGATGAGGGTCTTAAAGCCCACTCTTACCGTGACACATTGACTCCAACAAGACCACACCTACTCCAACAGGGCCACACATTCTAATAGTGCTACTCCCTGGGTCAAGCATATACAAACGATCACATATGGATTAAGAATATTTTCCCTGCTAGAAATCCAAAGCTTTCAAGTAATCAAGGTCACACTGGTTGAAATTTGTCATTTGTTGCTAGGTATGAGTAAACAGTAGTGGCTGCTTTCCCTCTCTTGGGCCCTTTCTGTATACTCAACACTGTCCTTGGAACTTTTTTCTACATTATCACTTTATATTATCATCCAATCCTCAGAATGTCTTATCATCTCTATGTTCCAATAAGAAAGCAGAGGTTCAGAGAAGTAGAAAGCTGTATAGCAAATAAAAAGCAAGCCCCAACCTGTAGAACTCTCAAGTTGTATGCTCTTTACCTCTTGGGCTGGTGGATCACAAAAATCACCAGAGTCTAAAAGGAGGGACCTGAACTTTGGAGGAAACTGGACACTTAGGTTTGCCTCATCATTTAACCTAGGGCTAGCCTTGAAAGCAATTGAGACTATGGTAACCTGTGTAGCCCACTTGAAGAATTACCAACAGAGCTAATGTTAGTATTCTGTCTAAACTCCACCTCCACAGTTACCTGGCAACAGCCAGGTATGCTCCTCCCCACAGTTACCTGGCAACAGCCAGATAGGCGTGCCCACCATAAAAGGGGCTGCTTGCCTCCCCCCTCTCTCTTACTCTCTTGCTCTCTTGCTCTCTTGCCTCTAGCTTCTCTCTGTCCCCTCGCCCTTCTCCCCTTCCCTTCCCCCTCTCTCCACGTGGTCATGGCTGGCCTCTACTCCTCTACCTCTCTGCTCTCCCTCCCTCTCTCTCCCCGCCATCTTCTCCTTTTTCTCTCCCCCACCTTTGCCCTCTCCCCTGAATAAACTCCCTCCCCTTTGAAACTGTTTGGTCTGGTGTGGTCTGTTCTGAGCTGCGCGCCAAAAATCTAACAGCGAATTCCTTAAATCTACCTCTATACTCTGCCATCCAGCTATGCTTGTCTTCATGGTGCTTGCTTACACTAGACATGCTCTACCCAAACCTTTGTACACATTTCTCCTTATGTTCATAGCACCCACTCCCTCTCAGCACTTTGCTCAGTTGCCACCTTCTCAGTGGTATCATTTCTGACCACCTCATTTAAATGGCAATTACTCATCCCCAAACCTGTACTCTTTTCTCTTGCTTTGTATCCCTTCTCCTTCAAAGACTGATTTTCTAAGCTAGCATGGAATTTTACCTACAAATGTATGTATTGTCTATGGCTTCTCGCTAGAATGCAAGGTATACAAGGGCGGGGCTTTTTTGAAAATCTCTTTTATTCAGTGTAGTAACCTGAGGGTTTAGTACTACCTCTGGTATGTTGTAGAATCTTGATAAATATTTGTATGATGAATGATTGAATATGAAGTCAGCTTTTGACACGGTTCTCTGCCTGTGCTGCATCTACAGAGTCAGCCATGGCCTTGGAGATAAAATAGCAGTGATCAGATAAGAGATTCACAACTTCACAGGTGAGAAAACACAGAGGAAGAGGATTTTACATCCAAAATGACAAAAGCCAAGGATCCGTAGTCTACTTCCTGTTCACAGCAGTTTTACTATCTATTGATTGAGAAATTCATAGTAATGATGAATTAATCTGAATTTGTGGCTGTATTTATTTTTAAACAGTCTAATTGTGTAGTACCGTCTGACTTCAAATTGGCAGTCCTTCTGCCTCAGCCACCTGAGAGCCGAGATTACAGGTATGTGCTACCACACTGAGCTATGTCTTCAAATAAACATAGATTTTTGTTAAACATTCTGGCACTGGCCTAATGCTTGGGAAACACGGATATGTAATTTGCTACAAGGTTTCAGGATAAATGCTTAAGTGTCTGGCATCTCTTGGCCAGGATTTGACTTCTAATATTGTTTCTTACTATCTGTGTGATCTTGAGGAAGTTAATTAAACCTTTGCCTCAATGTATGTTCTTATCTTTAGAAGGACGATAGGAAGAAACTCAAGTTCATAGATATGTTATGAAATTTTAATGAGACACTGCATGGGCAGCCCCAAATGTTTCCCAATTGAAAACTGTCTTTGTCGTTGTTGTAATTGTCATCATCTTTGTCATCGTCATCGTCATTGTCATCATCATTATCTGTGGTCATTATTTGAGAAATCCATATGCATAAATTTGCATCCCTCTTGTAGCACCTCTGAATTCTGAACCTGCAGTTCTAGGAGCCAATATAGATGGCACAAAGTATCCCTAACAGTCAAAGAAAATGGGTTGGAGACTGAGTGTGGTGTCACACACAAATAACCCTAGCACCTGAAAGGCTAGATTGGGACAATTGCTAGTTCTAGACCAGCCTGGGCTACAAAGTGAGTTCCAGGTCAGACAAGACCATATAGTAACCTACCAGTACCACATTACAAAACATTGTTAAGAGTGGGTTAAGCGGGCTGGAGAGATGGCTCAATGGTTAAGAGCACTGACTGCTCTTCCAGAGGTCCTGAGTTCAATTCCCAGCAACCACATGGTAGCTCACAACCACCTGTAATGGGATCCGATGTCCTCTTCTGCTGTGTCTGAAGACAGCTACAAAACTCAAATACATAAAAAAAAATAAATAAATCTTTAAAAAAAAAAAGAGTGGGTTAAGCCCTGGCTAGCTAGAGGACCTAAGCATAGTGAGAATAGGGAGGGATATCAGAACAAGGGTGGTGATAGATACCATTTCAGGGTGTTAGCTAGATGTACACATTTAGAGAGGAAGCCAAAAGTTACAAGGAGGCCTTCCAGTGCTCTTCAAATACGGACTTAGCTAACAGTTACTGAGGAAGACAGTGACAGATAGTTATCACTGAAGGCCCTTGCTGTAAGTTGCAAGTATCTTATCACTCTGGAGTGTTAGCTCTTCAACTGTAGTGAGGTTGCTTTGATCTTCACCTTATCTGGCTTTGCATTATAGAAAGAAGTCTTAGTGCCAGGCACTAGCTCATCACTAGAAGGTTGTTTATGAGTGACCTGGACAGTTTCTCTTCAACATATCTCTGCTCACCCCCTTACCCCAAATGAAAACACAAGAAAGCTTTTGAAAAAGTCCTGGACTGCTAAGCTGCACAGCTGCAGTTGGTAGTCAATAGACAGTGATGCTTTCTCCTCTGTCTGTCATTGCTCTGCCCTGAAGAACTCAAATCATAGGATAGATTAATCAAGGAACCCAGAGAGTCTTGAAGGTTCAAGAGATCCAACAAAAAGGAGGTCAAGGATGGAGATCCATGGGGGTATGGAGAAGTGGCCACCCCCTGAAGGTACACATTATTGGATAGGAACTAGTTCACCCACAGAGTAGCACACAAGCTGTGCTCGAGGCTGATTAATTTGATGAGGGAGTTGAGCATATTCTGTGATTTTTTTTTCCCTAAGAATGGGCAACAGAGCCAATTAAACCTCACCTTCCTAGGGAAGAAACTGGGAATCCCAGCTTCTGGGTTTATTTTAGGAAACTGATCTTTCTGGGGAAAAAAACCACCTTCAGTAGCACATGGCAGTATGCCACAAAAAGGCTGCTTCTTCTTGACCTTCAGTCCAAACTCCTGCACACATCAGGAATTTGTGTCCCAAACCAAGGACCTTAAAGATATCCCTGTCAGCCTTGTCTGGATTCCCTGGGGCCACATCATCATTTTTCCTAAAGCATCAATTCGGTTCTCCTTGTCATGCAGTAGACCATCTGTAATTGTCTGGTCCTTTCCTTGCTCTGATAGGGAGTTCTGCTCTGTGGCCTCATTTGCATCCACAAATGCAGACTGGCATCTGTCAGCTTAGCACCTCAAGCCAAGGATCTGGAGCAGCAACCGTCAACCTTCTGAGCCAATACTTTGGATACTGAAGAAATGACAGTGTCAAATTGGGGCTAATTTGCATAGGCTTATCAGGTTAATTACTACAATGTCTCCAGGAACTTAAAAATCCTTGAATTCTTATGCAACCAGAATGTTCAAAGTCTGTTGCTATGAAACTTGGAGCGTAAATTACCATGAATACCATTAATCTGTTCACTAGGAGGTTAATTTGCAATTTGTTGGCAAATCACATGTGGGTCTTATAGCAAGAGTGTGGGTGATGTTTTCCTGCCAACTTGTGGCCCTGACTAAGTTTTGGTGTGTGAGCATGCACACTCACACTTGTGTGTGTGCATGCAACCATGCATACACACAGTACTAGGATAGGTACCTTAGGAAACGTACTTCCTGGGTCTTCCCACTCTCTCCCAATCTCACATGTCTCTTCTAGCACACCCTGGATCCTAGAATGCATGCTTTCCAACTTGTAGGGCTCCTGCACAGAGCACTTCTTGGCCCAGTGCCAGCCATCTTATAGGACATTAGTTCCTCCTGAGACAGAAGCACCAAGGTGTCTGCTAATGCCTCCAAATGATCTAGCTTCTTGGGAAAATGTACTTTTGACTTAATAGCTCTCAAGTTGTTTTTGTGTGCCTGTAGTCTGTGTCTGGAGGAAAAAGGATGGGAAAATTGCATTGTGATTGATGATGGTGACCAGACCACACCAGAGGAAGGGGCTCTTGAGCATGTCTATCCTACATTATGACTGGTGAGCCAAACTATATGATCCTATTCCCCACAAGAGACTGGTCCCTACAACCATTTGAAGAAAACTCTCTCCTGATTTTGAGGACAAGCTGTAGGGTGTGACTGAGGGGGTGTTATCTCAGGGTGACAAATCTTCTTTGGGTAGAAGCTTGGGAGATTCAAATATGTTTCTAAAAAAAAAAAAAGACCTAGTAGGAGACCCTAAAGGGGATGAGAATATAAAATGCCCATTCTTTGATGCTTGGGTGAGGGTCAGAGGGGAATCTTCAGCAAATTCCTAATACTTCAGAGGACAGTCTCAAAAGCTAGGTGGGAGAATCATGCATCGTCATCACAATGTTGGCTACCCAAAGGAAAAAGGACATGCTCAACATTTGGAAAGGCTCCAAACTGGTTTTGTTTACTGACCCTACAAGGAAATCTTAGAACAGAGATTTTATGTCCGATGGAAGAACATGTCGTACTCACAGAGACAGTTAAGAAGGCTACTAAGACCCAGAAAGTGTGACTGGTAAGGCGTCTTCTTCAGCAGTTTTCTTCACCACAATCTCCCCAACCCATTCATTCAAAAGCCATTTACTGGGGCTAGAGAGATGAGTTAGCAGTTAGGAGAACTGGCTGCTCGTCCAAAGGACCCCAGTTCAATTCCCATGCCCCACATGGTGACTCACAACTATCTGTAACTCCCTTCCAAGGAACCCAGCACCCTCTTGGCTTCCAAGAGCACGGAGGGAAATGTGCTGGAGACACACATGCAAGGAAAACATTCATACACATAAGATAAAATAAGTAAGTTCAAATTTTTAAAAAAATAAAGTATTAACTGAGCAGGGGTAGTTGTTCATACCTGCAGTCCCAGCAATAGTGAGGATGAGGAAGGAGGATGAGGAATTACAGGCCAGCCTTGGGTACATGTTGAGTTACAGGCCAATCTGGTCTATATAGTAAAAGCCTGTCTAAAAATCTCTCTCTCTCTCTCTCTCTCTCTCTCTCTCTCTCTCTCTCTCCCTCCCTCCCTCCCTCCCTCCCTCCCTCCCTCCCTCCCTCCTCTCTCTCTCTCTCTCTCTCTCTCTCTCTCTCTCTCTCTCTCTCTC
>NW_021604621.1:988423-1019877 GCF_004785775.1 Grammomys surdaster
CTCTCTCTCTCTCTCTCTCTCTCTCTCTCTCTCTCTCTCTCTCTCTCTCTCTCTCTCTCTCATACACACACACACACACACACACACACACACACAGAGTTACTATGTCTGGTTCTAGGGATATGATGAGCAGAACAAAGGTCTTGCCCTTCCCTCCATGAACACACATTCTAATGGAGGCTAGAGTTTTAAATTAATTGTGCCTAAGGGAAGGTGGCGTTCAGAGGCTTTCACAGGCAAGGTGACTTCAGTCCAAGAGGTGAAGTTGGAGGTTGCCAGGCAGTGAGCAACTCTGAGAGAAGAAATAGCAAAGGGAGTGTAAGTATGGGAGGATTAAAAATTTAATATGATCCCCACTGTAACACTGCCTTCCTCTTAAAGCGGGAAGTGCCATTTTGCTTATAAATCACCCCAAATTTCCACAAGTGGCCCTGAAAGAAAATTGTCTCAGAAAGAAGCATCTGTAACATTGTCCTGCTTCTATAGCATTGACTCAACACAGAGTCACTGGATACTTGATAACATTTTCTACATCGAGAAGATGGGGTTTTTTTCCAACAAAACCATGTGTTAAAGGCAGGAGTGTAGGCTGGGTATGTGCATCTTAGTGGTAGAACACTCGTGTTGTATGCATGAGTCCCTGAGATCTGTTCTCAGTACAGTAAAAACCATAGAAAGGAGAGAGGGAAAAGAAAAACAGCTTGGTGGTAACAAAAGAAACCAACGTGAATAATAAAGGGAATAAAAATAGCTAGCATTTATTAAGCATTTCCTTGGAGCCAGGCACCTTTGTGAGTATACATATACTCTTCATAATAACCCCATGGAGTATATACATTAGAGACAGAATTTAATAACAAAATAATAATTAATGTTATTCCCGCTCTACCCATTTTACAGATGATGAAAAGGAAGTTGAACTAGTCAGTCTTAGAAGGTAGACCTCAGCTATCTTCCTGTTCTGAGGTTCTGTAGACTCTCTGTAGTCTCGTCTTTCTTCCTGGTTCCAGAACAGCCTCCATGGGCCAGAGGTTGTCTGTAACACCAAGTGCCTACAAGGGTGCTGTCTCCACCACAGAAACTCTGGACCAGTATGTGACAGGGAAACTCAGTTTGTCCTCTCACTGTGTTAAAGAAATAGCAGACGGGAGAGATGGGATTATAAGCTCAGATGCCCACAGGGCCAAGCCTGAAAGAGTCCCCTCATTAGGGGAAGAGCTGATGCAATAGCCAAGAAATATTCACTTCCCCTTCTTTTTATTGTTCTTTTAATAAAACAAGCCAGGAGTTTGGGTGAAATATTAAATGGAAACTGACATTTTGCCCTATAATGAGGCTACAGAAGGCATGTTGGGTACTGGGGTGACCCAGAGAGCCTCTCATCCAATGGAACACTAACACTTGGTTTTATCAAATTGTTATTTGCAGGATCCTTAAAACACTGAGTTACCAGTTCGACTCTTTTAAATTAAAATATGTCTTTCTTATTCACTTTACATTCCACTCACTGCTCCCCTCCTGCCCCCCAACAATCCTTTCCCCCTTCCCCCTCCCCTTCTCCTCTGAGTGAGTGTAGGTCCTCTGGGTATCCCCAAACCTTGGCACTTCAAGTCTCTGCTTCCTCTCCCACTGAAGCCAGACAAGGCAGCTCAGCTAGTAGAATATATCCCACATGTAGACATCGGCTTTTGGGATAACCCCCGCTCCAGTTGTTCAGGACCCACATGAAGGCCAAGCTACACATCTGCTATATTTGCTACATATGTTTAAGAGAAGCCAAAAATCTGGATCCCCATGTGTGATCTGAGGAGTTTTACATTTTTAAATAACATTTATTTATTGATTTTTGGGGGGGCGAGAATGCTACAGCACTCTCTCCTCCCCCCCCTCTCCTCTCTCTCTCTCTCTCTCTCTCTCTCTCTCTCTCTCTCTCTCTCTCTCTCTCTGTGTGTGTGTGTGTAGACAGTTTGTGGGAGTTAGTACTCTCCTTCCATTGTGTAGGTTCCAGGGATTAAACTCAGGTTATCAGGCTTGAGAGCAAGTGATGGTACCTGTGGAGCTATCGCCAGCCCAGTTTGTATGCATTAACAATAAAAAGAATATCATCAAGGGGGTGGAGAGATGGAGCAGAGATTAAGAGCACTTGATGCTCTTGCATAGGTCCTGGGTTCAATTCCCAGCACTAGCAGTGGCTGGCTCACAACTATCTGTAACACCAGTTCCAGGGAATCCCACACCTTCCTTTGGCCTCTGTGAGCAATGCACACATATTTTATGCAAACAGACAAGTACACACATATTGTTTGTTCTGACCTGTTTTGTTGAGGTGGTTTTGTGAGAGGGAGTGGAGAGAAAGGGAACGGGATCGTGAAGTTAGATGGTTAGGGAGATAAGGAGGACCTGGGTGAGTTGGGGGGAGGGACAATATGATCAAAATATATTATATGTACATATTTTAAATAAATAATTTAAAAGTCACTGGAAACATGGAGTAAGCCTAACAAAGTGCCCCTGCTTGCCTAGCTGAGTGACCTTTAAATAAAGTAACTGGAGTCTCATTTCACCAATACGTAAAATAGGGATAAAAGCCATACCTGTTTCAGAAGATAATTATGAGAATAAGCTGAGGTCCTGTCACTGGGATACCTGTCACATTAATGCCTAGTAACTATTTAGATGATTATTATTCCGAGGATTTTCGATCTATAATATGAAGATCAGCTGTTTCTAATTGGCTGACAGGGAAGACTTTACCCTTCAGCTCCTGATAACCATAGGTTGTAACTCAGGCAATGTAGCTCCTGCTTGCAGACAAGAGATGCTAAACACCCTTAGACGCCTGGATAACACATGCAGGGAGAGGGGTGCCTTTACTCTTTGTCCCATGATTTACAAAGTTAGCCCAGGGCTGAGGAGGGATTGGAAAGGCCTGAAGAATGTTCTAGACAAACTGCAGGGGGAGGCTGGGGCCACAATTGATCCTCACCCTACCTTCAGTTCTTACTGGAGATGCCCAAGAAAGCTGTTGGCTGCTAAACCAAATCTCTGGCTTTTTCTTCTATTCACTTGTTTCCCCTGCCCCCTGCCCCTGTCCTCCCTTCATCTCTCCTGTCCTTTCTCTCCTCTCTTCCTTCTCCTCCCAACTTCCTCATTTCAGGCCTTGGCTCTCACCCTGGCTGCACATAGGAATTGCCTGAAGGAGGTTTTCAAAACTACTCCCATAGGGGCCTGTCCCTGAGAGATTCTGTGACCCCACCCCACACAATCGTAATCCAAATTTATAGCTGAGTATGTACTTTTTTGAGAACTTTATCTGGCCCTCAGAGAGTAATGTGTGGGGTGCTGTGGAAAAGAGCTGTGTTTCTAGGCCCCCTTGGCCATTGTATATCGTGCTTTGTTGGACACACACACACACACACACACAGTCTTTCTTACCTCTCCGAGCTTTGGTCTCCTCAACCATCCCACAGGAATGGTTTCCTCTGGTGTTCATGAGGATGCAGTGATTCACTGCATCCTGTAGAAGAGCGTGTTTTGCCGAAGCCCAGCCTCCTCTCCACAAGAGAGGGCCTGTTATTACAAGGTTAAGAAGGGTGTGGGTGGGGAGGCAACAGAGGCAGCAGGGAGCAGCATTACACATGGAGAAAAGGCCATGCACGTTAACAATGTAGCTCGCAAATGAGAGCAAATTAATACTGGGCCCAGGGAGAACAGAACATTCACGCAACAGGGGCAAAGCACCTATTGGAGCTGCTAGGCCCTGACAAGCAGAAGGAAATGGGATCTCAGAGAAAGGAAGGAAAGGAGCCCAGGGAGGGGGATTTCCAGGGCTGGGGAGCTTATCTGGCTGGAAGCAGAGGATAAGGTGTCAGCTACCAAAGAGGGAAAGATAGGAAGAGGAAAAAGACAGGAGAAGGGAAAGCTATCCACCTAGACCTGGGGAGCGAATGGGAACATCTGGCCTGGGAAGAAAGGAAGGCATAGCCTTCCAATGTCAACATGGCTGCCTTCACCCTCCAGCAACTGAACCCAGGTCAACAAGCAGAGGTTCACCAAGGCAGGAGCTGCAAACTACATAACCAGTCCCTCCTCCCACCACATCTATCTTCTTTCTCTCCGTTGTGTAAAACAATCAGGGTCCACCTGACTCAGGGGCCATCAAGCATCCCTCAGTTCAGAGAGGCCCTCGCCCATCTTCAGAAGGAGGAAAACTGGAAAGTGAGGTACAGTGAAGTAGAGTGGAATCCTAGATCATGGCAACGTTAAAAAATTCTTGCACGGCCGCCATTTCAGAGGCACTGACCAGTCTAAAAGAGCAGCTCCAAGAATCTGAACACTATGTTGAGTCAGAAGCCAATCTGGAGTGCTAGGAAAGGAAAGAGGCCCTCAGAGGCCCTGGGGGAAGCAGCTATTTACCAATCGCTAAGTAAGGAATGTAAGATTTTAATAGGTCAGATGGTGTTATATACATTTCCTGGAGAAATTCAGCTGATCCTCCATCAGTGGAGCCAGTCCTAGAGAGCCCAGGACAGTCTTTCTCAACCTATGAGTCACGACCCATTTGGGAGTCCAATGACACTTTCACAAGGATGGCCTAAGGCCATCGGAAAACACACACAGATATTTACATTGGGATTCCTAACAGTAGTAAAAATACAGTTAGGAAGTGGCAATGAAACTAATTTTATGGTTGGGGGTCACCACAACATGAGGAACTGTATTAAAGAGTCACAGCATTAGGAAGGTTGAGAACCACTCACTGGTCTAGGGGATACTCAAGCAGATAGCTACCTCTGGAAACCATAGGTGTCCTGTTTTCTTGCTTTGCTTCCATAGCAAAGGGTACATTAGCTAGTGCATTAGATAGATACTGTTGGGTAGCAGTATCAGGTCCATGTCCAGAGTGCTGCCTCTGTCTAACTCCTCTGCACACATAATGCTAATATATATACCTGCTGCCCTGTAACCTTAGAAGAACAGCAATTCCAGTGTCAGAGACCTTACAGTCTGTTTATTTAAACATGGAATCAGCGAATACAGCACTCTCATTTGATGTGCAGGGGAAATTGAGGTTTAGAAAGGGAAGGTTGTAAGGCCACATAGGTTTAATTACTGCCAGAGCTGAGGTGAAGAGCAAACTGTCCCTGCTCTCAGCCCAGGGTGTTTTCTCTATCCTTATTTGCTATTATCCCAAGTCTTCATTATATTTGAGAGAAAATGCCAGAATATCTTGAGGGCCAGTCTTACACATAGGTAAACATCATGTGATCAAATGTGTCTCTTCAATTGCCTGTCACTGTGCCTGAAATTTTACCATCATGATTCATTCCTTTGGAGCTTGAGGCTTTCTGCTCTTTAGGGGTGGGTATAAACAAGGGAGTGGGAAGGGTTATTGACAATTGCTAAGAGACCAACCGGCACTGTAAATTAGAGCCAAGCTATAGGTTTGAAGAGAACAGCAGCAACTGGTCTAGGGAACAGGATACAGGCCAGACAGAGAAGGAGAAGAACCCAGGGCAAGGATCTGAATCAGGGACTTAGACCACCCCCGTGGGGCAAAGAAAGGATATGATTATGAATGCACTCAAAGCTACCATCAAGTCACAAGCTCGGACACTCAAGATGCTTTTCAGCCAGAAAACGATACAGTGACCCAGGAAGCCAGAATCTCTGCTGGGTGGTCCAAGCTAGGGAGGATGTGAGAGTGAAGGATAACATCAGGCTGTCTGGAGTGGCGGCAGGGGCACTTTATTAAGAGAAGCAGCCTTGGCGAGATGGATGTGACAAGGGAATCTATGAAGACATCGAGAAGAGCCCCAGTCACAAGAGGGATGGGCTCTATGGCTGCCAAGGAAGGCTGGGTGTGGGATGTGTCTGTTCTGTGTCTTCTCTAGGGACCTACTTGCTGCAGGTGCCCTGGCCCAAGGCCAAAGTGCTTCTCTTCCTCCCTTTGGTTTTCTTTCTAGTTTTTCTAGAGCTGTCCAGGGCAGCTCTGAACTTAGCTCTGCTTCCTAGGTGCCTGAGAATTTCCATAGTCCTGTATTGGCTCTAACATTCTTATAGCCAATCTTAACAACAATGATCTGACTGGAAGTGAGCCTGGAACGGAGGAAGCTATCCTATTTGTCTAGATACTGCCCGTCAGAGCCTGTGTTTCCTTAGTGCATTTCCCTCGGGTAGCTGAGGGTAAAGGTAAGTGCTCTGGAAATTTGGAAAATTATCTTGAAGATTTGGTTACATAGCAGGCATTCTACAGTCATTCTCTTGTACCCTTGGGTTCTATGTTCTCAGATTTAACCAGCTGTAAATCAAAATATTCTGGAGAATAAAATTATCTTGCTTCTTTTCCAAAAAAAGAAATTCTGAAGAGAATTGTGTTTGTGTTGAATTTTATTCCTTGTCATTAGTCACTAACCAATATGGTATGACAAGTACTTACATAACTTTTACATTGTATTAGGTTTTTAAATAATCTAGAGATAATTTAAAGTATACAAGGGGATGTCCATAGATTATATGCACATACTGGGCTGTTTTAAATAAGGGAGAGGAGCATCCTTACATTTTGGTATCTGTCTGGGATCCTGAAACCTGTTCTGTAGATACCAAGAGACAACTGTGTTGTAATGTAGATTGTAAAGATAGTTGAGGTGGTCCATGGGATGAGCTAAACAAGCAAAAGACTCTCCCAAGGTTTCTCCTAATTCACTGCAGGTCTCAACTATGTGGGCAGAGCTCAGAACCCAGCTATCAGCAAAAGTAAACCTTTGCCATCTTGACCACACTTTGCTGTCTGACATGAGCTCTGTATCTTCTGAAGGGAAGTGTCTTGGGGACCTTAAGAGGTTTTGACCCAGACACCTGCAATACTGGGGTTGGATAATCTCATGAGAGGAGGAAGCTGCTTTAGGGACCCAAAGCCCAGACCGTTCTGCCGGTTCCATTCAAGCCCTTAAAACAATCTCCTCAGTTTAGTGCCAAGCCATCACTAACCAGTGTGTCATAGGCACCACTGAGGGAGAATGCTATTTCACAGAGCAGGGGCTGCTTTGGTGCAGGCTCAGTAGTTTTGGAAAGATGAAATTAAGTGTAATCAATCTAGAAGAGTCAGCCAGGATTTCTTTTCAGCTTTACCTCCCAGTAGCCCCCTCCCACCTTAGAGACAGACTAATCCCTGACATTTGTCTACTGACTTTGTACTTGTCAAAGCTCCTTCATATCTATTACCTCCCTCCATCATCACAAACACCCCCAGAAAGTAGGACCAGAAGGCATTATTATCCCTATTTGACCAACAAGAAAGCTGAGGTAACAAAGGATACATGCCTCATTCAGAGTCACACAGCCGTTTAATCAAAGAGCTAGGGCTTTAACTGTTTTCTAACTTCCAGTCTGGTGATCTTTCTGCGGTGTAAGGTAGACTCTCCTACAGGACTATAGAAGCATGCTGCTCTTAGCACAGTACCCAACACACATAGATGCTAATAAATATTTGCTGCAATCAAGGAAGACACAAGCTCTATAATGGTTCTTCTTATTGTTGTTGTTTTGAAAAATGGTCTCATCATGTCACCCAGGCTGCTCTTGAATTCCTGGGCTCAAGTGATCGTCCATACTCGGCTTCCCAGATGTCTGAGACTAGAGATAAGGCCAACCACACACAGCTCTACTGAGCTTCTTAAGTAATTAAAATAGGACACGAATGCTATGCTATTTGATCATTTTGACCATGAAAGAAGGAGTATGAGATCTTTCCCAATTCACAGATGACAATGCCAAAGAGAGTCTAGTGTGACAGCCACAGGGAAGTCAATGGGACTTGATTTCCTAACAAAGCTGCTTCCCACTCATCCTTCACAGAGGAATTGATCCAATGGGCCCTTAATCCAGTAGCAGAGAGGAGTCAGAATCAACCCCACTACAAGATCCTCCCCAAGTTGTCTCTAGAAGCTTTTCTCTGGTCCCCCTTCAGTGTCAGTGACTCTCAGGAGTTCTGCTGTAAGAGTTACTTGAGAACACTGGCTGTTCTCTCCTTTAGGACCTGAGCACTCTCCCCCTCTTGAGGAACTCTAAGCAGAACAAGCCAGACTTCAGAGGCTCTGAGCTCATCTCAGAGAAGACCACCTGGATCCAAACATCCTCCTCCTCCCTTTTCTCTCTCGAATGGAACCTGGCACATAGTAGGTGGCTATCAAATATTAACAAATGAGCTGTCTCTGCTCAAGAAGAATGTCTGGAGTTGCCACTTGTTTTTAGTCCAGTTAGAAAAATACGGAAAGGAAAGATAGACACTGGTCTTCGGATGCCACTTTGCAGTAATACAAAGCAGCAGCATTTGTGCTGGGTACCCCCCCTAATTTAAGATCCCTGCGGTTTTCTTTCTTGAGCCCACCAGTTCTCTCCTGGATCACCAGGGGTATTTGTTTTGCTTCCCCAGAGCCTAGGTTTTGTTTTCTGTACAATGAAAAGGGCCCTGGGATGAGAAAATGCATGCAAAGCACAGTGTCCAGCTCTTAGTAAGTGCTCAGCCAAGCGGCAGCTGGATTATCCATACACCTCTGTTCCCAGAGGGAGGGGTCCCCCAGGGACACCAGACTGCTCACGAGGTCCAGAATCCAGGTGCAAAAGAGGGGCTGTTTCTCAGCTCCCTGCTTAGTTCATCACCTCAGCCTCAGCTCAGGGGCTGAGCCAGTCGCCGCGTTCTTTAAGATTCTGGTCACAGCAGGGGCTGGGTTTCTAAGGCAGGCGTGATCTTTCTCTTCCTACAGACGCCGCTGCCGCCAGTGTCTGCGCTGGGCACAGGCAGGGGCAGTGCGCGGGAGAGGCGGAGGGAGGGTTCCCGGCTCCGCAGCCACGCAGACCGGGCCTGGAGAGGGTCCCCGACAGTAAGTACTGTGCCCCAGCAGTCAGGCTAGGGCTTCCTTGGGAAAGGGTCCTATAGCTGGGCGTGTGTGAGGTTGTGAGGTCCGCAGAAACTGCTAAGATCCTCACTGGCATCTCAGAGTGACTTGGGGGCAGCTCTAGCACATGCCCCTTCTGGGTGAGTGCCCCTTCCTCGCTCCTCCCCGGGACCGAGGGGGGACAAGGTTAGGGGGTAGGGAACAGAGGATTACAGAGTTCGAGCTTCAGGGGGTGACATTTCTCTTCATCCCCCACCTCGAGCCCCCAAGAATTCCTTTTCGTTGCCAAGCGGTTGGTCCTCGGGTGGGTTCGCGGCTCCACGGATGAGGAAATGTCAAGGCAAGATGCACGCGGGGCAGAGGTTTGGATACCGATGGCAAAGTGGCTGCAGGAGCGGGAAGTTTTCCTGTTGAGGGTGGGGGGCGGGGAGCGAAGGTGGGGTAGAGAGGTGAAGATGGGGTAGAGAGGCGAGGAGAGCAGAAAGCTGGAGGGGAGGGAAGGCAGCGCTTCTAGGGGGTTGGAACCAAAGCCCCCTGCCAGTAGCCAGATCCTTCAGGATCCCTTCCAGGTGAGAGATTTGGTCTCCTGCGGGCAACTGAGTCCAGTGGGAAAAGACCTGGGCTTCTAGCCTCCCTCCTCAGTACCCCAGGCTTAGTGGCTAGGTTGTGCTGTTTGATGGTGGGGGAGGTGCACAGGGGATGCTGTTGCATTGTGGGGAGGGGGCAGCTGAGACTTCAGTTTTCTCCAAGCACAGGCAGGTTGAGAAACATGACCACTGTTACCCACCTGGTGGTGCATTATTTACAGAAATATCATCCATTAGCAAGTGAGACTGGCAGGAACATTCCTGTCACTATTTTCTCTAGGCTGTGTAAAATTCAGACGGTGTTAGGTCTGACATAACAAGACCCGTATCTCCCCTGTTTTTGAATCCTCAGCTACTTTGGTCAGGCTTACCTCCCAGTAATAACAAGTCATATGCAATAATAACAATACTAGCTGTCATTTGCTCGGAGCTTGCTATGTGCCAGGCACAGTTCTAAGTACTTTATATGCAGTATTTTATTCATTCTTCACGATAAAATCCTGTAGGGTAAATTCTAATATTATTCATATTTTACAAATTAAGAAATCGAGCCATACAGAGCCGGGTCAAGACTATGGTTCAACAACTAGTGAGGGGTGGAGCTAGGATTTCAACCCACTCTTTCTTCATACACATCCCCATTGGTAACTATTGGAAATATTGGTAACAAGCTGGCTTTAATGGGCCAATAAAAACCAGGTTGATTTCCCTGTGGCAAAACTCATTCTAATTCTGTATTTCTGAAGTCAGGGCCCAGTCCCAAAGAATGTTGAATTAATTTATCAAATTACCCCCCCCATTACAAACTGTGGAGAAAGACAAACAGTTGGTTAGAGCACAGCAGATCCTATTACTGGATGCCCAATGATAATAATAATTGCTAGTAGATCCTATAAATGAGCAGTTACTTTGCCAGCATGTTTCATGTATTAAATCTTTGTATGGGTACTTTGAAGTGAGTCCTATAATGAGTCTCTCTTTATAGGTAAAGGGATGAGGCTTCCAACCCACATCCAATAACTCCAAAACCACAGCTGTTTTGGACAGATCTGTTCATGACAAGAGGGGTTTGTGTTTACCACAGTCCCCAGCCATTTGCCCAGAAATCTCCACTCTCTTTTTCTTTGCACATTGCTCCCTTTACACTAAAGATGGAATTGCATAGTTTGGTGGAGAGCAGGCTTCCAGGAGAAGACAGAGTGTTTCAGATGGATTTGGGTTTTGTTGTTGTACTAAGCGCCGTGCCTGTAACATCAATAAGTTGCTATGCTTTATAAGTTTTATTAATTAAACAAGTGTCTGGTTTGCTGGCTTGGAGTTGTTAATCCGATGTTATGGCTCTATCTGAGTACCTCTGTTAGGAGTTAATTTAAAAAAAAAATATTTGCAATGATGGGCAAAACTGTCTTTGTATTCCCTAAGGAGGGAAGGGGACTTGTTCTGAAGCTACAGCTTTGGTGGCAGAAGCTGCAGCCCATACATGCATAATATTGTTCTTGTGCCCCCATCCAGAATGATCCCTGTGAGCCGAAACCTATGTGTAACTAAAACCCTTTGGGCTGTTCCTGGGCTGTATCTAACCCTTCAATGGGGTCCTTGTAATTTCCTATTTCCCCAGCCCATTCAGAGAGCTAGCATTTAATAGATCCTCTTCAATGTGGACAAAACAGGGTATGTGAGCGCCATGCCTCTGGTGTCTGAGACTATGGCTGGATCTTATTGAACCTGCTGGAAGCCAACCTTTCCTGCTGCTCCTTTAACAGGGGACTTCCAAGTATGCTTCCAGGGCGGTGTATGAGAAATGCCCCGGTAACCCCAGTGTTTGCAGGGCTCTGGCTCTCATCTCTGTGGTCTCATCAGAGTACATTGCATCATTTCATAAGGCCGCATGAAAGGAATCGGTGGGGGACTGTGCTCAAAAGAAACTTTTGCTTGAATTTATTCTGTAATTTCATCTAATTGCCGTGGCTTAAATACCCAGAGGTGTCCTTCTTTGCTGACTCTTTCTTACTATTCATTTGCTGTCAAAATTGACATTCCTTTCCTGGAATGTCCTTCTCACCTTCACTACTCTGCAAGGGTAAGGGAGATCTGCTGGGAGATGCCTTCCTCTGTGCTCCCACAGCATCTTCTGCTGCCCTCTGTGCAGCCAGATGACATGTGGCTTTGTGTTTGTTTACATACCTGCCTCCATATTTGACTGCAATTTCCCTGGAGGGACAGGCTGGGTACATAGTAGATATACAGCAGATTATTTTGGTGGATATACAGATGAAGGAATTAGTTAATGTTATCCAAAAGCTGCAGAGAGCCCCTCCTTCACAGCAAGGGACTTTGCCATCCTTCCTTGTAAAAGAAGGTGGAGCAGAGAGAGAACTTGGCATTATTCTTCAACAAAGCCCTGGTTCTGTGGGTTTTAATCAACCAAAATAAAAATATACTATAATGCCAAAACCTGAAGGCTTAGGGAGGGGTCTTTTTGGTTAATAAGTTATTGGGGTACAGTAACTAAAAGTCCTCAGAAATGATCACTTTTCTTGATTTTTTAAAAAGCACGTCTATTTATCTTATGTATATGAGTACACTGTAGTTGCCTTCAGACACACCAGAAGAGGGCATTGGATTCCATTACAGATGGTTGTGAGCCACCATGTGGTTGCTGGGAATTGAACTCAGGACCTCTGGGAGAGTAGTCAGTGCTCTTAACCGCTGAGCCATCTCTCCAGCCCCTTCTTGATTTTTTTTTAATTGAAAATTCATACACAATGTTCTGATCACAGATCCTCCCTCATCTCTTCCTAGATCCTTTCCATCGCCCCACGTATCCAACTCTACCCCTCTTTCTCTCTTTAGAAAACAAACAGGCAGATAAAAAACATAAAGTAAACATATGAAAAGGCACAACACACACACACGAAACCATAATATATATGCAAAAGACCACTGAGATGAAAAAATGCCCAACAAAGCAATATAAGACAAAAACAATCTATAAAATCACCATAGAATTTATCATGGGACTTACCCTTAAGTGTAGTTGACATACACAATGAGATTCCATTAGAGAAATCTTGTTTTCCTTCTGTTGTCAGTTAGGTACCCTCTTGGTTAGGGATGGGACATGTGTCCATTTTCCTTCTCATTGCTGAGACTCCATGTGGCTTGAACCTATGCAGGCTCTGTGCATGCTGCCACAGTCTCTGTGAGTTCATATGTGTATTAGTCCTACTGTATCTAGGAGGCCTGTTTCATTGGTGTTCTCCATTTCTTCAAGCTCTTAGAATCTTTCTGCCCCAGGTCCATAACCTACCTAATCTCAGGTTCTTGGACACCAAAACAGTGTCAAGAATGGGTTCCATTTCATGGAGTAGGTCTTAAATCCAATCAGATTCTGGTCAGTTAATCCAACCATCTTTGTATCACTTTGGTAGGCAGGTCACCATTGTAGGTCACAGGTTTTATGGCTAGATTTGTGGATACCTTTCTCCTCTGGTAGCGTGCAGAGTACCTTCCAATACCATGAACATTAGTCAGTAAGGGTGAAGGCTCTAGGTGGGCAACAGTTTCAACATCGCTGTGTTCAATGACTTGTATAGGTGTTATCTTCAGCAATAGGGCCTTACCATCAATTTGTAGAGAATAACCAATAGCTTTGGGAGTAGCCTAGGTTGTTTGGGGATTCCCATGGGGCCATCTTTGGCCAATGACTCAAGTAGATGTAGCCCATTCCTGTTATTGGAGGTTTTACTTGATGAAAGATGTCTAATTGGGGCACTGCCTCTCCCATTATTTGGTAACTCCTTTTAGATTTCTCCCCTATATGTATTTATTTTTAAGAAGCTTCTACTGTAGTAGGTTTCTATGCAGCCCTCAGATGGTCCTTAGTGTTTGTTGTTCCTCCTTGTATTTCCTCTGTATCCTCCTCTTCCTTTCCTTTCCCTGTTTTATCCTCCTGTTCCAGTCTGTCTTCTGTCTCTCCATAACTATATATTCTATTTCTCCTTTCTAAGGAAATACCTTACTCCCTTCTAGTCCCTTACTCTACGTCTAACCTCTGGATGGATTGTAGCCTTGAGCCTGTTCTTTTGTGCCTGTAGCTTTAATTCTTTGGTGGAGAATTCATCAACTTCATTCTTCTTTTCTGACCCCAGTTTGGGAAAGACCTAAAATTCCTTCTTCTGTCTCAGCAGGAAGATGCAATTAGGCAGAATAAAAGGTGTCTCATTGTCCTGAAACTGCAGTTAACATCTCTGGACACCTCCTGGCAGGGTATAATGAGTGAACCAGGCCTCTGTTCACACGTTTTCCTTTGTCTAGTGGCTTCTTGACCTAATTTCTGCCTTGCATCTGGGATGAACTGATTGAATAGGTCTAAAACGACACACAAGAAGGAGATAGGGGTGTCTCTCTCCTCCAGATCAGCCTGGTACCTGTTAGTCGTGAGTCCTAAGATGAAGATACACATTTCAGACATTTTAGGCAAGGAACTAGGATAGACGTACTTTCTTGTCCTCTCAGGAGGTCTCCAAGAGAAGACTGAGGAAAGATCCTGTGCCCCATGCAAAGCCACATATGACAGGTAGAATGTACGAAAGTCCTACTCACAGTCTGATTTATCTATACCCTTTTTCTTTCCTGCTAGCCTGTACTTCGGTTCACCTTCATGCCTTTGGCTAAGTAGTTCCTGGATGCTTTGGTCTCTGGACCTGTTCTTCATCCCCTCCTTTTCAACTGGTCCAGGTCTGGCACTTCATCTAGGACCCAGCTGCAGTCCTATCCTTCCCCTCCTGTTTCTGGAAATCAGCAGGGGTGCAACAAGAGCAACTCAATAACTTGCATGGTCCTTGCCAACTCTGAGATTGTCCTGGAGTTGACCAAAATCAGAGGCTGGGGGCATCCAGGGCTGGTGGCTGCTCAGGCCATGATGCTTAGCAGACTCATAAAGAAGAAGGTCTTGGCACAGCCCAACAGCTGAATAGGCCCTCTTTTGGCTTTAAGAGGCTTTACCCAGAGCCCTGTGCAGTCAGTGCCTGCCAACCAGCCCCTAGGGAGGTGCTATATGAGTCCTAGGTCTTTGGCTGCTGGAAACAGCTACTTGGGAAGTTCCCAGAAACTCCTGGCCACACCTGCTCCCTCTGTCTGTCCTCCAAGCTTTGTTTACAGTTCAGCCCTTGACAGACCAAAGGCTAAGATCCAAGAGAAAAACTAGGTGGCAAGAGACCCTCTTCTGGCTTGGCATTTTGTGCCAGAGCCCTGCAGTCCAGCCTGGCCTCAGAGATAGTATGTACTGAGGGGGAGAATCCAGGTCTGCTGTTCCTTTCCCTGCTACCTCTACTTTTCCTATCATGGCTATGCTTTCCTACTTGCTGAGGTTCTCTCCCAGTTCTGTTTGGCTTCCTTGATCTCCTCTTTCACAAAAAAATTCCAGCCTCTAGTGACTGGAAAATTGGCCTAAGTCAGGAAAATGTCCGAGTCTTTCCCTCATAATGTTTCCCATTTGTCACTTACCCCTTGCATCTCCATCTGTGAACCAGATAGGAGCATCATGCTGTCAGTATGGCATAATAGCAATCCTCCTCCCAGAAGAGTTCCATCCTCAGAAGTACTCTATCTAAAGGCTCTCATTACCATATGGTCCTTGAGCAATGGTGGACGCCTTAAGGGTAACAATGAGGGCAGCTGGCAGGCATTTAGAGGACAAGGGATTAGAATTGGTACCTAGTGGTTGCCTTCCCTAAGCCTGTCTTTTTCCCTTCAAGGACTCCAAGGCCTTTTTGTTCTATTTCCCCTCTGTCCTGTTGTAATTGCCTCTCTCTCTCTCTCTCTCTCTCTCTCTCTCTCTCTCTCTCTCTCTCGGCTCTGGCAGTCCTCCTTTTCTGTCCAGCTACCTTCCGTTTTTTGCTCAACTTTCCCTTCATTCCTTATGTCTTTCCCTCTGTCTCAGTCAATCTGTCTTGGCCTCCTTCAGAGAAATACTTCATGTCATAGATGGAAGGTGGAGACCGAAGTGTCCAGGGTACTTTAGGATGACATGACAACTTCTTCAAGCCCCCCAGGAATATTCCACTGCTCTAGTTCCCCATCACTGCCTCAGCCAGTGACAGGCGGGTGAGAGCAAAACTACAAGGCTCTCCCCAATAACTCTGCCACAGCTCAATGGCAGCAGCTTCAGACCTTGTGACCCAGAATGCCATATGGCATCAGCCTCACATCTGGAACAGCCCTAACATCTGTCACCAGACTGACAGGCCCAGCAAGGAGAGTTTAGGAGTGTGTCTGGACCTATTAGACAGCATGTCGGAATCTACTGAATGTGTAGCCCTTGAGGAAAAGACGGAAAGTGGGGGCAGCTGCAGAAAAGGTTCTCTACCGATTCCTTTCAGAGACACTTTAGGCTTGGTATTGGACAAAATCACTCTAAGCTCCCAAATATTTATAGAAGAACAGATAATTGTGGTCTCTATACTTGCCCCCTTCTGACAGGGGACAGCACCTGCATTCCACCCCACCAGGGAAAAGCTAGTTTAGACAATCAAAGAATCCAGATACTGTCAAGTTTTCCCAAAGATGCTTCTTTAAGCTCAACTGAAGAGGAAATTTCCGGACCATAAAGACCTAGGAAGAAAGGGGAAGCTAGCCCAAGGAAAGTAACCAACTCAGCCACCCAGAGACACTCAGGAGTGGCAAGGATCATTGACTTTCCTACCCACCCCACTGCTTCTGACCATTCTGAAAAGATGATAGCATACCCTTTAAAGAAAACCCCTTCCCTATAAGTGAAAGGACTTGGAGCTCTAATGTCTCTGTTCCTTCCTGTGTTGTAGTCTTGGACTCTTTCTTGGACTACTACATTCTCTACCTACACTGGTCTTTGGCCAGATATGTTGAGGAGTGTCTCCTTTAGGCCAGATCCACTGCCATGGCTTGGATATGACACATGTCTCCTACCACAGTTAAGGTTTTACTGCTGTGAAGAGACACCATAGCCAAGGCAACTTTTATAAGGACAACATTTAATTGGGGCTGGCTTACAGATTCATAAGTTCAGTCCATTATCATTAAGGCAGGAACATGGTAGCATCCAGGTACGAATGGTACAGGAGGAGCTGAAGGCCAGTAGGAGAAGACTATCTTCCAGGCAGCTAGGACAAGGGTCCTAAAGCCCACCCCCACAGTGACACAATTCCTCCAACAAGGCCACACCTATTCCAACAAGGCCACACCTACTCCAACAAGGCCACACCTACTCCAACAAGGCCACACCTCCAAATAGTGCCACTCCCTGGGCCAAGCATATTCAAACCACCACATCCCCCAAAGATGTTGAAGATTTAGTTCCCAACTGGTAGATTTGATTGGATCATAAAGTATCTCATCTAATCCATGCATTAATCCTTGATGGATTCATCAATCAATAGTTTAGGAGGAGGTGACAAATAGAAAGGCCTAGTTGGAAGAAGTGGGTCAATGGATATATGTGCTGCAAAGATGTGTCCTGTTGTCTGTCCCTTCCTCTCTTTCTTATTTGCCATGAAGAGAACTGTTTTATTCTGCTATGTATTCTCTATCACAAGCCTCAACCTCAACACAGACCTAGAAGCAGCAGGATTGAGTTTCTAGGAAAGACCTTTGTAAGGAGGTGATATTTAAGCAGAAACTTAAATGACAAAAGGGCATCCATGTGAAGAATGAAGAAAGAGTTCCATGAAATAATGGAATACCAAGTGAACATACAATGAAACCTGCAAAACCATGGACCAAAAATATGTCTTCCTCTTTTATGTGGATTTTCTCAGGTATCTGTTATAGGAACGAGAGTCTGACCAATACAATCACAAACTATAAGTCTGATTTACCCAAAGTGAACCACAGCCAGTAGCTATTTGACAGTGAAGTGCATAGAGTGACCAGAGACCTCTATTCTGTGTGCCTCAAAATTGTTCCTACTCATTTATACATTGGTTCACTTGGAAAACACTAAGCACCAACTATGTGCCAAGTGCCATAACAGGAATACTGTTAAACAAAAGAGGCCTAGTCCCAACTCATAGAGTATATAGCAAAATAGCCACAGAATACGTAATTACAAATTGTGATGAGTCTCATAAAGGAAATAACAGGTTACAATAATAAGACAGTTTCCAGGAAAGGCCTTTGTTGAAGAATGATATTTAAGAATAGACATAAAGGATGAAAGATCAACCATGTGGAAAATAAGGAAAGAGGTTTCCAGGAAAATAGAATATCAAGTGGACTGGCCTTGGGATGGCAAAGAACTTGGTATGGTGAGAAACTCAGGAGTAGCTAATGGAGCCAGATTATAATGGTCAATAATAAGAATAGCATTGGGGGATCACAAAGGACATGTGAGTCATGGAAAATGAGTTGCAATACTGTTTACTATCAATGGAGAGTGTCTGAAGGGTTTTAAGCAAGGGAGGGACTGGCTCTCGTCTCAACTATTACAATATCCATAGATGGCAAATTTAGACGAGGACAGCAGTGATACAGGAAGGCCAATAAGTAGGCAGCTGCAGCAATCCACAGGAGAAGTGACGGTGGCTTACATCAGTGACAGCCATGAAGATGGAGAGAATTGGACTGATTCTGGATGTGTTTTTGAAGTGACAGCTGACAATACTTATTGAGAAATTGGATGTCAAGGATGAAGGAAGAAAGACAGGCTTCAAGAAGGACTCGGATTTTTCAGCTTGACTCAGTGCCATGTACTAAGATGAAGAATGCTGAATGAGGTTTTAGACAGGGAAAAAAAAATCAAGAGTTCAGTTTCAGCCATGTTAAGTTTGAGATTCCTGAGAGATATAAAAATAGAAATGTCAATGTCTAAGAGTTTGGGAACTCCTGAAGAAAAGAAAGGAAAATGTAAGTTTGGGAGACAACATCTACATGTTGGTTGTATTTAAAGTCAGGGTGCTGCATAGCACCACCTCAGGAAAGAGAAGAGAACAATAAGAGAAATGCAGGCAGGAAGCCCCAGAACCCAATATCGAGTGTTGATGAAAGAAAGAAAGCCGTAAAAGAGACTGTGGAAAGTAACCAAAGAAGTAGAAGAACAAACAGGAGATACTCGCAGAAAACAAGCAGAAGAGTATTTCCAGAGGGAGAGAGTTGCCATCCTTGTCTACATTTGGTAAGTGGTAAATGTAGACATAAGAGCAGGACTGGGGATATATATCCATAAAAGACAGAAGAGTCTCTTAAAAGAGCAAATGTGGAATGATAGATGTGAAAGCCATATGCTAAATGTTCAAAGAGGGGAATGAGATGAGAAAGTATATATGGAAGTTTGTTGCTGGTGATTTTTTTGACATCTTTTTTTCTGTGTAAGGGAGCAGGAAAATAGATCAGTAACTTCCAAGAAATTGTGTAGTGTGTGTGTGGGGGGGAGTGAGTTTGATTTGTTTTCATAAGGATAGACAGCTTCCATCAATATGGCAGTATGGTTTGGGAAGTAGATTATTTTAAGGAAAAGAATGGATGCTCAAAGGATTAAAATGATTGATAAGGTAAGGAAGATTGGTATCAGAACATAAATAACAAGGCTTTCCATTGATGAACGAAAATAATCATCCTCTGCCTCAGCAGGGTAAAGCTGTATACATGTGGTGCTCTAAGCATTTAGTGGTAGTGAGATGGGACTAATCTTATCTGATAACTTCTGCCTTTTTGGTCTCATCCACTGAGACATCTTGAAGCCTCAAAATGAACTGATGGGAAGATTGAAAAAAGAAGAGGAGCTATGACATAGGCATATTTAGAGGGTAAGAAAGTAGTGGCCACACATCAGTGAAAACATGTGCCAGATTTGAGATCATTAGGTTAACACTGAAAGCCAGTTGCCCGGCTGTATAGTTTGTTTGAAGCTTCCTCTAACTTCTGTAAGACTACATATGGTTGAGTTCATCAATGGTAGGGTTTTAATCTGGCAATTCTTGCAGAGGTAGGGGGAATTGAAGGTGTTTGGGAGAGAATGATCATAATGGAAGGCCAAGAACTTACAATCTGCAGAAGAGGGGACTTGAAGCTAAGAAAGTGCTTGAAGTAGAGAAATAGTGAGTAAGCAGGACAAGTTGATATTTAGAGAGCTAGAAAATAGAGTTGACTCAGGAAACAATGAAGAAAGAGGTTTCCAGGGAATGTGAGAAATGAATAAGTGATCATCATGCATTCTGGTGACTCCTGCAATGGGAACCTTTTGGAAGAAAGTTTAAGTCTAGTAGTGCAACAGCCCGTTCTGCCCCACATTCGGAAGCCACTTTGTCCCGGGCCCGTTCTGCTGCTCCGGTCTTCGGGTTAGGGTCTAGCGAGGGAGAGAGTGGGGATGGGAGGGCAAGAGACGTGAAGAATGGAGACAAGACAGAGTCTGACCAAGTCTTCTTTATTGAAAGTAAATCCTGGGTATTTATACCCTTTACCATGTGTCTTGCCCTCGTGGACAAGCACAGCTGAAGGCACTATGTCATGTGCCTTGCAGCGTGGACACCACGTGCACCTTGCAGCTGGGGACACTAAGCAGCAAAACAAGATATGTGAGAAAAACAAGATGCTCATCAGAGTGTGCTCAGCTGTTGTGGGCTGCAGAAAACAAGTCTCTTGTCAAGGTATATGGCTCGAGATGGCTGCAAAGATGATAGCCGCTTTCTGCTAGGAGTCGGCTCCCAACATAGGAGATAGCATAATAAGTAGTGGAGTGTTAGCACTTGAGTTAGTACAATAGTTGATAATGTCTAGGTAAGACAATGAAGTAAGTTCACTGGAGGAAGTTATTTTTCAGTGACATCCTCACCACCTGTAGACGTTGGATTCACCAATAGGGACATCAAAAGTAGGAGTGGACACACCATTGGGATAGCTATTATGAAAACAAAACAATAAACAGAAAATAAAGTGATATTTAGAGAGAAGTGGTAAAGCCATTATAGGAAACACTACAGACAATCTTCAAAAAAAAAAAATCAATCGTGGGGTTCTCGTAATATCTAGCAATCTCACTTCTAAGTTGAATTAGTCAGTTTTTTCCTTGCTGTACCAAATATTTCAGAAAAATAATTTTAAAAGAGGATGGAATTGGTTCTGGATCATGGTTTCATAGATTTCAGTGCACAATTGGCTGATTCCACTGACTTTCAGCCCATGGCGCATCAGAAACACCATGAAGGAAGGTTACAAAAAAAGGAAAGCTGCACAACACATCGTAGCAACCTGGAAACAAAGACAGAAAAGGAACAAGATTGAATTTCTCCATGACACTCTACTGACATCTTTATTCATCCAAACAAGGCCCCTCCTCCTACCTCTCAGTAACAGTGTCACATTCTATATCCATCACAAGATCCAGCCATTGACTGACTCTGATTCCTGGAATCCAGTCAGTTTCCAAACAGCAACTAAGCCCTGGAGGCATGAGCCTTTAGGAGAAACTAAAACATGGTATAATCCTCCCCAAAAGTGAAATCAAGGCTCCAGCCCATATTTATACATCTGTATTCACAACATTGTTCGAAGTAACCAAATGTTAGGAACAATCTAAGTGTCCATCAACAGAAAAATAAAATGTGGCACATACATAGAATATTATTGAATCTTAAAAGGAAGGAGGTGCTGACACAGGCTACAATACGGATGAATCCTGAAAACATTATCCTCCCTAAAATATGCCAAACGCATACATTTCCGTTTGTGAAGAGGAAAGCATTCTGGAGATGGATGGTTGTAAGGGCTGAAAAACAATGTGAGTGATTTTAATGTCACAGAACTAACCATACAAGTCAAAATGGCTGAACTTGTACATTTTATGTTATGCATATTGTACCAAGATTTCTTTTTTAAATTACTGGAGGAGGAGATCACATATAACTAGGAACTGAAGTCCTCAGTAACCTTGGGACCTACATAGAAAGTCTGCAGGTGACATTGAAGTGGCTGGAAGGCTCAGAAGGTAGGGACATTTCACAAGAAACAACCAATGGCCTAGAGACAGCACCGGTAAGTACAGACAGCCTACCTCCTCTGCAGGCCTGAAAGGATGTGAGATTCAGAGAAAGAAACAAAAAAATAATTTAAAATATAAGCAGCTTCCACTTAAAAAATGAAGAACTAGGAGCTAAGACAGATCTCTGATGACAAGCAGACAGATACATAAGAAAGATAGCAAACTTCTGAGCTCTTCCTCAGCCTCCTGATCTGAGATAAAGGCCTGGTGGACTTTCCTCTTGCCAGCAGATTCTTACCACCTCCTCTCCCAACCCCCACCAGCTGACTAGTCCTAAACATGTTTACCTGAGGCCATGGGCCTGCCAGTTCACCTTTCTTTGTCAAAGCTGACCAATCCAAAAGAATGGAAGGGGAGCCATCCAAGGCAACCAAAAACACTTAAAACTCTCGGGCACCAAGGGGAGGGGGGCAGATTTTGGTTTCTTCATCCCCTGCCCACTTCCAGGGTACCGGAAGGATGAGTGGGGAAGTGCTAGCCTCAAGGAAGAACCAGGTCTCAGTTTGAAAAGAAGATGGCAGGCAGTTTCAGAATGAAGTGGAAAGTACAAAAGAGTTTGCTGTTGACTAAGTGCTCCAGAGGTCTCAAGGGAAGGGAGAAAGACGGGTGGTATTCAACCATGGAGAGGTCAGGCAAGACCTCTCAGACAATGGTTTCATTTTCTGCAGTTTTAGTTCCCTTCATTCAACCCGAGCCCAACACCTTTAGAGGTTAAAAATTCCAAAAGTAAACAATTCAAATCTCCAAAATAATTTTTATGATAATACCACCTTAGTTATTGTTCTATTGCAATGAAGAGACACTATGAACGAGTCAATGTATAAGTCATTTAACTGGAAGCTTCTTACAGTTTCAGAGGGTGAGTCCACAGTCATGATGGTGAATAGAATAGCAGCAGGCAGGCAAGCATGGTGCAGAAGAGTTCTACGTCTGTTCTGCAAGTTGGAGGCAGGTTGGGGGGCAGCTGTCAAGGGCTTTCAAAACTTCAGAGCCCACCTCCAGTGACACACCTCTTCAACAAGACCACACCTCCTATTCAGTCCCTAAAAGAGTTTCACCAACTGGGCACCAAGTATTCAAAGCTATAAGCCTGTGGGGAGCCATTATCACTCAAACCACCCCAAATACATTGTTACAGTTTTAGTCTGGTTTAGTTTCATTTCTTTCCTTGAGTCAGGATTCTGACTATATACCCGAGGTTGGTCTGAAACTTGTTATGTAGCCCAGTGTGACCACAAACTCCTGATCCTGTGGCCTTAACCTCTGGAGTACTGGGATTACAGATATACACCAATAAAACCATCTTCTCTTTTATTGTTGTTAATCTCTTACTGTGCCTCATTTATTAAATTAAACTTTATCATAGGGATAAAGTACAGGGAAATAACCACAATATAGAGTTTGCTATTATTTTTGATTTAAGGTAACACTGGATGAGAGGGTTACCTTAGAATATATCCTCTATGAGTAAGAGGAAGTCAGTTCTGTGCCTAGTGTCCCTGATGTCATTTACCGTTATGGTGGCTTCAAAGATGGCTGCTCTTTTTTCTAAGGATTTATTTATTTATTTTATGTGTATGAGTACACCGTAGTTTGTCTTCAGACACACCAGAAAAGGGCATCAGATCATATTGCAGATGGTTTTGAGCCACCATGTGGTTGCTGGGAATTGAACTTTGGACCTTTGGAAGAACAGTCAGTGCTCTTAACCACTGAGCCATCTCTCCAGTCCAGATGGCTGCCCTTAAAAACAGCACTGAAACAACCCTCGATTCAATCTGGAAGGCCCTCGATTCAATCTGGAAGGAACAGTCTATTGAGTTGACCTGACTACATTTTGAGAATCTGCTAGGTCCATAAGTTCTTGTCAAAAAAAAAAAATCATAGAATAATTGGCAGACCGGGATTCATGTTGCAGTTCCACGTGGCTTTTAAGTGCATGTTCTTTAGCAGGTTGTATGGATCTCTCTTGTCTGTTTTCTTATCTGTAAAATAGTCATACTACTGCCTAGCTAAGGGGGTTGCCATCAAGATGGAGTGGGGATAATATGTGGCTAGATCCTGGAGCATGGCAAGTCCTCAGTAAACACTAATATTTTACAGTATCCTTTCAACATCTAACTTACCTGACTCCCAGACATCTCTAGTATTTGAGCTAATCCTTGGCTGACCCAATTCTCCAGTAGGGCCAAATAGATCTATCCCTATTTTTCTTCTCCTTACTTACCCTTGTGTCTCATTTCATAAATGTTTAGAGCTCTCCATATTCATGCCTCAGATAAATCTGATTCAGCCATCCAGAGCTATGTTTACATAAATCAGTGTGTTTCTCATAGATGATAATTGATTTTTTTTTTATTGATACGGTTTTTAGTATTTTTGAAACAAGGTTTCATGGAGACTTGGCTAGCCTCTGTAGCCGAGGATGACCTTGAACTCTTGTTCCGGTTTCTTTGTCCCTGTTCCTGGGATTATACATGTGTGCCACCACCCCTGGCAACAGTTGTATTGTAACTGGGACCTTCAATGGTGCAGCAGCAAAACAGAGTAAAATCACCTCAGCTCTCCAACCTGACTGTGGTCCTCCAATTGTCTAAGGATAATGTCCTTGCATTCTAAATTATAGTCAATAGTGGTATCACTCTGGAGGGTGTCAGAATGTCAGAGCTGACTACAGACCTGCTGCCTCAGAATAATTTGATAATCCCCACACATGACCCATGTGCACATTAAAATTTGAAGAGCAATACATAGTAAGAAACAGCCAGCTGAAATGAGAGGTGAGGGCACCTTTACAAGGGGAAAGACTTCTATACCCAGAGGAGCTATTTCAGAGTTCCAGGGATGGGACTCTCTTGTTACTGCCACCTGGAGTCCATGGCATCTCATAGGGACCCAGCTGCTTGCCTGCTGTGCTGGATCTTTGGAGCTTCCAGAAGAGTCAGGCTCCAGTTACTGGAATCAGAGGGCTAATTGGCGCCACATGGCTCCAAATCCTGCCAGTTTCAAGGAGAATGACAAGACTCCCCAAGGAGCTAACCAAATGTAAAGAAAAAGGAGCCAAAGGCAAGGAAAGATGGAGAAGTAAAAGCCAATGCCTGGAAATGTAACTGTAACATTTTAGTCCTTATGCCCCAAAGCATAAAAAGATAGAGCATTCGCTCAGAACCATTTCATTGCCCTGTCAGTTCATCTGTCTTTAGCCTCATCCAGCCTACCAACAGTTGTTTGCTTGAACTCCAGCTCCTGGTTTCTCTTTGGTCACTGATGGAGGTCAGGTTAGTCCACAGAGAAATGAAACATTCAATTGCAGTCAGATTGTCTGATAATTGAACCAGGAAATAGGCTACCTGTCTAACAAAGAAGCAGAGTGCATTGTGAGGCTGTCTCTTGAAAAGAAAGGGTGTGACTTTGGATGAAAGTTCATTTTTGGCTCCCTTCCTCTGTTCCTCTGGTCACCCTGAATAATGCTACCCATAATATTGTCACCTCTACATTCATGTCATATACTTAACCTTCTAAGTGCTCCTCGTCTGTGACCATGATCTCATTTCATTCTCCCCAACAATACAGAGTGAACAGGATCAGAGACAGGTTAATTATAATGCATGCTGAGCACCCAGGCCTGGCCAGGGTTTGAACCACCTTCTAATGGAAATTCTGGGTGGTCAGGGGTCCCAGAGCTTGACAGCATACAGCTGGTAGTGCTGGGATTTCAGGACCTGCCAAGGAGATTTGGCTCCAGCTGTATCACGGATGTGCTCAGCTTCTGAGGATGTCTGCTCCTTCCTTCTACCTTGAGGGCTGGGGGAGGAGCAGTCACCTCACCTCTTTGGCAGGACAGATAGCAGCTGTGAGGAGGTAATGGATGGGAAAGTACTTTTTCTCAAATGAGGTAATAGGTGTCAATATGCAAAGAAGCACATGGATCTAAAAGGTTGTTACTATGAGACAGAAGGAAAAGCCTAGAACTTGTTCTTAGATCACCAAATGGAGAGGGCCACCCTAGTGTAAGATGAGCAGGTACTTTAGAGACATTGGGTAGAAAACGGGACAGAATGAAGGTATTGTGTGTTTGAGAGCAAATGATGGAAGTAAATAGCAGATGCCAAAAGTAAAGCAATGAAGGGCTCATGAGCTCTGGCTGCTTCATAATTTTCTCAGAGTTACCCTGTTTGGAGAGACCAGAAGTCAAGTCAAATTGCCTAGTTTCCCCAGGAAGGCAGTCAGACGGCCTTTGGACAGCTGACCTCCTCTCATCCATCACTGCTTGCCTTCAGTGACACTCCCAAGTCTCCAGACACTTAGCAAATTTCAGAGGGACTGGGCTGCAGACACTGAAAAATGCAGACCTCAGGAGGAAAGGAAGACCTTCCATTTGGATTTTAAAATGGTCTCCTGGATCTGTTAATAGAGGTTTTCCCCATGATCCTAGATGTGTGGGACGGCCTAGGCACTGGGAGGCACCAGATACTTGTAGAATTGAGAAGGATCCAGTTAGGAATAGTTAGTTCAGCTCTGGAAAAACCCTAGTGAGGAATGAAATGCGATTAAGTTTCACCTGGAGCCATGACTTTGGCGATGGAGAATAGCTTCAACCCTCGTGAGAGAAAGAAAGAGTTTGGGTTCCCATCTCTCTCTGCACTCCGTCTTTTCCTGGCCAGCCAGAAACATCCCCACACCCTCCACAGCATCTTCTCCATCTTTTTCAACCTTTCTCCGAATGTACAAGGTTGACTTAGTTGTCAAGTTCATCTACTGGTCTCAATCACACTCAAATTTTTGTATGCATTAGACCCTTGCCCTTTCTCTTCCAGCTGGACTGGTGAGACTGGTAGCTCTTCATAGCCAAAGACCCAAAGCTTCTCAGTCTTCTCAGGGATGGACTGTCCAAGTAGGTACTCAATAAATACTCATTGACTGACCATTGTGGGTAAGAAGAATAAAGCAAAACATGTTAGTAAAGGCTTTTGGCTCATTGTTTGCTCTGGCTCCATGAGTGACTGTTTTCATCAGTACTGGGGGTATGGTACCTCAAGGACCACTGAAGGCTGAAGTGTCCCCAGCTTTAGGAAAAGAAAAGCAGGAAAGGATCTAGATTATTAGTGATTGGGATGGGAGGATGAGTTCAGAACACTACAACATATTTCCTCGGCATACCTACAGCCTCTTTGGTGCCCACATCAGGGTCTGTGTAGCCCAACAGGTTCTCTCGATCATCCACTCTGCCACACTTGCTACCCACATTGGCAACCAGCTTATGTCATCCCAGGAAGAGGCTCCTTATCGTCTTGGAGACTGGATGGCAGGAGACAAAGGCTCATTTGAGCAGCAACCTCAAGGTTGAGGCGAGATGGTAGCCCAAGACAAAGTTCTCTAGCTCACTTTAAGTCCAAACTTGCACCTACCAGCAAAAACTGAAGTAAGAAAATCATCTCAGGTCACACTCTCAAAGAGCCCCTGTCCCCCCAAAATACTTATCCAGGAAAATAGCCAAACCACCTTCCAGCTGCTTCATGCCTTTCTGTAGAAAGCATCAATTCATCTTACTATGGTAGAAAGAAGGGAGGAAGCCAGCTTCTAGGCTTGCCTTCTAGAGGCTTGCCCTATCCTAGCATCCCTTTCTACATCCCTAAGGGATAAGAGTCAGGTCTCCAGGCTGTATTGGGTACAGCTAGAGTACAAGTGGCTACATTCAGATCAGCCCTGGTGATAGAGAGAGCTAGCTGCAAGGTCTTTGCTGGACTATCATTTATCTTTTATACAATTGTTCCAAGTCTCACCTCCTCCACAAAAGTCAAAAGCTTACTCTAATTAGTTGGTTCCTGATAAACAACCTAGCTGCTTGAACCCACCTGCCACTGAAGTAGTTGGAATTCTTAGTCAACAATTGCATCACTCTTCCAGTGTCAAAGCCTCCCACATCTTTTACAGACCTTGTGCTATTTTGACTAATTAACTCCTACTCCTGTGTTTTGAAGGACCCTGGATAGAAATTTAATTTCAGAGAATAGATATACTGAGGTAAGGAACCTAGGCTCATCTGCTATGCCTGAAATCCTGAGGCTACAGGGGAGCCAAATCAGGTTTCTAAGATTCTGAGCCCCTTGTCTCTCGCCCTCTCTCTTCCATCTCTGCTTGATTTGTCCTTCTCCTAGACCATCATTCCCTGTCTTACTAACTCCCTTGTCCCTGGGACCCAATGTCCCAAAAACCCCACTGTCCTATAAACTCACATTCCTCAGGGCTCTTTATCCAAATGCTACCCCCGGGCCTATCAGCCTGAAGTATGCCTCATCCTGGTCGTTGGTGTAGAAGTTTTATACAGTTCTCTGTGTAGTGCTAACCTTCAGGAGCTTAAGAACATCGAGAACAACTTGTAATCTTCCCCAGGTGTGAGGAAAGTGTTTCCTCTTCCCCAGCCTTGGCTGAGTTTCAGATCTGTCAGTAGCCTCAGGAAGCTCCCCTTCTGGCCCGCAGGAGCCATTTTCCAGCTGTCCCATTAAGTGAAATAAGTTGGCATTATATACAATTGTGTAAACTAATGGTCCTGAACATTAGCACGCTTGTTTATATATGCCACCTAAATAGTTCCTTTTTATATATTACCTAATAGACATTAAAGTTTAAAATTGCACAAGGACTTCATGAAGATGTCCCCTGTTCTTGAATGACTTCACATTTTCTTTCTCACTTATTCGCCTGCTTTTGGGGCCTGTTCCCTGGGGGGGGGGTTAGATTTCTTTAGGGAGTTAATAGCCAATTAAGATAGGTGATACCAGTTAACTTCAGAACAATACATGTGCATGTGGGCTTCTTCTACAGTCCCACCACCATAGAGGATAACTGTGACTTGCAATTCCCATGGCACCAGTTTCTCCTGAAGACAAGTAGCTTCTCCTCCCTAACCCCCTCTTACTCTAATATGAACTATGATGGTAGTCACCACTTCTGCTGGTCCCAAAGCGTGTAGGAAATTAAGCTGTGATCTCCCCGGTATCATAGCCAGAACCATAATTGATGTCCCTCCCAGCTGGTTTTGAGGCTTAGCTCCCTTTGCATCTTTTTTGCTCCTATCTTCCCCTTCCCCCAGTCATGTGATGCAGGAAGAGAGCGCAAATGATATGGAATGTGTACAGCTGCCAGCAGAGACACTTCGACAAGTGACCATTCACCGAGACCCTATATATGGCTTTGGCTTCGTGGCTGGCAGTGAGAGGCCTGTGGTGGTTCGATCTGTGAGGCCAGGTAGGTGTCCCTCAGAGGGTACTTCCAGCCCCTGGCTTTTATCTTCAATACCTACCTGTCTTCCAAGAAAGCAGAGCATCCAAGTATATGGGCTTACCGAGTAATTTACCAAAAGTAGGTAAAGATTTGCCAACTAATGACAAACCATTGAGGTGACCTGAGGTCCAAGACAAAGATTGCAGTTAAGAGAATTTTGGGGTGAGGGGAACAAAAACAAACCTTCCCTTTTCACTGAATATGCATAGGAGAGATGCCATACCCTAGATGAGAAAGTATCATTCAATTTAATTCAATGAATACTTATAGAATGCCAACTCTAAGCCCAGCAGTGTTGCAGGGAAGCACAAGACATAGCTCCTGTCCTCAAGGATCTGGGGGCCAAAGAGATGTCTTAGTGTATAAAAGCACTGGCTGTCCAGGCCTGATGACCCAAGTTTGATCCCTGGAACCCACATAAACATGGAAGGAAAAAAATCAACTCCACAAAGCTATTCTCTGATGTGTACACACACACACACACACACACACACACACACACACAAGCACACATATTCTGATCTCCATGCTGTGAAGACTATTTGTGAGAAAGATGAGCCAGTGAAAATGAGAAATAGTATCAAGGCCACTGGTTGGATGGGAAAAGGAAAACAGCCAACTGTCTCAAGGCCAGACTCCCGCTGATGAAATATCTCCCATGTTTTTTATTTCCTTTTGTTTAGTTCTCACAACAAAGTCAGCAGGGTAAGAGGCGACACTCCCATTTTACAAATGAGGAAACCAAGGCATAGTGGAGGTCAGTCACCTAGGAAACAACTGGACAAGTGTTTGCTCACAGCCTGTCTGAGTAGGTGAGGGGCAGGTTGGGCTTGAAGGGGACTCCAGGGGATAGGAAAAAGAATGAGCACCCTGCCCCCAAGCAGAGAGCCCTGCCATCATGAATGAAATAGAGCTGGAGCATGGTTGTGTTTGAATCTCCTCTGCACTGACAGAAAAGAGCTTTATTTCTCCCTTGCTAGGCCTGAGGCTTGAGATGTTTACAATAGTTTCTCACTCAGTCAAAAGGAGCAGCCAGAGTACGAACCGGTCTTGCAGAAATTTGATGAATTTCACTATCCTCAAAGGAAAAGGAAAAAATATATATTTTTCTGTAAACTCTCTTCAACTGGAGGGCACTAGCAAACAAAATTCAATACAGGAGTTTGTGGATAACTTAAGGCTCCTGAGTCAGTCATGCAGTTTGACAGAAGAGTTTTGTCTTCTGATCAGAAATCAAATTTGTCTTGGAAAGAAGGCATAGGTAAAACTTAGTATAACAACAGACCATCAGGAACCTCTACTTTAACTTCAAAGTAAACAGAATTTGAAGCCTGGAAAGACTCTTCCCCCAATCCCATCCCTAAAGAAGGAAAGAAAATAGGTGAAGTAGCCCCCGCCTAAGATACTGTGATTTTCATTTGGTTGACTTTTTATTTGTTTTGGAGACAGGGTCTTGCGCAGCCCTGGTTGCCTTGATATCAACTATGTAGTCCCGGGTGGCTTTGGACTTAAATAATTGTCTTGCCTCAGTCTCTCTCAAGTATTAGGATTATAGGTGTGCACCATCACATCCAGTTTATGTGGTTCTGCAGAGTGAGCCCATGACCTAGTGCGTGCTAAGCAAGCATTCCACCAACAGAGTTGCATCCCTAGCCAAAGGTAGTTGTTTTTGACAGAAGTAGATAGGAAGAATAAAGCAAATGGAAGATCCAATAACCACCATTTATTCAGTTCTCACCATCAGTGATCATCTATTTTGTATCCTTTGTTTTGTTCTATTGGTGAGACAAGCTTTTCTGCAGCCCAAGGTGGCCTTTAACTCGACGTGTGATTCAGACTGGTCTTGAACTCCTGATCTGCCTGCCTCCACTTCCCAAGTACTAGGATTCCAGGGATGAGCTGCTTTACCTGGCTTAGTCAGCTATTTTAAGTACTATACATTCATCACCTCATTTATCTTTCCACCATTCATATGATGTATGGGTACTGTCATTTTCTCAGCTAACAGATAAGCGACTAGGAGACATTCAAAGTCTCACTCAAGGTCACACAGTTAGTGAATTGCAACTACAGGATGAGAGTCCAGTTCAGTGACTGCAAAGAGTATGATGGTCAACCCCATGTCTACAATTCCTGAAGTCACTGAGCTGCCAGGAGGCATGACCTACTAAATTCCCTTGCTGTTCCATTGGTGACTCCTTCTTGCTATGCCAGCACGTGAGTCCCTGGCTCCAGAGCCACTGATATATGCTCAGGTGACTCTTTATTTTTGTACTTGTATTTTGAACCGCATGTATGCTGGGCTAAAACAAATCCTTACTTCTTGACTGTCTTCACACAAACTCTTATCACAGGGTCTTGCTAATTTCCCCAGACTGGCCTTGAACTTACTTAGTAGCCCTGACACTCTTGGACTTCAGATCTTCCTGTCTCAGCCTCCCTAGCAGTTGGGATTAGGTCTTGAGTGACATATTTGCTATGTATATGTTTTTGAGGGAAAATGGGCAGCACATTTCTTGTACAGAGAAAAGTTGGAATCTGGCCTATTAAAACGTCCATAAATAACAATCAAGGTCATGAAGGATCTAACTCCTTATTCTCAGTCTCTGAAAAGATTTTCAAAAGAGAGAAAGAAAGAAAGAAAGAAAGAAAGAAAGAAAGAAAGAAAGA
>NW_021604621.1:1019977-1021306 GCF_004785775.1 Grammomys surdaster
GAGGGAGGGAGGGAGGGAGGGAGGGAAGGAAGGAAGGAAGGAAGGAAGGAAGGAAGGAAGGAAGGAAGGAAGGAAGGAAGGGAACATTTTCCTAGATAGCAGAGGTAGCACAGCCTGTGACACCTCTCTATCCCACCCTTTATCCTAACTAAGGCATATAGCTTCCCCACAGATCTGTTCTTTACCTCACCATTGGAGATAAAAAAAAGGAAATGGGAAAGGCAGCAGGCAAATTTCCTGCTGCCTAAGGGACCTGTATTTTGTTTACACATTTGTAAGGGTACAGTATCCCTGTGTTAGAAACAGTTAAATCCTATAAGTCTTAAAATCCATTCCCCCTCTTCAAGCATATGAATAAATATGAATAATATTCAAGTGAGAATATTCTTCCTTCTGCTCTGGTCATTGGACCCACCTCCAGCAGTCTGGAAACCATTCATTGTACCTAAGTAAACCTCTCAAATGAGAGACAAGTCTCTGTTCCTCTTTAGAGCCAGTCAGGCACTTACCGACTGTGTCTGAGCTTCAGGACTTGTGCTCCTATACTGTGCTCTGCTAAGGGAGCTATACTCCATCCTCTCTCTTCATTCCTCTGTCCACTATGGGCAGAAGCAAGAACTAGAACACCTCTGCCACCACAGCTCAGTCTCCATCATCTGCAGGCCTCCACCAGAGTTCTCTCTCTTTATTGGCTTGACTCCCTCAGGCACCGTGGCTTTTGCCCAGATGTGCACTTTCCTGGCAGTAGCTCTGAGCCCTCATGCCTCTCTCCTCTCCTCTACAGGAGGCCCCTCTGAGGACAAGCTCCTGGCTGGTGACCAGATTGTGGCTATTAATGAGGAGGACGTGAGTGAAGCCCCCAGGGAGAGGTTCATAGAACTCATCAGGTAACAGGGGCCTCTGGGGCCTGACAGGAACTGAGCAGTGTTCCCACCCTGGTCCCACCAGTAGCAAAGGACTACCATTATTCTTCAGGGCCCTAGAGAGAAACCCTCTGAGGAAGAACAGCTCTAGACAGAGCTCCTGGCCAACAACAACTGTGGGTATCAGCCAGTAAGGGTCACCACAGGCCTCATTTACTCTGCCAGTGACATGAGTAGACAAAAAGATGTACCTTACTGCTTTGTCCTCCCCAACTTGTCTCTGCACCCAAGTCCTTTTTATTTTTTGGAGTTTTGAAGTTTTGTAGTTACTGTACAGTGGGATGTGCCAAGTGACTGATGAGAATCCAGTATACACGCACGTGTGCACACACACACACACAAACACACGCGTGCGCGCACAGAGAGAGAGAGAGAGAGAGAGAGAGAGAGAGAGAGAGAGAGAGAG
>NW_021604621.1:1021316-1021707 GCF_004785775.1 Grammomys surdaster
AGAGAGAGAGAGAGAGAGAGAGAGAGAGAGAGAGAGAGAGAGAGAGGTTGGTTGGTTGGTTGGTTGGTTGGTTGGTTGGTTGGTTGATTCTGTCTTCGGTATTCATGCGACCATAGATGGGCGCCAGTGAGAAAGAAGTCTCAGTCATTTGTGAATTCAGAGTAATCACTGTCTTTGCCCATCCCTTACATTCACACATGTGCATACAGATACACACGCGCACACACACACACACACACACACACCTTGTCTCATACCACATGTTCATGCCTTTGCATAGTTTTCTTCATAAGAAATAGGATAGAAGTGAGGACTAAATTCAGTGAACTAACCTCAGTTTGGGGAACTTTGCTCTCTCTCTCTCTCTCTCTCTCTCTCTCTCTCTCTCTCT
>NW_021604621.1:1021807-1036728 GCF_004785775.1 Grammomys surdaster
TAATCTTTCTTCATCTTTGCATCTATCTTCTTCTACTGTACTTGGTTCAGAGTGTTTTTCTTCTATCTTTTTGGAACTCCCCCCCCCACAGCCCACCTGTTCCCAGAGACACTCCCTGGCTTTCAGAGGCTGACTTTGCACTCTGTGTACAGTACAACAGGCTCCTATCTGCTTGATGGCTATTGGAATGGTCTGTCCTGAGTAGAGCTTCTTTGCCATATACCCCCTGTAGCTCCAAATACCTCTGGTCCCTAATGACCCTGGTTTATCTCTTCTTCAAGTTCAACTCTCTTTTATATTACCCTGTTCCTCACACTATCCCCTTCACCCTCCACCACCACACCACTATAGAGAGAACTCCCTTGTTACCCCATTGTTACATGCTGGAACTTTTTCAGCTAGGCCCCCTCAGAAGTCCTTCTTTGCTTCTAGTGGATACCTTCATACCCTAGAGCAAAGTAGTCCACTTTTGTGAGAGATTCTGGAGTTTCTTCAGTGTAAAAACAAACCTTACGCTTTTGGTAACTCGGGTGCTAATGGCTCATTCATCCATCCATCCATTTACTCAATGAATATGCATTACTGTCTACTCTGCACCAGATGCTACTTTAGACATTGAAGACACAGCAGTGATTAAGAGACAAAACCTCTTGGCTTATTAGCATTTGTAATCTAGTGAAAAGAAACTCCACAGTGAACAGGGTAAGTAATTGCATGTGCAATATATAAGAAGTAAATAAAGATTTTGAAGGTCAGATTTCTGGGCACAATAGTGAAGAATGTAACCTTAAACAGTGTCTACTATTGGCTTCATTGAGAAGGTGGCATGTGAAGAAAGACTTGGAGGTGGCAAAGCCATTGGAGGAGCTAGTGTAAAGATCCTTAAGACAGTACTATGTCTTCCCTGAAGAAGGAACAGGGGAGATGCCCAGGAGTCTGGTAAGATAAAGTATGGAACATTGTGGAAGAAAAGTCCAGGTTGTGAAGAGCCCTGTAAATCACTGTAAAAACATGTTTTCTTCATCACAGAATGGGGAGACCTGGCAAGGACTAGAGCAGGTGGCCAATTGTCCCTTCCCTACTCAAGATAAACTCCTCCCCGACTATTCTCCCTATAATCCAGCTCTTTGCTCTGGTAACTTTCTAGATCTTGGAGCTGATTGATCAGTGGACTTTGCCTCGACAAATGTGGGAAATATTCACTAGAAGTCCTTAGGCAGGAGTCTTACACAATACACAAATAACCAAAATCAAGGTAGATTTCATATAGTTGCTGGTTGTTGGTGGTGGAAGTGGTATTTTAGATAGGGTCTTACTGTGTAGACCATGCTGGCCTCAAACTCATGATCTTCCTGCCTCTGCTACTGAAGTACAGGAATTATAGGTGTATGATGTCAGACCCGGCATGACTCTCCTTGAATGCCTTTCAACAAACATTTGAAAAAGGCCAACAAGGAGAGGGAAAACTCCTTCAGGGAAAACTATTCCCATTTCACTCAGTTATTTTAAAAGATTATGTATTCCTGGGAAAGAATTTTCATACCCCACAGCCTCTTTGATCGTTGGCATAATTCTTGTCAGAAGAGTTTTGGATTCTTCATCCTTTTGAATATTTGCTATCTGGGGAGTCTGGGCTTCCATCTGTTGCTCCCTGGCTCTCATTTCTTCGTCCCTCAATTAAAACAAATCTGCTGAGTATGAGTCACAATGACCAAATGACCTCCTTTGGGTTTTTTCTTTGAGTTTCTCTTCTTGCTTAAATACCAAATTGCCAATAATCATCATCCATGGTTCCCAAGACTCTCTGGCTGTCTGCCCTTTGAGTTCTATAATTCAGGCCTGTAGTTTTCCTTGAGAATTTTCTAGTCTACAGATAAAACTGTTCCTAAGGTTTAGTGATTTCTACAGAGCATGTGAAAAGGAATAGGAAAAGAAAACCTGAGAAATGACAAGCCCAGAGGTAGTGCCAATACCGTTGCTGAGCACCCATATGAACCAATACAGATGGTTTTGGTGTCAGCCTCCACAAATGATGAGAAGCGAGGCATCCATGTAGATCCTCAGATTACCCTCTGTCCTAATCCATATACCTGAATGCAACCCAAGGGAACATTCTGGTGTTGCTTCTTGTACTAGATGAATACCTAGTGCATGATGTACTGCTCTCCTGTTCCCTCTTTTCTCCGTAGGAGTGCTAAGGAATCCATCGTTCTTACAGTTCTGCACACTCATCAGGTGAGTGAGCCTCTGTGCCATCTGCCCTTCATCCTGCCTCCTGCCTAAGAAGAGATTACTCCATCATGGAAAACAGCACCCTAGGATGGAAGAGGGATCAAAGACCTAGGAAAGAAGGGGGATCAGAAAGTAGGGCAGACACAAGAGGCCCAGATTTAGGAGTGAACTTAAACATGCTATCTAATCCCATAGCCAGGGCTGACGATTTTGAAGAGCTGTGTAGAACTGTGCTCTGTAGCGTGTCCTCTGCTTTACCAAGTTAAATTGCTCACTGCCCCAGTTTAGAGTCTGTTTTGCACCATGTTTTTGCTATGTTCCTCTTGAATGTGCCCATCTCCCATAGAGTCCTGGCAGGTAGTGAGTGCTACTTTTATTCATCATCCTCATAAAGACTAAGTGACTGGCCTGTGATGTGTGAGACCTGGTACTACATTTGAAGCATTTCATAAATGGCTGGGGTGCCTGCAGGTGATAATGAAAGGGTACTTGTCTAGCATGCTAAGTGTCATGGGTTAGACTCCCATCACCACACACACATGCAAAAGTGAAGTTGTGCCGGGCAGGCTGGCTCACACCATCAATCACAGCACTTGGAAGTCAGAGGAAGGTGGATTTCTGAGATTCCTAAGCCGGCCTAGTGTACATGGCCAGTTTCAGGTCAACCAAAGTTATATAGTGAGACAGAGTTGGACCAGAGCTTCCATTTTCTCCTGATACATTCAGTAGCTGACTGAGTGACCTTGGGTGAGTCCCTTTTCTAATCTATAAATTGAGGTTTGGAGTTGTAGAATGTTTCCTAAGCATACATTATCAGAATAATCAACACTACTGCTATTAGAAGCCAAAAGCTCCAATTTCTCTCTCCTAGATATTGGATTACATCAGTGTCAATTACTAGTGTCTATCTTTACAGCAACCTTGACTTAAATCCCAAACCCAGATGCAAAACTTCTAACCCTCCCTCTACCTCCAGCCCATATGTCCTAGTGTCACAAAACTTTCTTGTACCCCAGCACTGAAGGTGCACCCCCATTGAAGGAGACAGAACCAAAGTTGGACCTTAAGAGAAGGGCAGGATTTCCCAGACACCAGATACATACAGAGAGAAAGATGGGAGACATGTTTATCAGTAAAGCCAGACATGGAGCAATGGAGCAAGCCTGGGCTCACAAGCCAAGTTCATGGTTTAAATCGAACCTGGAACCCGCTATCTTGTTCTCTGATGCCTAGCTCTTTTCAAGCTTACACATACATGTGAACACACACACACTTATGCTTGCATATGCACACATGCTCTGTACATACACATAGCATTACCACACTATAACAACATGCACAATACCCCAGGCAAACAGGCCTTACTTACTTGCATCTCTCTCTACCTCTGAGGAAACAAGCCCTGGCCTGTGTGAACATTAAGCACAGTCTTCTCCCCACTTTACCGTACGATGTGTAGGTACCTAGTGAGCATGGGCAGTCAATCCCTGCCTATCCTGTCTTGAAAATAATGACTAGTTCTACCCTCAAAGCAGGCATTTTGCGAGGTTAGAATTTACTATGAGGAGCCAGGCATAGTGGGCCACGCCTGTAATTCCAACACTTAGAAGACAGAGGCAAGAGGATCAGTTGAAGGGCAGTCTCAGCTACAGAGTGTATTCAAGGCCAGCCTGGGTTACATGAGACCTTGTGTCCACTTACCCTGTTCATGATTAGAGGTGCAGTGTTGCTCTGTTAATGTGGTCTTTTCAAATGGCACCTTTTGAAGATGCTTTTCTTGACTACCCCGACCCTTTTTGGTGTTTTGAGACTGGGACACTCTGTGTCCTGGAACTCACTCTGTGTGACACCGAGTGTGACACTCTGGTGTCAAACTCTGAGTTCCTCCTGCCTCTGCCTCCCAAGTGCTGGGATTAAAGGTGTCCACCACCATGCTTGTCTTGACTCCTGTTTCTAAGTCAGCTTCTATCCACCTTTATCTCTCACTACTGGTTAAGTTTTCCTCAAGCTCAAACAACTAGATTTTAAAAGCTTTTCTTTTGAACTAATTGTAGCCACAGAAAGTTGCAAAATTAGTATAGAGACATCATGTGTATCCTATAGCCTCTTGTTACTAATGGTTACAATCTTCTATAAGAATAGAACATAATATCAAAATTAGGAAATCAGAGCAATGGCGCGTGCCTGTAGCCTCGGCACTTCAAAAGCCAAGTCAAGCAATCTTGAGTAACAGGCAAGCAGCATGATGGCTCTCTAGAGGAACAGACTTATAGAATGAATACATACGCATATATAATATTTATGAATATACATATTCAGTTCAACCCTTGAGGCTAGATGTCTCAGCTGGTCTTCAGTATACACTGGAATCTCAAAGAAGTAGGCTTTAATGCCAGTGAAGGAATGCACTTGCCAGTGAGAAGAACAAGCAGGGAGAGAGAGAGCAAGCTTCCTTCTTCCATGTCCTTTATATAGGCTGCCAACAGAAGGTGTGGCTTCCCACCTCAGAAGATTTCATTAAGAAAAGAAACCTCACAGGTGTGTAATCAGCCACCTGTGTTTTAGTTCATTCTAGATGAAGTCAAGTTATCAGCCAGTAGTAGTCATCACACATAGCAAGACTGTGTCAAAAAGAATAAACACATACGTTTTTTTTTTTCAGAAAATCAGCATTGATCTTATACATATATACAATTTCATGTGAATTTATCAGCAGTACACTTATTCATCCATCAATACAATCCAAACACTGGAAAAGTCTACCACCAATAAAAGATTCCTTATGATGCCTTTAAAAAGACACACCCACCCCTCCCACTCCATCTGAAATCCCTGGTAACCACTAATCTGTTCTCCATAGCTGTAGTATTTCAACAATACTATGAAATGGAACAATGTGGCATAAAACTACACAGAACCTTTGGGACTTAGCTTTCTTTCACTCTGCATATTGCCCTTGAGATTCATTCAAATTGTGTGTAGCAATATTTTGTTGCCTTTATTGTAGAATAGTATCCCATGGTGTGAATGCACCAGTTTACTTAATCATCCACCACTGAAGGGCATCTGGGTTGCATCTAATTTGAGGCTATTATGAATAAGGCTGCTATAAACATTTGTGTTTCTTGTGAGCATAAGTCCTCATTCCTCTGGGATAAATGCTCAAGAGTGTGATTGCTGGGTCACATAGTAAGTGTGCGTTTAGTTTAAATAACTGCCAGATTGTTTTTCCAGAATGGCTTTATCATCACAAATTCCCTTGAGACAGTATGTTAATATGTTTGTTAGCTATGTCCCTCATTAGAATATCGCCTCAAAAAGGGTGGCGACTGTTTTTTTCTGAATGCACCCCAAGTATCTGGAACAACACCCGGCACAGAAGAGGTATTAATAAATACTGGTTGAATGAAGGAAGCCCAGGTTCCTGCTGTCTAGACAACCTAAACTCAAAAGCACCAGACTGATGTGCAGAACAAAGAAACTAACATTTTCACCATATGCATCCTAACCTTCCTCCCTCCCATTCCTCCCACATCTGATGCCACAACTTCTCCACTTCATGGCCCCTTTGTGATGGCCAGGCTGCTTTCTTTCTCCTCCTTGTGCATTTCTTAGTTCTTATTGCCTTCTGACTAGTCTTCATATTACTGGACATGTCTTCTAATAATATTCATTTCCTCTAAAACCTAGCTGATTGTGCCTATCGTTCAAACAGAATTATGCCCTGATGAGAGCTTCTAACTCATTCACTAATTTGTGCAGCGGTTATCAAATCCCTGCTATTTTGGCCACTTGTATAGGATAGGAATATTGCAGTTCATAAAACAGGAACAGTGCCACAGCTCCTGCCCTCAGGTACCTCACATCCTAGTTCTTGGCTTTTGGTTCACTCCAGATCCTTGGAACATAGAAGTGGGTAGGCACATACGCAGCTGGTACAGTAATCAAAAACCTTTAGGAACCAACAAATCTTGGAAGCCTTCTAGTTGGACCAGTTGTTAACCCTTTATCTGGTTTAGATTTTTAAAATGTTATCATGGGAGACGTCAAGTGGCACCAAGGAAACTTGGGGAAGCTATTACTTACCAACCAGTGTAAAAGAATACCTAAATATCTGACAACCAGTATGGCCAAATTAGTACATCCCAACTAAATGGCAGCCTTGCATACATACATATACATTTTATTCTTCCTAAAGACTTTGTGTATGTAAAGTTGTCCAGCCCTTGGATTTGATTCATAACCTCCCAAATATCCATGGTGCTTTCCTGATCACTTGTGACCATGCACAGGACATGAAAAGCTTAAATTGTCTAATACATGGTTTCCAACTGAGGGAAAGCAAGGCAATGAACATTCTTCTTCCTTATGTCAGCTATTATGCAGAGACACTCAGAACTGGGCATATTGGTCCATGTATCCCAAGTACTGGGAAGCTAGGGCAGAATGATCACTGTGAGTTTGAGGTCAGCCGTCACTACATAGTTCTAGGCCCATATGAGCTACAAAGTGAGACCTTGAAGTAGGAAGAGAGACAGGCTGAGAAAGGGTGAGAGTGAAAGAGTTTCCTAAAGGATGAAGACAGCAGGGCATAGTGTAGAGTCAGAATGCTTCTGCTCTGGGATCACTTGTTGGAGTTGGAATCTTAAGTCTGGAACTTGTAAGTGAGGTGGCCTCGAGTAAGACACTTAACAGTCATGATTCCCAGTTTTTCCTCCTGAAATAAAGAAAATAGACTCTACTTGATTTAAGAATTTAAAATTATAATCTCTGAAATATTGGAGCAACTGTTTACCATCCACTAATTCAGTGTTTATAGCTGTATAGAACTGTATATGTCTAACAATATTCAACTAAGAAAATCTTCCATCTCAAGCTATCGAGAAAATTTCTTGAAGAACCCAATATATACTCAATATTATATCCCCATATCAAGCAGGCACTTAGTATTCTGTAGATGCAGAGAGACAACTGCTTCTTAATGGAATCTTGCCATGTTAAAGTTTGATTACCAAATCTTCCAGGAGACAGTTTCCTGAGAGGTCTAGGATGTGGCACACAAATCAGTATTTGTACTAATCCCATAGGTGATTCTGATGATCAATGGGATTTAGAAAACACTGGACCCGATATCTCTAAGGAGCCTCCCTGCTCCAGATGATAATGGTCTAATCCTTGTTCCTTCATTTGGTACCTGGTAATGGTTCCTGGCCCAGTAGAACTACAAGAGAAGCTCTTAAACCATTTACATTCAAGTCTTAGCCCTGACTAATTGAATTACTAGCTCTGGGGATGGGGCCTTGATATTGGACTTTTGAAAAGGCTCCCAAAATGATTCTAATCTCTTTCGTTTGACATTTTCCTCTTAACAGAATAACAGCAGGCCATTGTGGGAAGTAATTTTAACCATCACCACACCTCCACCTAGCCTGCGTGCATAGGCACGTATAAAGACTTTCTTTAACCTTTTGATAACCAACTATCTCCCCATGACTGTTTATTAATTGTGGTATCTGTCGACTTTATCACATGGTAGGTCCTCAACAAACATTAAATTTTAAATAAGGTGCCACAAGGAAAGAGTTCCCTCCAAAGAAGGGCTAAATAGGAGGAACCCAAAGAGCAACAATCACTTCTGCTTGGAGCCATCTCCCCCTCCCCCCAAAAAAAGCTCAGATGAATGAAAATGACTATAGGAATGGTTTTACACAGAGCGCTTTGAGATACTTACCAATTCCAGGACCCCATTTTTAGGGTATGACACTTACAAAGATGGTGAGCACCCAAATCATACTTTCTGGTTTCATGAACTCATTCATTATTAATTATAAGCAATCAAATTAATATCTTTATGCTGAGTCTACCTGCACTTGGTGCTTGGAAGAGACATACTGATGTTAAGTATCTCTTATAACCTGATTGAACAGATAAACTAGGGCAGTGTGGGTCAACCAAAATACTGAAGAGAATGTAGAAAAGAAAACAGTTGAACCAAGGAAGATTAAGTCCTCCCTATGTAGCACAGGCTGGCCTCAAACTTAACCATCCTCCTTCCTGCCTTGGCCTCCTAAGTGCTAAAGTTGCAGGTATGTGTTACCACACTCTGCTGGAACTTGGTTTTAATGAAGGGATAGCATTTAGCTGGTCAAAGGAATATTGGGGTGCCCTAAAAGTAGAGATAAATAGGAGACTGTGTGAAGTGAGCCTAGAAGTGGAAACAAAGCTACTGTGTGCAGGAAGCTGGGCAGAATTACCAAGTACCACCAGTGGTGATATTAGAGGTAGGTGAGGAATGAGGCTAGATAAAATGTAGCTTGAAGGAAGCTTGCAGGTCAGGAGAGGATATATTCATCTCTAGGTCATCCTGGGTACTGAAAGGTTCCCATCTGGTGTAACCTGGATTGTCTTCCTTTATCCTAGGAGCCCAATGCGGTTGCTATGGGAATTGATTGTAAGCAGGCTCGGATGTCAAAGACAATGAGGCAACAGAAAGGCCAATCAGGACATCAGTAAAGCTTCAGCAAAGAACCTGAAGCATGTATCAAGATGTAGCCTTTAACGCATTGTTCCCAACTCCCCTCAAGCCTGCGGTAGCCACTGTTTTCTTCTCTACTCCTATGACAGCAACCATTTCTTGGATTCTGTAGTTATACAGAAGTAATGAGTTCTGGCATTCAATTGCACAGAGTGACTATAGTTAATAACAATGTATATTGCAACACAGTAAAATACATGATAGTTTACCACAGAGAAATGACGAGAGTTTGAGATGCTGGCTACTATGATCTGATCATTACACAATATATACACGCATCAAATATCACATTGCTCTCCTAAACATGCATAACTACCATGCATCAAATAAAATAAAATTTTACAAGACTAGGGCCCTATCTTACCATGAAATATTAATGTTTGGCCCTATATACTTGACTTCGACCAAAATATGAGTGATCACAGCCCTGAAATCTCTGCTAATAGAGCCACCAAATTAAAAAATGCTCAAAGAATCAGCAGCTGCTGAATTCATCCCTGAGGGAAAGGCAGGCTCTCTCCTCAATTCCTTATTTCACCTAGCTTCTGCCTTCATATTTGCTTCAAGGGGCTTGCAGTGGCCCCAGAGGTACTTAGCAATTCCAGTCCCGTGTTTCAAGCCAAAATTCATCTTAGCCAGAAAGGGTGCTTGTTGCAAAATTACACTCCCAGATGCTAGGAGGAGAAATAGGGTCAGTGAAGAACTCAGATGTCTCAGCTTTAAGGTACTCAATTCACCTATGTTTAATGGGTCAGGACATCTTCACCAGTAGAGATTCTTGGGCCCCACTCTTTGAGGGATTCTGATTTCTAAGTGGTGTGGGCATGGGCCTAGGCTTTTGTATTTTAATAACCAGTCTCCAATGGTTCTTATTTGGGGGTAAATCTTTAAAAGTAGTGGGTTAGTACATGCTAATGTTACTAAAGGTGTGAACATGTTTGTGAAGAACTGTATAGTAAATATTTTAGTATTTGTAAAATAAACGCAGTAACCCCAAAGCAGCCACGGACAGTACATAAAAGAAGATCATGACTTTGTAGATCAAAATTTATTTACAAAAACATGTAGTAGACAAGATTTGGCTCAGGCAGACCTGTAATTCACTGGGCCCTGAAGCATTGGTTTGCATGTTTCAGTGTTTTAAGTCAAAGGGATCACCCTAGTATTACTGACTTCAGGCCCTACAGCTAAGCTTTGAAGACGACGTGAGACAGGGAGACGTTTCATTTATTTATTTTTCTATATTGAAGATTCACAGAGTTTTTTATTAATTGGATATAACAGCATAACAATCTATATCACATTTGCATTGTATTAGTTATCATAAGTGAGTTTAAAAGTATTTCAAGAATGCAGAAAGATGTTTAGAAGTTATAATCAGTTACTATGAGATTTCATTTAAGGGAATTCAGCATCTGAGATTTTGATGTTTGTAGACATAATTTTTTGCAGCATATTTTAATAAACATTTAACCTCACCTCTTGCCTACCATCCAGCAGAGGTAGTGGAAGAGAAAAGTTATTAGGATATGGGGGAAGTGGACCTATTTAGCAATCGTTCTTTGAGGGCAAGCTTGATCTTCTTTGTCATTAGTTCAGTTCCATAGCAAACACCAAATATGAATTAGCAGCTGCAGACCAGTCCTCTAGGCAGGCAGACACCACGCCTGAACTAGAAGCTATAGTTCAATCCTGAAGAAGCAACAAGGCTGACCAACTGGCCCAAGGACACTAAAGTGGCAAGAAGTCGCAGGAATCTCAGGAGCTGTTCTTTAGTGAGTTCCTCTCAATGGTGTTACCAAAAGGAGAGCCAATACATACCCATAGTTAGCAAAGAATAGCAAGGTTGAACAAATCAATCCAATGCTACTGCTCCCACTATCTGTGGGGTCAGATTTATACTCTTCCGTCACGCATCCTTTCACATGTTTGCTGTAGCAAAACATCCTTTCACCTGTGTCTGCTTCAGGAAAATAGTCTTTCACATGTCTGCTTTTAGCAAGACATCCTTTCACCTGTATGCCTCAGCAAACCATCATTTGACATAACTAACTTTCCAAAAGAACTAGAAGTTTCCATTTCAGGTGTCTATGGCATGAAAGAGTTTGGAATGGATGTCTGTGTGTATCAAAGAAGTTTGTTATGGTATATTATGATTTAACTCAGTCCTTATGATAATCATAAAATATTACTGTTTCCATAGACTAACAATGTAAATTCAAATTCCCTTTCTATTTCTTTTCTTTATTATTTTATTTCTTTACATTTCAAATGTTATCCCCTTTCCCGATTTCCCCTCTGCAAACCCCCTATCCCATCCCCCTCCTTCTGTTTCTATGAAGGTGTTCCCCCACCCACCCACTCCCACCTCCCTGCCCTGGCATTCCCTTACACTGGGGCATCAAGCCTCCACAGGACCAAGGGCCTCCCCTCCCATTGATAAGGCCATCCTCTGCTACATATGCGGCTGGAGTCATGGGTTCCTCCATGTGTACACTTTGGCTGGTGCTTTAGTCCCTGGGAGCTCTCGGTGGTCTGGTTGGTTGATATTGTTGTTCTTCCTGTGGGGTTGCAATCCCCTTCCGCTCCTTCAGTCCTTCCCCAAACTCTTCCATTTTGGTCCCCCTGCTCAGTCCGATGGTTGGGGTCAGGGAGACCTTCTACAGCCACTTTGTGTTGGTCTGGAAATCAGACCTCACCTGTATCTAACTAAGCATCAGGCTAGACATGACTCTGTGACATCTAGCAGAGAGCAGCTGGCAATGAGTGAGTCACCATCAGCAGCGGAGACTGAAGACTGAGAATAGGACGGAGGCTTCGAGACTGAGAAGACAAAGGTCGATGAGGAATGAGGCATAAACAAGCTGAAAATAGCTCTGAAACAGACACAGTGAAATGATGGTAATCCCTGAAAGCCCTGGCCATTCTACTTCCTTTGTGTGTTTGCGGCTGCAAATACCTGAATATTTTCTTTGTGGTGGTATAAACATTTCGAGGACTGGATGTAATTTGGATTCTCGAAGGAACAACAAAATTGTTGGCATCTCCACAGTGTATATATACATAAAACAATATGTTCCCTGTTCAAATGTATTGCCTAGGACTAAGGTAGAACCAGAACCTGGGAATGAAAGGTCAGGAGTAGACTTTCAACTTCAGCCTGCTGCTGTAGGGAGGATGGCCACTAAATCAGGATTCAAGACATTGGAGTTCTACTTCTTTGGATATACTAAGGCAGTCCTATCTTCCTTTTCTGAGCCCCTGTATCACATGTAAACCTGAATGGTGGACTGCATGGTCCACTCAAGTACCTAGGATGCCTTGCTTCACACTGTTCCATGGAGAAAACTGACAGCATATGACTATAGAGAAGGGAGGTAGATAGAAGACTATCAGGTTGAACAAAGAGTCCACCAGCTTTGTGTTTAAGGTGCATTAATGAAAAAAGCGGCTGGGCAGTGGTGGCGCATGTCTTTAATCCCAGCACTTGGGAGGCAGAGGCAGGCGGATTTCTGAGTTCAAGGCCAGCCTGGTCTACAGAGTGAGTTCCAGGACAGCCAGGGCTCCACAGAGAAACCCTGTCTCGAAAAAGAAAAAAGCTGACTGAAAACTGAGTCGAGGAGAGTTGCTCAGAGAGAGCTGCAGCTCTCTCTGGCCCATTCCTTTTGCTTCTGTCTTTGCCTGAATCCCCCACTCAGGATCTGAGCATCCAGCTATGCAACATACAAAGGCATTGACCTCCTGAACAATCACCACAATCACTACTGTAATTGCTTTCGGCAAAGATCTCCAGCCTTGGATTTTATATTGTCTGCTGCCAACAAATTGGCCCTACCCCTGTGCCTCACGATGAGAAGTCTAAGATTCCTTTAGCTTGATGGTTCTCTGTCTTGACTGTAGTTTAAAACCATCAGAAGCTTTTAAAAAATACTGGACATGAGAACCTGTTTCTAAATGCACACATACACGTGTGTGCACACGCGTGTGCGCGCACACACACACACACACACAGATGCTCCGCCCTGATTTATGTAATTGGCCTGGGGCCTGGTCCTTGGAGACTTTTAAAAGCTCTTGCAAGCATTTCTTCTGTGCAGCCAAACCCAAGACCCACTGCTGGAGTTTCTGCTGGACTCAGGTAGAACAAGTAAATTTTCATAATCTGTACTCTGTAGGAGATGTGATTGCTGATCCCATCAAACATAGCTAAACCCAAGGCTGACATGGTGAGGACAATTTGCTTCCGATGTGTCTTTATCTTAGGGCCCAGCCCTCCTGCAGCTGATCCAGTAAAAGAATCCTAGCCACAGTGTAAATGGCAAATAATGGCATAATGTACTGCTTTCTCCAGCTAGTGTGAACCTTTGGGGCCTTAATACAAAGGAATTCCTGATTGAAGGACTCACAGGCTTTATGGCAAGGCAAAGCCCGTAGAAGAGGTCATTTAAAATGGCCCCAAACCTAATCGATCCCTCAGAGCTCATTTTCAGTAAATAACAACCATGCTTTTCCTACGGACCTCTCTTTTTCTCACTTCCCATATCTAACCCATAAATGTACGATGTTGATTCAGTCGTCAAAATATTTCCAGAATGTACTCACTTTGATCATCTTCATTGTCGTCATCTTAGCCCATGCCAGCATTATTTTTTAAGTGTCTCACTGCAGTCACAAATACTGCATTTAGCCATGTCTAACTGGTCTTCCCATTAACCTCTTACACTCTATTTTCCCCCACAGCAGCCAGAGACACACACACACATCAAACCCTGTCTGCTTAAAACTCATCAGTGAAGTGAATTCCAGAGTTCTCATCATGACTTCCAAGACCCTACATGACTCAGCTTTCAGCTGCCTCTTAGAGGCACTCCCTCTGGTCCCCATTCCATCACTGTATTCCAGGTGCAAGGATTGCCTATACTCCTCAATCCTATGCCTACCCTAGGGCCTTTACCATTATTTTTGTCCAGAAGCGTCTCTTTCCAGATAGCCTCATAGCATCTCTGCTTTATTTCCTTTTGGGTCCATGATAGATATTCTCTAACTATAATATGTTAACTACTTCCCCCTCCCCTAGAATGTGTTCGTGCATGTGTGTGAACATATGTGGTTTTAACCAATACATATGTCCCCACAGGTATTAAAACCAGTGTCTTGAGATACTCACACCTATGTTCCCTGTAGAATTTCTGACAATACTCAAGATATGGAATCAATCTAAGTGTCTATAGACAGAGGAATATGCAAAGGAAATATGGTACCTACATACAACAGAATATTATTATGACTCTAAAAAAAGGAAACTGTCAGAAGGCCTGAGGTTCAATCTCCAGTATTGCAAGGAGAATTAAGATCAAATCCTGTCATTTGTTACATGGATGAACCTGACAGACATTGTGCTACATTAAATAAGCAAGGCACAGAAAGACAAAGACCTCGTGATCTCATGGATAAATGAAATCCAGAAACAGCAGAGTTATAAAAGCAAAGTAGAATTATGGTTACCAAAAGCTGGGGACAAGAAGGATGGATGAGGAGATGCTGTTCAGAGAACAAACTGTTGCGGTTTTTTATTATATATATATGTATGCTGTCTACAGACACATCAGTGGAGGGCATCAGATCTCATTACAGATGGTTGTAAGCCACCATATGGTTGCTAGGAATTGAACTCGGGACCTCTGGAAGAGCAGTCAGCCATCTCTCCAGCCCTGAAGTGTTGTTTAGACAGGTGGAATACTTTTTTGATCAGTTGCAAAGACATTTTACTTGTCATTCTCTTGTGTAGTACTTTACCCTGCTTTTGTTTTCTTACAGTAGTCTTCCCTTCTCTGCAAGGATATTTCAAAATCTCATGCACAGTACTGAACCATATATATATGTTAAGGTTTGGTTTATAAATTAGGCATAGTAAGAGAGCAACAACAATAGTGTTATGAAATAAAACAAAGAGCTAGGTGTGGTTCACTCCTTTAATCCTAGCACTGGGGAAGCCGAGGGGGACTGATCTCTTTGATCAAGACCAGCCTACTCTAAGGAGCTTGTTCCAGAACAGCTGGGGCTACAAAGAAAAACCATCTCAAAAAACAGGGAAGAAAAAAGAAAAAAAGAAAGAAAGAAAGAAAGAAAGAAAGAAAGAAAGAAAGAAAGAAAG
>NW_021604621.1:1036738-1042808 GCF_004785775.1 Grammomys surdaster
AAGAAAGAAAGAAAGAAAGAAAGAAAGAAAGAAAGAAAGAAAGAAAGGAAGGAAGGAAGAAAGGAAGGAAGGAAGGAAGGAAGGAAGAGAGAAAGAAAGAGAGAGGAAAAGAGAGAAAGAGAGGGAACAATTATAACAATGTACTATAATAAAAGTTATTTAAAATGTATTAATTTGTTTCTAGAATTGTTCATGTATTATTTTTGAACTAAAATTAATAATTAGTGTCTGAAACCACAGGTGAAACTGCAAGCTAGGCATGATGGCATGTGCCTATAATCCCAGAATTTGGATAGTGGAGTTAGGAGGACCAGAAGTTCAAGGTCATCTTTGGCTACATTGTGAGTTCAAGGCCTGTCTGGGCTATATGAGGCCCTATATTCAAAAAAAAAAAGTAAAATTACAGAAGAGAGTGCTACTGTAGTTATGTGCTACATAAAAGATATTTATTAGCCCAAAACAGTGCTACACATTTGTAATTCTAGCACTTGGGGAGCTAAGACAAGAGTATCAGTATCACAAGTTCAAGGCCAGCTTGGAATATATAGCAAGGCTGTTTCAAAAATAACTTTTTATAATTGTCTCGTTGTCCCTGAAAGAATAGACACACTCCAAGGACATGGAATTTGGTCAGTTTTGTTCCTGTATTCTTCATCATCTAGAATATTGATAGACATGTGATAAGCCACTGTTAAATTAATCAAATGCATAAATAAGCCCTCCTAATGACAAGAAACTTCAGCATGACTCTTGCATTTCCTAAGTGCTAGGCTGTCGGCAGCTCAACAGAAGACTAGAATCAGAACACTTTCCCTGTTCTCCATAGGGGGATTGGGCCCAGGGGGCCCCCATAGATACCTAAATCCATGGATGCTCAAGTTCTTTATATATGTATATACTGGCATAGTATTTACATGGAATCTACCCACGTCATCCCAAAAACTTCAAATCATCTCTAGATGACTTAAGATTCTGAATACACAGTAAATGCTATGTACATAGTTGTTACACTGTGTTGTTTAGGAAATGGAGGCAAGAAAAATGTCTGTGCATGTTCAGCATAGACAGACGGTTTGGTGTTGTTGTTATTTCATGTATTTTTAATCTGTGCTTGGTTGAATGCACGGATGCAAAGCTGTGGGTAACAAGGGCTAACTGTAGTTTGCAGTGTTTGCTAATCATGCTTCCTGCTGAATTTTGGGAAAGGTTTCAAGAATAAGAGAGCCTGACTGATTCTTTGAGCATTTCATGCAGAATTGAATACACAAAGTGATGCAGCGTTTGGAAGTAGAAAGCCAGGGGCACTGAGCTAAATCGCTCATCTCTCTCTTCCTGAATAGTTCAGAAAGTATGGATGAGTCATTTTGGAGGGCTGTGCTTCCTCTCTCTCAGATCTCAAACATATTTGTTATAAGTCTCCTATCTAGGGGCACACTTGTGAGACAATAAGATTATTTCTGGAGAGCCTCTGGGAAGTGTGTATTCACACACAACGAAGTCTACTATTCAAGTCAATTTCATATTAGGAAAACTGAATATATAAAAATTTAATGTATATGATTACTGGGTTTTTTTTTCAAACCTCCTTAGGCTTAGAGAATTTATAATGGGATTCAGTTTATCCAAATTCAATTCAAGCCCAGCTTTTACACAACACACCAATCATACTGGGAGACAATTAGCACATTGCCTTGTAGCACATTGCCTTGTATTTAATAGGCAATCAATACTTGTCTATTGACTCATCGATCAGAAAGCCAAAATATCTCTGTACTGGTATTTTCTTTTTTGAGATAATGTCTCACAGTGGTAGTCTAGGCTGGTCTCAAACTCACGATTTGCTAGCTCAGCCTCCTGAGTTCTTGGGATTACAGGTGTGAACCACCAGATTCAGTTGTACTGAGAGAGACATCTTAACTCTAATATTATGAAGGAATGGAGAACTCACCAACCCTTTGTTCTTTTTCCAGTCCCCTAAATCTGCCTTCATCAGTGCTGCAAAGAAGGCCAAACTGAGGTCCAATCCTGTGAAGGTCCGATTCTCTGAGCAGGTGGCAATTGGAGAAACAGATGCAGTAAGTGCCGTCTTGGCTTCCCTTCTCTCTCTTTGGCCAGAATCAACCTGGCAATTGAGTCTCAATCAGGGGCTTCTGGCAGTGGATGCTTTTATGAAGGGGTTGCAACATAAGGATCCTGGTGCTCTGAGTGAGTGGGGACTGACGAGAGAGGAGTGTGTGACATCCAGAGTGGATTGGGAGGAAGAGAAAAAAAACATATTGATTCCCTCTGGATCTTCATGGTACTTAGAGAAATTTCCATCCCTAGCACAATAGTGTACAGTCAGGACAAGTGTTCCATAAACATCTTTGGGCTGCTTGATAAAAACAGGGAGGAAGTAATGGTTTTCTGAAGACCCAGAGAACAAGTGGCTGGTGAAATTGAACTCTCTTCACATTTAAGTGGCCCTGCAATTCCACATCTTGACTGAAGAAGATGGTGGTGATGGGTAGCTGCCTAGCAGCAATGGTACAGACTCTGCTTTAAGACACTAACTTTTTCCCAGGCACCAGAAGGGATCCAAAAGAAATACCTGCTCCTTGCCACTGGCAACCTTTCTCTGGGGTAGGGTTAGGGGGACAAGTGATACAGACTGAGAGTATAGTAAATCTCCTGCTGTGTGATATCATCTCAAGAAGCAAAGTTTGACCAGCCCATGCCAGGCAGCTGCCAATCTAGGGTTTCCTGGCTAGCCCACAGATTTCTTGCTGTTAGTTAGGGATGCATGCAGTAAGCCATCTACCCGAGATCTGCAGATGAGAAGAAGTAGGTGGAGAGCAGAAGTCAGTGTGTACAGCCGCCATGAAGTCTGGCCCAGAAATCTGCACAATTTGCTGATGTCCTAGTCGGAGTAGAGATAAGTTGGCCCTGGTGTGTTTTTCTAGGATGGGCTGGGCTGTCAGGAAGCCTGATCATTTATGTACTAAGACACAGCTGCAGTTGTTGAGAGACATAGCAACAGTACCAGACTGAGCAGAGAAGTCAGCAGGATGCCAGGCATTTTTGTAGTTCTCCGAGGTAGAACCACCAGGAAGGAAGGAGAAAGAACACAGGTGTTTTCCATCTATTCCTTGCCTCTCTTCCCCAAACCCAGCTCAGGCCTTTATGCATCCCTTTGTGCGGAAGACCAGGAAGCTCAAAGGACACCTAGAAGTCTGTCTAAATAATTAACACTCAGGATCCCATGTGAATCCCAAGAGACACAGTTAAAGAGACAGTTAAATGGTTAAAGGACTGATACTCAGAAAAGAGAGGGAACAGGACTGAGCTCCTGTGGCTCAGAGTAAAACAGATCACAAGGTCCAAGTCACCAGTGAGACATTGGGGTCCTGAAATATTAAAAAGTCTGAGGGTATAAGCATTAAGTTGAAAAATATGGACAGATGTATCCTATCCCACTTCAAAAGAACAGTCAAGGCCAGGACATGCAATGAAGAGCTCCTGCCTTGCCCCCTTTACCTCTTTTCTCTTCTCCTTCTCTTCCTTCTTCTTCCTCCCAGCCTTCAAGTTCCATACCTCACAGGCCACAGGCAGATTGAAGAACCATCTCCAGTTCAACCAGAATAGCAACTGACTGCTCCAAGGCAGCTAGAACCTACCCAGAGGTCACTTGTCTCTTGGACAAGCCCCAAGCTTGACTTGATACTCTTTGTCTAGTAGAGAAAACACATCCATCTTCCAACCCTCTCAATTGCTGGTTGTGTGGACCACAGCAGTCTGTTCAGACCTGGAGAGTCCAAGTCCAGGTGACACCAGCATGCCCCATCGTCCCCTTCCCCTTGTGTTCCAAGGCTTTATTAAGCAGCCAGAACAAAAATAATTCCTGTGGGCGTTCCTTGCCAACTCTATTTTTAAGCAAAATCAATTAAGTAATTATCTGAGTCCAACCCAGTGTGCTAAATAAAACATACCAGTGCCGAGCATCATCAGCCTGGAGAGTCTGGGCCTCTGGGCCTGGCAGGAGTGGGGCATTGTAGGATCAGCAAGGCCTGGACATCACACCTTTCCAAATTGATTGATATCCATGACTTTCCTCTTTGGTTTGATCCCATCCAACTTGCCTTCTGGCTCCCCATCACTGTTGGCCACACCCAAGCTCAGGATTTGCATCTTTGATGCTTTATCCACAACAGCTGCTAGATCTGAACTGATCTACTTAGGCTTCTCTGATAATCTATCTCATTCAAAACTCAGATCCCAATTGGCCTTGCACAGAAGCCTTACCCTCTTTATACCAGGTACTTTGTTTAAGGTTCGTAATGTTCATACATGACAGGGAATGGCAGCAGGAATTCAAGTTGGACTCTATCTATCTATCTATCTATCTATCTATCTATCTATCTATCAGAAACAGGGTCTCATTGTGTAGCCCTGGCTGTTCCAGAATTCCCTATGTGGACCAGGCTGACCTCCAATTCACAGAGATATACCAGCCTGTACCTCTCCAATGTTGGGACTAAAGATGTGTGCACCCACCAGTGCCATCTTAAGATCTCTACCTTTCACAATAGCTCTCTGAATGCTCAGCATGAGCTAAGAATGCAATAGAGGCTCTGTGGCTGCCACTGAGTTAAAGAATCTGGCCACCTATACACTGCAATTACCCATAGAACAGATGATGCTGGCCCAGGAAATGTGTGCATCCTCCTTGTGAATCTAATCATTCAAGTAAGCATACAATAAACGCCCACTGTTCATTCATTTAGCAGTCACTTATTTAACACCGACTATGTGCCAGCCATGCTATTCATTGCTGGCACAATAACGATGACTAGACGTGGTCTTTGTGCTCTGAGTTTACTGTTTGATTCTCAATGACAGATGTTCTTCGAAATATTGCTGGAAGCTAGGCATGGTGATACATGTTTGTAGTCCTAGTACTCAGAGAGGAAAAAAAAAGAAACCAGCCTAGGTAGCACATAGTTTTATCTTAGCACTTGGGAGTTAGAAAAAAGAGAGTTATGAGTTTGTAACTAACCTGGGCAACATTGGAAGACCCTGTCACACTCACCAAAAAAAATGTGTGTGTTGCTGGGCAGTGATGGGACACACCTTCAATCCCAGCACTCGGGAGGCAGAGGTAGGCAGATCAGATCTCTGTGAGTTTGAGGTCAGTCTGGTCTACAGAGTGAGATCCAGAACAGCCAGGGCTACACAGAGAAACCCTGTCTCGAAAAACCAAAAAAACAAAAAAGTGTGAGTGTGTGTGTGTGTGAGGGGGGGGGCTAAGAAAGGAGTATATATGATTCTATAAAAAACATGGGAAGACTAGATTCATGGTTTTATAAAATACATGTTTGAGCTTGATTTTGAAGATTGAATAGGAGCTTGCCAGGGAGAGAAAAAGTAAGCCAGAAAAAAATGGCCATTATTTAATTGATTTTTTTGTTAATTGATAAATTCACATTCACTATTTATAAATGGACCCCCTTCCAGGAAAGCTTCCGCTAAGGAATTATCAGTTGTTCAGAAATGGGCTTTGCCAGTGAGTGCTTTTGAACCAGGATCAATGCAGCCCACTTTCAAAGAGCTTTTGGAAATGTTTGAGAGTATTTTTGGTTATCACAGTGATTTTTGTGTGTGTGCTATGAGCACTTAGTGTTTCAGTATAAGAGACATTGAGAGCCTTGAAGCTAATAAGGCAGTTCCTGAGTGATGAATTGTCAGAGATCCGGAGGCATGAAAGAAGTGAGGTTTCTAGCAATGGTGAGACATGAAGCCAGAGAAGCAGCCAGGATCCATATCTAAAAAGGCCTAAAGAACCAGGCATAGTTGTACACACCTTTAATCTCAGCACTTGGGAAGAAGAAGCAGACAGATCTCTGTGAATTCTGGCTAGCCTGCTCCACTCAGTGAGTTCCAGTGAGTTCCAGACTGAGGCTACATAAGAACCTGTCTCCAAAAGGCAAGAGAGAGCGAGAGAGAGTGAGAGAGAGATCGAGCAAGAGAGAGAGTGAGAGAGAGATCGAGCAAGAGAGAGAGAGAGAGAGAGAGAGAGAGAGAGAGAGAGAGA
>NW_021604621.1:1043208-1061742 GCF_004785775.1 Grammomys surdaster
GGAACTAGCGAAGTGGTTCAATGGTAAAGTGTTTGCCGAGCATAGAGGCTTTGAACACCATCCTAAGCATCAGAGAGTGACAGAAGAAGAGCAAAGGATGAGCTTGTGGAGGGTCTGGTAGGAAAAGAAGTCTGGAGATAGACTGGAGTGTATGAAGTTGTCTCCAGAGAAAAACTTCCATGAGTAATTCATACTGTGTATAATGGTCTCTACTGATCCAGAGCTTCAAACTGCAGTAGAATGTAAATATATCATGGTAGAAAAAAAAGAGGAGTGGATTTGCATATGGCTCAGCATCTTGGGGATTTTGTTCTTGTCTTCATATAGCATTATTATTGATCTGATCCTTCCTCTGTCTTTTCTCATAACCTTTTGGCCCCCTATCTCCATCACCTTCTTTCCTTTCCTTTCCTTTCCTTTCCTTTCTACAACCTCCCTGTCTTCCTCCCCCTCTCTTGTGTATCCATAGAAAATGATGAAGAAGGAAGCTCTCCTCCTCATCCCCAACGTCCTGAAAGTTTTCCTAGAAAATGGGCAGATCAAGTCTTTCACATTTGATGGCCGGACCACTGTTAAGGTACATAAGGAATCCCCTCACCTAAGGTACCTGTTTGTTTGTGTTCCTCTGAGATTGATCACGATAGCTTCACTGCTGGAACAAGATTGCTTTTGATCTCTCTAAGCTCTGGAGTGCACGGCTGCACAAACATAATCCTCAGATGAGGCTGGTAGCAGGAAATTGCATGCCCAGCTGTGTGCTAATTATTGTAAAAATGTGTGTGTGTCCGCGCATGCACAAGTGGGTGCACATGAATGCACATCTGCTTGTCAACTACTTTATGTTCATACACAAAGTCCTTTAGGACTTTTAGGAGCTAAGCAATGGGAAGATCATTAAGCCATTTATAAAGCCAAAGTGATTTATATTGATACAATAACACCTACACAAGTTTACACAGAGAAATAAACAAATGTGATCTCTTGGGAGGTTAGCTTACCCATGTCTTGCTTTTTAAATAACAACCAGATCTTAATCACTGAAGCAAGATTTGAGAAGTCCAGCCACAACCCTTTGGCTATTCTTTTCACAGGAAGAGCAATTACTGAACTGTGATTCTTAACAGCTCAGCCAGGCGTCAAAAAGTCCTAGTGATTCTCTTAGTCCTGAAGAGTAGAGGCGGTGATATGATTTTCCCGAGGTTAACGCTGCACTGGGACAGAAATATCTATCCCTGATTCTTCTGGCCTCTTGCCAGAAGGAAAACGCCATCCCAAGAATGAATGTTCTTATGCAATCAAGGCTGCCCAGATTGCTGGGCAGTCTTGACACCTGCTCAGGAAACTTACCTTTCCCATCGTTGTCCTGTGGTTCCCATTCAAGGACCAAGATGACCCTATAAATAGAGAATCCCATCAGGCATGGTGACACAGGCCTATAAACCTAGTACTCAGGAGGCTAAATCTGGAGAATTACAAGTTCGACATCATCCTACAAGGGGAGATCCTTTGGGAAGGAAATAAGAGAGAGAAGGAACACCCTCAGCCCAAAAACTCTTGTTTTCAGGTGTTCAGAATGGCCTTACCAGTGTTTACTGATCATTCCTATATTGATTTGAGGAATGTCTAAGTACGTTTTGGGATTAGTCCATGATACATTATGCTACTGGCACTTAGTGTCTCAAGGTCAGAGATGCTAAGTGTCCTTCAGAGGACAGAACAGTTCCTGAATGATTAATTGTCCTGCCCAAGGTTTCTTTGGAATACTTAGGCCTAGGTAAGTATCTTGAAGGAGCCTAAGTAAGACCTAAGTGTACTCCTTAGGAAGCTATGACATGGTTTCTTGGCTATAGAACGTCTTAAGCTATGAAAGGAAACATTGAAACATAACTAGGCCACCCAGTTTCCCAGAAACTCCCTTGATGTTTCTTCAAGGTTAATATACCCATTGTAAATTTGTTAATACCCTAAGTGCACTGACCAACCATTCTTAGTCATAGAGCTAAGAGCACTCCTTACCTCACCTCACAATGCCACTACCATTGTGGCATTCTAGGCAGTGCCAACCTTTGGCACTCAGCAAAGGTGCATGGCTATTCATTAGAACTTTGACAGTCTTCCAAGTCACTTGTCCCAAAGAAGAACCTGGATGAAATGACAGTCTGGTATGGTGGCAGTTACACATTTAACACCAGTTGACAATCACTGGCTTGACTGTCCACAATCTCAATGCAACTTAACTGCAAAAGAAAAAAAAATCACATCTGTCTATGCCAGGGTTCTAGTAACACTCGAGCCTCTGTAACTACATGAATAGCACAAAGAAATCCTCTCAAGTACCCAGCATTTTGCAGCCCTCTGTTCAAATGACTGAGTATCTCACACAGAAGGGATGCTTTGGCAGCTCTGGCCATCAGAGAGCTCTGAACTCCCAAGCCTGCTTCCCTCCAGCCTTAAGAGGATTGAGACATGCTGACTGCATAAACGTACACACTGCAGTGTGTATGCTGAAGCCACAGCAAATAGATGGCAAAAGCCTCAAAACTGACATTTGCGCAGCCCCCACGAATATGCTCTCAGACGCCCTAGTATTAAAAGTAGGGCAGCAGAGCAGACGGAGCCCAAAAGTAGTTAGATCTATGACTGTACTCCAGACACGTGACATTGTTCCTCTTTGTGGACACATTTTTCAAGTTGCTAAATTGATCGTCTATAAAAGCCAGCTATGGCCCAAAATGAACATTTTGCCAGTAGCTCAAGTCATTTGATTTAGATTATGAATCTGGAAATAGTATACTTTTTAATCACAGAAATGTAGCTTTCGCTTTTGCTCATTCCTAAGCGTTGACAGACAAACTCCAATGGGCAGTCTGACTTAAGAGAGGTGAGTGGAGAACCAACACAGTGCCTGGCCCTCCATAAGCATTCAGGAAATGATTTATCTAATAGAGTGGGAGACGGTGAGAAGATAGAGAAATGAAGGTACAGAAGGAGGAAGGAAACAACTTTCATTTACCATTTGTCAGGACAAGGGAATTCAGTGACACCCAGTTGCCCTTCCTGAACTTTTGGTGTTCCTCAGGGCCCAGGCCACTGGGTAACACTCATGAGGCCCTTTACTGGTCCTATAACTCAGTAGCTAGGCCACCACAAAGGCTTCCCCAGGACTATTGTGCTTCATTTCCAATATTTCCTCATGTGTTCTTTCCTTTGAGTGACTTAGAATCAGAAAAGATCCCCTCTCTCAATCCTCTTTTCCTTCTACAGGACGTGATGGCGACTCTACAGGACCGTCTCTCCCTGAGGTACATTGAGCATTTTGCTCTTGTGCTTGAGTATACTGGGCCAGAACAGAGTCACAAGTTTCTGATTCTCCAGGATAAGCAGCCCCTGGCTTATGTAAGTCATCCCTTTATTCTGGCTTTATAGCTGCATGTAACCAGTGCTAGAGAAGAGTGTCCACAACACTGCATATCAAGAAAATTTATCACAGTGGAGTTAGCCAGATCCCAGAAGTCATAGTACCAACCTGAGGTGGTGTGTGTGTGTGTGTGTGTGTGTGTGTGTGTGTGTGTGTGTATGTATGTATGCATGTATGTGGATATGTGTGTATAAGTGTGTATGTGTGTGTATATGGATATACATGTGCTTATGTGTATATGTATGAATATATGTGTATGCATGTGTATATATGTACCTATGTGTGTTTATATGTGTGTGTGTGTGTGTATGTGTGTATGTGTACTTCTGTGAATAGAACCAAAGGACTTGTACATCAGTCTTCCTCTGAGCTACAGCCTAGCCTTACCTAAGGGTGTTACTATCTATCTCCAGAGAGCCTCTGATGCTCTCTGTGACCCAGCAAAGGCATTTGTCTTGGTCTCTATTGGCAACTCTCCATTTTCCTAGAAATACTGCCTGCTAGACCCTTCTGATTCCTAATCAAAAGCCTCTTAGATGAGGGCTGTGGTACAGAAAGGTCAGAAATGGAATCAAATTGTAGTAGGAATGGACTGCATAGAACAAGAATAGGTGGCCTCCATCATCTTCCAAAGTAGAAGAGAACAAATTATCTCATCCCCCTAGCCACAGTGTATGGGAAAAGACTGTTGAAATCTAGGATTGCTGTATGGGATTTTACCCATAGCAAATCACCAGGAAACATCACAGAAATGAGCAGAGCCAGTCAGAATTCCATAGTAGGGTGGGAAACAGGAGAAGGGGGAATGTCAGGAAGATATAGATATAACATTTAGAAAGTATGTGGAAGCCAAACAAAACTCATAAACCCGGCCCAGCAAGATAGCACACTTGAGAAACTAGGCAGGATGATCTGGAGTTTGAGGTCAGTCTAGGCCTCCCTACAGTAGCTTGAGCTACAAAGTAAAGAAACAAGACTGGGGATGCATCTCATTGGTGAAATATTTGGCCAGCATGCACCAGACCCTATTGATCCTTCTTGTTGTTGGGTATGGTGACACACACCTTAATCTCAACTCAACATATAGAGGTAGAGGCAGGAGGACGAGAAATTCAAGGTCATCCTTGACTATATGTTGAATTTGAGTGACATGCCTGAGATACTTGAGATCCTTTCTCAGAACAAAGACAGGCACAGAAAAAGAATGTATTTTTCAAAAGAAAGATTCAAGTTTCAGCTTAAATACAATCCAGGAAAGGCGGTGTCTGCTTAGAGAGATGAAGCACCTCCTATCCTACCCAACAAATAATTCTCTGAGTCAAATTGGCTTCTTGTTCCAAATGGAATTTCAAACTTCTTTATTATGAAACTTTTCACATAAACAATATATATGGAATATAGTACAATGAACCCTACTATCCATCTCCAGGTTCAACAATTACCAGTATATTATCAGCATGTTTCATTTGCATCTCCAAATGTGGTTTTCACTCTTTGATTTGAACTCTCTAGGCATCAAATCGTCTGCTAAACACTAAGTGTGTCTGCAAGAAGCTGATAAATTCTCAGGAGCCCTCTCTTCCTAACTCCCATCTTGGCACTTAGACCCAGTTCCATTTTAGGGGCAGTGAGACAACAGGGTCTTGCACGAACATGTGATGATCAAACATGTGACGATCCTCACCAGTACTGGGATTATTGGCATGAGCTACCACATAGACCCCATTCTTGATAAAGACCATATCCTAAATAAGTGATTAAAGAATACTAGGCACAGCCAGGCATGGTAAACCACACCTTTAATCCTAGCACCCAGGAAACAGAGGAAGGGAGATCTCTATGAGTTCAAGGCCAGCCAATCTACATAGAAAATTGCAGGCCAACCAGGTCTACAAAGTGAGTTCCTGTCAAAAAAAGAAAGATTCATTGATAGGTTAACAATAAAGTATAGAGTAATTATAAAGTTATTATAATAAAAATTAAGAATTTCATATTTTAGACTGAGGTTGTCCATGGATAACTCAAACTAGGGAAAGTAAAACCCAGGATGAGAGAATGCTCATTATAAATTTGCCATGTTTGATACAAGAGTAGAAAACAACAGCCTAGCTCATCCACAAGAAGCTGCTAAGCTGCCTGCCATCCCCAGTCATTGATTCTATGGTTTCTCCTCCACCCTCTCCCCACTGTGTCTCAGGTCGTGCAGCGGACACACTACCATGGAATGAAATGCCTCTTCCGAATAAGCTTCTTTCCGAAGGACCCAGTGGAGCTGCTACGTCGGGATCCTGCTGCTTTCGAGTACCTATACATCCAGGTAGGGTCTGGCTTGAGAACACAAAGATAGACCAGTGGACAAACAGGTAGGCTGTTTTGCTATCACAATGAAGTTGCTTTGTAAGTTTAACCTTTAGCTTGCTCTGAAGGCCCTTTCCTTTCTGAAGGTCCATGGTCAGGTTGGCTGGTCTGGTAACTTGAATTTAATTGTCAAAATACTATCTACTTGTCTACCCAGAGCCCATCTGTTTTCAGAAACAAGCAACCCCAGTAACTCTGGTTCTTCCACAGAATTCTAAGGTTTTACAAATTCTTTTGGGGTCAGAAACTCTCAACCCCCAATGCCTAGGTTGAGTAAGGAGATGGTTTTGGCCTTATTCCATCCAGAAACATTTATTGAAGCCACACTCTGGGTCAAGTCCTGATAATCAGAGGCGAGGAAAGGATAGACTTCTCTCACCAGAGTTCATATATCTATAAATATAACCTCAACAGGGTTTGGTATCAATCCAAGAAGCCGTCTGCCAGGCCTACATGAGAGAAAGACAATGAAGGTGTCACAGAAGAAAATATATGTGTATACCCTTAGCTATGAAGTGAATGTTTGCTATGTAGTAAGATGGAAAAGAGGGGCCATATTCCAAGCAGGAGCCCTTGCACTTCCAAAGGCATGCTGACAAGAAAAAAAAATGAAAAAATGCAAGTGATTTATTGCAGCTTCAGTGCAGGATGTAAGAAGCAATAGAAAATGAAATTGGAGAGCTAGGAAACAGGGAGTGAATGGTTGGTAGGCCATGGAGAGAATTGAGTTTATTCTGGAAGCTGGGCAGTGCTTCTCAGAATGTGAGCCATGAACCAACAGCATCATCAACTTGATACTAGTTATCGATGCAAATTATTGGTCCTCATCCCAGTGGTTTGTTTTAACAAGCTCAGTGAAATTTAAAAAACAAAACAAAACAACAACAACAACAAAACAGGGTCTCGTATGTCTCAGGCTGACCCCAAATACACTGTGTATCTTGAGGATAACCTTGAACCTCCAATATTCCTGCTACCAGGTAGACCAGGTCCAGATGCTGAGTCTACAGGCAGGCATCATCACATTCAGTTCTCCATGAGAGTCTAGTACTCTCCCTGTCAAAGCCTTTAAGACAGTGGAACTATTTCAAGACCGTGGTTCCTTAGCCATGCCTGCACATTAGAATTGCCTAGGAGGGTACTGGAGTGATAGCTCAGTGGTTAACGACATTGGGTGCTCTTCCAGAAGACCTGGGTTCAATTCCTAGCACCCACCATGGTAGTTCACAACTACCTGTAACTCCAATTTCAGGGGATCCTAGGGGGCTTTTAAAAATTATCTAGTATATGTGCATTCAAGGTAAAGAAATCATGCTGAAGAGTAGGTAAGAATACTAAAAGGAGAGTCACTTGGTTATCATCTTAAGGAAAAATAAGATCCAAAATCAGGGCTGTGACTGATGGGTGTATGGAGTGGGATCCCAGGGAGATTTAAAGGTTTTGATTTGCTGAGTATCAGTAGAGACAGTATCAGTCATCATGTAAGTGACTAGAGTACCATGAATTTGGAGATAAGTTCATTTTAGGGCATGTTGGGTTTTAGGTGCCCACAGACTATGGGGACTATATGTAGCATTTGAGAGAAAAAAACTTAAACTTCATCTGTCTCCGAGGGTGACACCTGGGACTGTGCAATGAGAGACATTGTGGCTATCCTCTCTGTCCATGCTGACAACCTAAAATGTTAGGAACGTTTCTCAGCCTCAAGTTCATTTGCCAAACCTCTAGGGGGACAATGGGTCGTATACTTTAGTTCTCGTTTTGTTTGCCTTGAATTTTTTGATTCAAACTTCTGGGGATTGCCTTGGTTCTAATATTTTGAAATTTGATGACAAGATCATGCCCGGAATATTTCTCCACTTTGTGATAATGTGGACTTCATTTGGATTTTTCCTTCTTTAAAAAAAAATCAGTTTTTTTTTTACTGAGGTCTAATTAGCACATAACAAACTACACTTGTTTAAAATGAACACTATGATAAACTTTCACTCACAGCCATCATCACCACAATCAAATTATTGAACATATCCAATATTCGCTGACATTTCCTCGGGCTCATTTGTAATTCATCCCCCAGGCTACCTTTGACTGGCTTTCTGTCACTATAAATTTGTTTTCATTTCCAAGAGTTTATGTAAATTAAACCATACAATATGTATACTTATTTTGATCTGGCTGATTTTCCTCAGTATAAAGATTTTGAGATCCATCCATATTGTTGAATGTATCAATAGTTCATTTTTCTTGTTGAGTAGTACTCATGGTACCAGAATTTGTTACACATGTTGATGGACATTTGGGCTATTTCCAGATTTGTGCTATTTCAAATGCAACAGGTATGAGTATCCATGTCCTAGTCTTTACATAGACATGTGCTTTCTTTGCTCTTGGATAAATAGCTAATAACAGAATGGTGTGATCAGTTTTCTGAAAAAAATGTTAATACCATTTTTCCAAGTGGCTGTACCATCTAACATTTCTACCCATCATATATGGTATAGAAGGAGGTCTAGCTTCTCCACGATTTTGTCAACTCTTGGTATAGTCAGTCTTTTTCTTTTACTTTAGTCATTCTAATAGTGTATAGTAGTACTTCTTTAAATTTTCCATTTGCATTATCCTAGTATCTAATGGTGTTGGATAATTTTCCATGAGTTCACTTTTTTGTATATCTTCTGTGATGAAATGTCTGTCCAAATCATTTGCCTGCCTTTTTATTGGCTTATTTGTCTTCTGATTATCAAGTTTTGAGAGTTCTTTATGTATTCTGGAAACAAGTCATTTGTTAGATATGTTATTTGCAATTATTTCCTCCCAGTCTGTGTCTGGCCTTTTTGGTCTCTAAACAGTGTCTTTCTCAGAGCAGATGTTTGAATTTTGATGAAGTCAAGTTTGTTAATCATTTCTTTTATGTATAGCATTTCTAGTGTCATATCTAGGAAATATGTGGCCATCCAGTGTATCTGTGTGTATTCATGCATGCGTGTGTGTGTGTGTGTGTGTGTGTGTGTGTGTGTGTGTGTGTTGAGGCTCCACTCATTGAAACCCTATCCTTTCCTCACTGAATTGCCTTCATATCTTTATTCAAAAGCAATCTATAAGTAATAAAACACATAAACCTAGTGAGAGAACAGTTATCTGAATATCTATAGATCTATTTCCCAACCTCTATCCCATTCCATTGATCTACCGTCTATCCCTAAGCCAACAACACATTCTGTTGATAACTAGAACTTTTTAATAACTCTTCAAATCAAGTAGTGTTTGTCCCAACTTTGTTCTTCTTTTGAAATTTGTTTTCATTCTAGGTCTTCTGCATTTTTCCATGGGAATTATAGAATTGGCTTGTCAATTTTTACTAAAAATCTTAATATGATTTGTATTGGAATTGTGCAGAAGCTGTAGATTGATTAAGATAGAACTGATAGCTTAACAATACTGAGTCTTCCAGCCCATGAGCAAAGTATTTCTACATTGATTGGTGTCTTTAATTTTCCTCAGTAATGTTTTCTAAGTTTTGTGATATATAATTTTTTCACATATTTTGTCAGGTTTATCCCTAATTATTATTCATTTTGATATCATTATAAATGATTTTTTGTTGCTACTGCTACTGCTGCTGCTGTTTTTGAAACATAGTTTAATTCTGTAACTCTGGCTGGTCTGGAACTGTTTATCCCATGCTACTGTTCAGCTTGAGATCTGTGTTCCTACCCTGGCCTTCCAAGTACTGGGATTATAGGTATGAGCCACCATACCCAGCAATAATTTAGATTTGTAATTCAATATCCAGTCATTTTCCGATAGCATGTAGCACTTTCATTGTAATTTTATGTCTTGCAACTTTGCTGTACTCAGTGAATCACTTTAGTACGATTTTGTAGACTCTACTGGATTTTTTGTATAAATAAACATTAAATGTCACTTTTCTTCTCACTCACTCCCATTTTTGGATACAGTCTTGATCTTGACCAGGCTAGCCTAGAACCCACTGTGTAGCCCAGTCTAGCCTTCTAATTCTCATGCCTCGACCTCCAAATTACTGGATTTACAAGCATGAACCACCACTCTCAGCTGAAGTATTCATTCTTTTTTTTTTGTGTGTGTGTGTGTGTGTGTGTGTGTGTGTTCCTTTTGCCTTTGTTATAGTGATAACACTGTGGCTCCATAGTCCCATAGCCCATTGTGTTACAACCTCAACCAAAGGACAACGGTGAAGGTGGAGTCATTGATAGCTAGGGTACTGACCCTTAGAATTTAGAACATTGTCATACACTTGACTATCGACTACAAGGTATTCCTTCTAAGCCATATAAGGAATATTGACTCATCAATATTTTTGTCCTCTGGACCTCAAGGAACAGAATGTTTGCTCCAGCCCTGCAATCAACCTCTCACCCTGGGCTTCTGGATCAGAATCCCACAGAGACTCTCTCAGTGTCTTTCTCTTCTTGTTCTCATCTGAATTAGTAGAAGAGCCTGGTATGGCTCATGATTGAGTACAGGACCCCAAAAAAGGTGAGGTGTCTCTTATAACAGAAGAATGAAAGGGAATGAACCAGGTCCCACTGGCACAATAACCTGGATTTTTCTGCCCACTGTGTCTTGTTATGTGACCTGCCATTAAGAAGTATCTAATATTTGCTTAACCAAGCAAATAGTGTCCCTGTGACCCAAGGCTCCCTTGCTGTCTCTTCCTCAAGGGGAGTAGCCCCCCTCTTTCATATCTATCATGTCTTGCTGGTAGCATGATTCTTTTCTGGGATCCAAGGGCATAGCTGGGGAGCAGTAAGGGAAGGGATGTTTCCTTTAACTAATGGATTTGGTCTGCCCTTTCTCACAGAGTCGGAATGATGTTATCCGAGAACGCTTTGGAATGGAACCTAAGCCAGAGATGCTTTTGGGCCTTGCCGCCCTTCACATCTATATCACTGTCTCAGCCACTCGGCCTAGTCAGAAGATCACACTCAAGAATGTGGAGTGAGTTGCGAAAGGGCCCTTCTGGAGGGAACAAATAGCTTGGTGAAAGAAGGTGCAATTGTTGAGCTGTGCTCTGTTTTTTCAGTCATAGGCATTCTATGGGGGTAGGAATTTGAGTTCCTGAGGTCTACCCAACCCATCCTGTACTTTCGAGCTATAGTTTCTACTGTGTACAGTTGGTCACGGTTTGTCTGTCTTTACCCTTCTTTCTCTTCTTCCTAGTCTCTGTTCCCCCATCTCTGCCTCTCAAAGTTACTCAGATTCTTTCTGACCATCTCCCTCCCTTGATCACACCTTGTCTCTCTCGCTAATCTCTTGATTTTCTTCTGTTTTTAGGAAAGAGTGGGGCTTGGAACCCTTTCTTCCCCCCTCCCTCCTACAGGGCATCAAAGAGAAGAACCTTCGGAAGTCTCTCTCTCAGCAGCTGAAGGCCCACCAAATGCATCCTTCTAGCAGCACCAAGGTACCCAGAGGAAGTCATTGGGCACCATGTTCAAACACTAAAGGCCTCAGAGAGGTCCTGGGTGGTACTCTGGGGATCCCCACCACTCCTGACTCAAGTGCACACTCTTTCTTACTCGGGTGCATATTCCATTATTCTTTCTGACTCAGGTACATAATCTGGCTTGGCCAGGGATGGAGCAGTTATAGAAAGGAGTTTACTCCAAATTCAAACTTAGCCCAAATAGGCTTAGCAACAACACCGCTGCAAGCCACTGTGTCCTTGAAACAAAGGAGCGATGAGGAAGGTCATTCTTGGGATCTTTCACCAATTAGTACCAGTTGAACATCTATCCTGTGGAAGGCATTGGCCCTGAAGGGATACACATGTTTTCCATGAGAGTGACTACACTGGCCCTCCATAGCTTTCTAATCCACCAGTTCTAGGGGAGGAAATCTGAGGATATAAAAGCCCAACACAGAGCTGGGGCCACTACTGCACTGTCTTCTGCACTCTAGGACACAGACAAGGAAGTCTTTGCCTCTTGAGGGGCTTCTTTCTCTACCTCCCCTGGCCCTGCTGAGCCTTCTTAGGCTGCTAACACTCCATATGCTTGTGCTTCCTGCCCAAGATGTTAAAGGATGGTGACAAATACTAGAATCAGCATGCAGATGTAGACAGGAGACACAATCACTTCCATATCTGCCACCCATTCCAGGTTTCTTCAATTACCAACCAGTTTCCCTTTTAAGATGCAAATTTCCCCAGAGATCTAAGCCATTCCCACCTTACTGTGCATGTTTAATCAGATCGGTTCCCCCCCACACACCCCCACTTTGGCTGAGAGCACCAGTGCTCACCACCATCTCCATAGCAAAGTGTTTTTTTTTTCTATGCATCCCCAGTGCTCTGCTGAAGAAAGCTTTAGCCCTTGAGTCAGGCATAGTCAAGTAGGGAAATAAAACTCTCACCTGCAACACAAAGCAGCAGGCACTAGCACTCTGGACGTGTTCAGGAAAGGCAGGTGCCAAACCCAGGCTAGGAGAGGAAGAACTGGTGCCAGAGCTGAGACTTGAAAAATGGACAGATAAGAGCTTGTCTAGATGAATTGCTAGAAGCAGTACTGAAAAGAAGACTGCCCTGAGCTGGGAGATCCATCTCTACAGAAGCCCAGAAAGAAGAGTCATGGTAGCAGGGAAAAGAACGACAGTTCAGCCTATGGGAAGCTACAGAATATTAGAGGCATGGAGCTGGTGAAGGTAGAGATAGGAGGGAGACTAGGGAGGATCGTTCACAGGAGCCAGTTCTTGAAGGGCTTTCTGTACCATAGAAAGGGGTTACATGTAATCCTAATAGACAGCAGTGACTCATAAGGGAGTTGAAGCAGGAAACTGATACGACTAAATTTACTATGTTTTAGGATGCTCCCACTAGCACTAGGTAGAGGTAACTGAGGGAAAGAAACAGAATACCCAAAGCCCTAATATAGGAAAGGGCAGATGATATGGATAGATCATTCAAGAGAAAATCAGGGAGTAAAATAAACATGATTTGGTGACTGGTGGCCCTTAGATGAGAGGACAAAGAGTCCTCTGTCACAGGTTTCTGGCTCAGTTGCCTCAGACAAGCTCAGTTGCTTCCAAAGACCTGGAAGCCCAGCTGAAGAACAGACTTGAGGCTCAAGGGCGCTCAGTATGAAAGCACGGAGTGAGACCTCAAGATTTCATGTGACAGTGTCAATGGGACTCTAAGGATCTTAAAAGAGATGCATAGATTAGGTGGATGTCAGAGTTTGGGGAAAATGCTAGAATTAATGCAGAACAAATAGAGTTAATTGGTGCTTTAGGTGCGAGAATCAAGAGGTCTGAGGATGGCTAAGAAAGGCAGGTAGAATACTGGAGGTGAGAGCTATCCAAATTGGAACTTCCTTCCAGGTTTAGCCAGGTCCTTTCTCATTTCTATGGAGTAGGCTGATGATTGGTACCTGTCATAGGAAGCTGAGACTCCACTTGGAGGAGGTAGGCTTTCTTGTCTGTGCTTCTCTGGATTCTCATTACAGGGTGGGTTGTTTCCACAGGGTTCGGCAATTCAAGCAAAGCTCCAGTACCTTCGGATTCTAAATGAACTTCCGACCTTCACCGGTGTTTTATTCAACACTGTAGGCCTGGTCAGTGAGACAGTGGGATGGGGGAGGGGCAAAGTATGTGTGTTGCATGGGGTGGGGTTGGGGGAACCAGCTGTTTGTTGGAGGGACAATGTCAGTCAGCTCTCATTTTCAAAGCATCTATGGTTTCAATCAACTGCAAATCAAAAATAGTCTAAGAAAAAATGTGTTGCTACTGAGCATGTATAGACATTTTTCTTGTCATTATTCTCGAGACATAACAGTATAACAACTATTTACACAATATTTGCACTGTGTTAGGCTTTGTAAGTAATCTTGAGGTGATTTTAGAGCATATATTAGAGTCAGATGTGATGCTGCATTCTTAGAAGCTCACCTTTCTAGAGGCTGAAGAACAAGGATTATGAGTTCAAGGTTGAGGCCATTCTTGGATATATAAGACTTTGTCTTGGAAGTACACAAGAATATATGTGCAGATGGTATGCAAATACTGTGTCATTTTATAGAAGGAACTAAGCAGCCATGGATTTTAGTATCTACAACAGAGTCCTGAAACCAATCCCCTATAGATATTAAAGGCCAACTATATCTGCTTTTGATGACCCTTATCTATCCTTTGCTGCCCTTCTTCCTATATTCTAGATTTTGACAACCCTTATCTGTAAAGGGCCAGATAGCAAATTTTTCTTTTCTTTTTTGCCTTTGGTTGATAGAGCAAATGTATCTCTGTAGCAGCCAGTCAGCCTTGCTGTCTTAGCATGAACACAACTACAGTGTATTAACAAATGGGTGTTGCAGTGTGCCAGTAACTAAAGACACAAAATTTTTGAATTTCATAGAATTTTCATGTGTCAAAAATATGGTTCTTTTGACTTCTTTCCAGCCTCTTAAAAATGTTTTGAAATCTTATTTTTAGCCATTGGGACATACAAAACAGGTGATGGGGGCCATATTTGGCCCATGGGCCATAGTATGCCAACCCTTGTTCTGTCTCTTTGCCTCTACGTGTACATACTTCCACAGTCCCCTAGCCCAGGTTTCCTGAGTGGCCATACTGCCCCCTGCCTACCCAGCACCTGCACTGCACAGCAATGCTCTGGGGCAGGGCTCAGCTGGCACCGTCTCTAAGACTGCTCCAGTCTAGTTGACCCTGGTAAAAAGAAATTCAAATTATCTTACTGACTGGCTCCAGGTACTTGTCATGCTCTGTGGAACACACTGTGGAGCTAGCATACCATACTGGAGCAAATCTGCTTATCAAAGTGCCTGTAGGCAGACATAAGAGGTTCCTGGGGTGATGCTAATAGCATGGAGTGGGCCAGCAGAAGGCTCAAGCTTGATGGCTTCAAGGAGTTTGTCAGCTCCCTTTAAGGGAATCCAGTGTGTTGGACCTAGATACAATCATTTGTACACGGGGGATTTGTAGAACACTGAAAGCCCCCTGGCTCCTCCCTTCACACATACCCTCAAATCTCTCTTCCACCATCCTGCCATTGCTCAGATGCCTATTGGTCATTCCTTTGAGTCAAGGTTGCTAGCCCATCTATTAAAGTGTAAATCTGGGGAGACCTTCATTAAGCACCTAAACAACCTTGAATGCCTTAGGACAAGTTGGTGGAGGGTGGGTAAAAGGCAGGCATAATGCTGCCCAGTCAGGCAAAAGCATGGGTTAGAAGCTTTGGATGACTGGCAGCAACTGTGGAAAATACCTCCAGGCTTGATAAGAGAACGTTCTCTAAAGGCACAAGAATAAAGCGTACTTCACCTACCTCACAATCTTGTTAGAGCCAGCCCTGATGCAGCTCATCTCACTTACTGCTGTAGCTAAGATGTGACTTAGACTGAAGATCTCGAATCCTGTACTAGGGAGGTTCCAGACCATTTTCCCCTCAAGATTACCTTTTAAACCCTGGCACTGAGCCCCAGGTATTTCTTCTTCCTTACTTCCATTCCTCACACACCCCATAAGGACCTACATAACACATATTTTCTCTTTCTCATTGCCTCTTCTGCTACTGGACTTTCCCTCTACTTCTATCTGTGGATGTTGTCTGCCTTGCACTCTTGGGCACTAGGACGAGAAGCAGTCAGCCACCACTCTGCTGGTGGGACCCCGTCATGGCATCAGCCATGTTATTGACCTCAAAACCAACCTCACCACTGTGCTGTCCGAGTTTAGCAAGATCAGCAAGATCCAGCTGTTCCGGGAGAACCAGGGAGTAGCCCGAGTGGAGACCAGCATCATGGATGCCAAGGTGAGGCGTGCTTTGATGTGCTGCTTCTCTCTAGAAACAGTCCCAAGGGACAGGGAGAGAGTCAGAGCATGTGAAGTGAGGCTCGGAGATTCTGAAGTGGCTTCTTCCTAGAACTTTCCATTTTCATCTCTTCCTTCCATCTTCTCAGACTTAGCCCACCTAAGATGGATAGTCAGCATGCCATAGTTATTGTTCTATTGTTGTGAGTAAGATGCCAGGATGCCATGACTACCAAGATAACTCAAAATAATTAATTTACTTGGGATTTACCGTTTCAGAGGGCTAGAGTCCATGAGCATCATGGCATGGAACATGGTATCAGGCAGGCCTGTGTGGTACTGGCACAGTAGCTGAGCAGTTACATCTTGAGACACAGGAAAAAGGAAGAGAGAGCTAACTGGGAATGGTGTGGGCTTCTAAAACTTCAAAATCCACCCCCTAGTGACACATCTCCTCCAAGAAGGCCTTACCTTCTAATCCTTCCCACACAGTTCTGGCAATTGGAAATGACCAAGTGTTCAAACATATGAGCCTATGAGGACCATTCTCCCTCAAACCATCACACAGCACTATGTAGGAAAAATATCAGGTCAACCTGAGTCAGTACTCCACAGAGAGCTGGAGTGCTGCGTGCAAGCCAAGCCAAGCACACAGATAAATTTGAATTTATTTATATCATGATGGCTCGTGCTTGTAATCACAGTGTTCAAAAGGCTGAAGCAGGAGCATGACTGCCTTCATAGTGATTCCAAGTCCAGCCTAGGCTATGTAGCTAGCTCATGTCTCAAATAAAAAAAATAGGAAGAAAATAAAATTCATACAGCTGGGCATGGTGTGGTATGCCTATCTGTATTCGTAGCCACTTGGTAGGTCATGAGGAAGATGAAATTTCCCAGCATGCTTTGGCTACATAGGGAGTGAATCCGTGTCTCAAAATGACTGTGGGTGTTCAGTGTGTACAGGTGTATCTGCACGTGCAAGTGGAGTCCAGAGGTGTCTTCCTTAATTGCTCTCTGCCTTACTTTTTTGAGATAGGGTCTCTTACTGAACCAAGGACTTGCCTAATCAGCTACACTTGCTGGCTGAACAGCAAGGCCCAGAGACCCTCCTGTCTTTATCTTCTCAGTGCTTGGATTGCAGGTGCACCACTCCTGAACCCTGTTTGTTTATATGGATATTAGAGATGGAACTTGGGTCCTCATGTTTACACTTTGTTGACTGAGCCATCTTCCCAGCTCTTGAGGCTACCGAGGAAACTCAATAATGGAGCACTTAATTAGCTTGGGCAGGGCCCTAGGTTCCATCCCTAGCACTGCCAAAGGTAAAAAAAAAAGAAAATCACACTCACGTGGAACTTCACAATAAACGGAGCAGCCTTAGAGAATCTGACCACCCTAGACCCTCCCTGTCTGCTTCAGAAATGAAAGAAATGAATGCCTTAACCCACCTCCGTCCATCCCACATGTATATTGATTGAGGAACAGCCACTTTGAGCTATGGAAGTGTCTGAACATGGACTCAGGGGGTCTGGGGAGTGGAGGAGCAATCAGAGCCAACTTCCTGTTTCATTTCCCAACCCCCAGCTCTCTTAGAACCTCAGCATTTTTCCCCAGAGATCCAGACTTTCAGACTGGCAAGCAGTTGTTGCTGCCTCTGCAAGTCTGGCAGCAATGGTCAGCCACCCCCTCCACAGCTCTCCTGTTTGAATACAGTGACCGTTGTGGGCAGGGGCCAGGCCTGCCTGCCAGCTGGCAAAGACACTCAGGAGGAGGGACAGCTTTCCCTTCTTAAAGGATTTCCCAGGAGAACATGTTGTTAACAGATTAAGAGGTGGAGTGTTTGCTGTTTCTAAAAAGAACCAATCATTTATTTTTGTGTTTGTAAAACCCAGGAAGCTTTAATATGTTAATTTTTCCACCTGTGATTCACAGGATTCCCATTGGCTTGAGAACCTGTCTGGTGCTGATGTTTAATTGGCTTGTGGCCACTTTCCCAACCATTTGCTTGCTATTCTCCTCAGATGTTGTTGGGTAAAAAGCTAGATGAACTGGTAAGGAAAACAGAGGAAAGACAGGGCATGCAGGGGAGTGTGGCTCAGAGAGATATAGGAGGGAGTTAAAACAGAGGTTGGTTTTTGGTGGGGTTTTTGTTTGTTTGTTTGTTTGTTTTTATTTTTGTTTGTTTCAGCTTTCAATATTCCGTGAGTGAATTTTCCACATCAGTAGCACAATAGAAATTCCATAAGAGGTTTTTAAAAATAAAGACACCGCCGGGCGGTGGTGGCGCACGCCTTTAAACCCAGCACTTGGGAGGCAGAGGCAGGTGGATTTCTGAGTTCGAGGCTAGCCTGGTCTACAGAGTGAGTTGCAGGACAGCCAGGGCTACACAGAGAAACCCTGTCTCAAAAAACCAAAATAAATAGATAAATAAATAAAAATAAAAATAATAATATATGATATCATTCTACCACCATGCATAATTTGAGCCAAAATGACAGAATTCGTTCTGATCCTCATTTATATTTATCACACGTGCCTGGCTGACCAACTTTTAATGCCTGGCCACTGGGAACACATTCATAGATATCCTCAAGTTGCTATCCAAAATAAGAAACAAAAGAATATGCACTAGGACTTACTATTTGTCTAGGAATAATTCATGCTATTAAAAGACACGTTTGTTCACCAAAGGAGCCTATGACTCAGTGATCAACACTGAAGTCAGAGAACTAATTAATTAGCACACAACAAATATACTATGAGAAACTTTGTTAGAAAGTTTTAAGAGATGTTGGAAAGGTATCAAAGAATAACACAGGTAGAAAAGCTTTCGTGGGTTGAGATAGCTTAGAGCTAAGTCTGAAAGAGCAGAACCTAGTGCTCTAACAAAGGAGCGAATGAGGCTCAGTGCTGAGGAGAGGCAGCACAGCGGCACACTTAAGCCTGAGCCAATCAGA
>NW_021604621.1:1061842-1067474 GCF_004785775.1 Grammomys surdaster
GAAAGAAAGAAAGAAAGAAAGAAAGAAAGAAAGAAAGAAAGACACCTCGGCCCTACTCTGAAAATTACCATTTTTTTTTAAAAAGACAGGGTTTCTCTGTGTGGCCCTGGCTGTCCTAGAGCTCACTCTGGACCAGTCTGGCCTCAAACTCACAGAGATCTACCTGTGTCTGCCTCCAGAGTTCTGGGATTAAAGATGTATGTGCATTACCACTGCTCAGCAAACACTGATTTCATTGGGTTTCAGAATTTATTTAATTTTTCATTTTCTCTCAATGATTTTGTAATATAACTAATTTGAGTGACCAGAGGCCTGGGGGAAAAGAGGCTGAACCAGGGTCAGTATGTATCTCCTGAGTGACAAGCAATCTGCTTATATACGGTGATCCACCCATACCAGTGAATGAATGAACATTTCAGAGAAATTACATTCTTATTGGGGTGGCTAGAATCGCAAAGACATATAACCCAACTTGATATACCATCAGAACCTACATAACTCTGGAATCACATGAGGTTCACCCTCTCTGGGAAGACACACGTGCTCCAGCTCTCGCACGCGCGCGCGCGCGCGCACACACACACACACACACACACACACACAAACTAAAATAAATCTCTTTCTTAAAAAACAGTATGAAGTAAATGTCATAGATAAATGTGGTATGAAATATGGAATGAAAAGAACAAGAAGGAGTTAACAAGAACGAGCTTCCTCAAGAGGGTGTTTTAAGCTGGATCTTGAAGTGATAGGCATGAATTAGCAGGGAGAAGTGGGATGTGTTCAAAGGCAAGGAGCAAGCACGGAAATAAGCAAGCCATATGTGCAGGTCCATAAGCATAGTTGCTTGGCTGGAGAGGAAAATAAGGAAAGACGAGATTGGAGAGATTAAGGGCGGGCACAGCAAGTCAGTTAAAAGCCTCCCAGGCCAGTTTGAGGAATTTAGATTCAATGTGGTTGATTAGTAGGTATGCACCGTAGGTCCTTGAGCAGAGGAGTAACAGAGTGAAGGCTGATTTGGACCAGCATGAAAGACGGGCGGAAGCAAGGCAACTGTCAGGCCACGGCACAGATGTGAAACGTGTGATGGGCATGGGCGGTCCCCTCCTTTGTTGCATACAATGCGTGCGTTTTCTTATTCCCAGCCCTATTGCCTACTGCACTCATATCCTGTGTGCACGAAAGAACAGTGTTCCAGTGTAAAGAACTCCACCAGATCATGACTAGGTGGTGAGATAACACTACCCGTTAGGGTAAATCGAAGATTGTACTGAGTGGGTAGACAGGGCTAAAAGGTTGCCAATTAGGAGTAAGCTCTGAGCAATGGTCGGGTGGATGGTATGAGTGCTCAAATGTGTAAATCCAAGTGATAAATGCTTCAGGTAGATCCTATTAGGAACAACGAACATAATGCAAAAGCGAACTTGAGGAAAAGTATCCACTAGGTGTCATCATTGTTGTAAGTTGTAATAGGATTTACCACGTCCAATAGGTAGAATAATCCCCTCCTAAATATGTCTATTCTATAATCCTTAAACCTGTGAATATGCTAAGACAGAATGGAATAAGAAGTGCAGATGAAATTAAGATTGCTAATCGCCTGAGCTTATTAAAATAGTGAGATTAGCATAGATTAGTCAAGCGGAACTAATGCAGTCAATAGAGTTGGTGTATGTGAGAGAATCCGGAGAGAAAGTTGGAGAGATGTAATGACAGGACTCATCTCACCCTTGCTGGCCTTAATTAGGGGAAAAGCCAAGGACCAAGGAGTGTTGGGTGACTTCCCGGACCAGGGAAGATAAGGAAATAGATTCAACTCTAGACCACCAAAAGTGACACTGACAGCCTTGCACTTGACTTTTAACCCAGTAACACTTGTATCAGACCCCTGACCTCCAAGACCTTAAAGGAATAGATGTATATTATTTAAGCTACTAAATTTGGAGTCATGTGTTATAGCAACAACAAGAAATTAATGCCACGAAAATCTTTTTTTTTGCATGTCATAGCAGTGTATTTTATTAGATCTCTTTGCCAGAATCTGACACCTAGAAGTGTGTAATCTTACACCTTACACTGACTGCTTGAGTGCCAGTATGATCCACCAGTTCAAACTTCCTTAACTATCTTTCCCGTGTTTTTTCAAAGACTGATGTAGAATCTTCTCCACCTCCCCCACTGGCTGCTTTCCCAAAGCAGTTACCAAAGGAGATCTGTGATGTTATGAATACAAAGAATTTGAACAGAACCGGAAAACAACGAAACAACTGTCAAAGGAAACATCAAGTAAGGAGAGACTTCCACAGAAGTTGTAACACTCAAAAAAAAGAAAAAAAACACAAAAAAAAACTGTGCCCTGTTTCTGAATGAAGCTCCAGGTCTTGCTCCGTCAGAGGATAACGACGGATATACTGTACCATCACCTTGCCTTTTTTCTGATCAGAAGTGTTCTTACTCCCGGCTTTTCTGATCGTGTCCATCACCCACACCCTTGCCTTAGATGGTCCCACCACAGTGACTCAGGTTTAGCCAGCTGAATGAGAGTGTGGCTGTGAATGAAAGTGTGGCTGTTGACCTCCAGGGTGCGAAGGTATTCGCCCTCAGGGCCAAATATGTCCCTGGTCCTCTTCCATGTAAAACATTAGTGGGCTGTGGAAGTAGTCAGGCACATTCCACCATGTGTTCCTTCATGGATCACTCATTCCTGTCTCCCGTAGGCTCCTACTTGCTTTAGCACAGAGCGATTCCAGGAAGCTGGTTGCTTTTGCTTGTTTTGTTTGTTTGTTTTTGTTTCTTTTTGTTTTTGTTTTTTGTTTTTTGTTTGTTTTTGGTTTTTGGTTTTTGTTTGTTTTTGGTTTTTGGTTTTTCGAGACAGGGTTTCTCTGTGGATCCCTGACTGTCCTGGAACTCACTCTGTAGACCAGGCTGGCCTCGAACTCAGAAATCCACCTGCCTCTGCCTCCCAAGTGCTGGGTTTAAAGGCGTGCACCACCAACACCCGGCCGCCACGAAAGTCTTAAAATAGCAAGTACTCATTACACCTTTCTTTTTCCTTCTTTTCCTTCCTTTATTTTCCTTTCAAGACAGGGTCTCATGCATCTCACTCAGTCTGGCCTCAAACTTGCTATATAGCTTAGATAACAAGAAGCCCGTGAAATGATGATTTTCCTACCTCTGCCTCCCAAGTGCTATGATTACAGGTGTGTGTCACCATGCACAGTTTATGTGCCACCACACCCAGGGTCTTGTATATGGTAGGCAAGCTGTATATGCACTCTACAAACTGACCTGCATTCCCAGCGTTCAGATGATATCATAAAGATATTATTTGATTGATAAGCATGCCATTCAATGCCAGCTTTTGTTACAAAAAATCATCAGTGATGTTTGCTGTGTGGGTTACTAATCCATGCTCTTAAAAAAACGGGCACAACAATATTCAATCCTTTTCCACATGAACATGAACGATGAATGACAGCATCACACCAATAGCTTGACTGGAGTGTAGATATCTCAGGAACTAACAAATGCACTGATTAGAGTTTAAAAGAACGGAATGCATTTGTACATGAGGATGGATACCTAGAATCCAACTGAGCACTTAGGAGGCTATGATGCAGGTGGATCGGGAGTTTAAGGCCAGCCTGGGTTGTATAGGGAGATCCTAGCTCAAAAGGAAGGAAGGAGGGCAAGTGAGATGGTTCAGCGGGTAAAGTAGCTTTTTGCCCAGTCCTGGGGACCTGAATTTAATCCCCAGATCTCACACAATGAAAAAAGAGAACAAACTTCTATAAGCTGTCCTCCGACCTCCACACTCGTGCCCTAGCACACACAGAGAGTCATATACATACAGAACCAATGAGTGTAAAATAAAGGAACAAGAGAGCAGCCGGTTGTAAGATCGGTACACTACTACCCATGAAACATCAATTACACATCGATTTCAGCTGCCTGAATGTCCTTAGCAGAGGAGATGGAAGATAGAAATCAAACTTGGCCCATTTCCTCCTAGATGTCCCACTCTGGCCTGAGACTATTCTGGAAGGGTCTGCTAAAACAGATCGTTCACTTGAAGCAGTACTTCCCATCCATGACTAACCATAAGAATCATGCCCAAAGATTTTGGTTTTGGTTTTGAAACAGGGTTTCATATAATCCACACTGGCCACAAAGGATGGCCTTGAACTTCTGATCCTACTTCCTCTACCCTCCCAAATGATGGGATCGCAGGCACGCCTTTCTCCCCATCACCTGGTTCATCTGTAAACATTTACAATCTCTGACTAGTCCTGCTGTTCCTCCCAGACCATTTAAGTTGGCATTGCTAGAGGTGGGTGCAGGGATAGCTAAGTCTTTCTAGGCTCCTGGGTGACTCTGCTGTACAGCTAGCTTGGGAACCATTGCTTTAAATTGATATTCTGCCTCACCCCAAAGTTGTCTGGCTATGCCCAATTAGCCTTCCCTAGTGTTATGGAGGAAAGAACTCAAATGGACTGGTCCCCTGAGGGACCCCCATCTGGTACCCTTGCCTCTCCAGGTCTTGGCTTTCCATCCTTTTTCTCTTGTCTGAGTTGCTGGAGTGAGTCAATTCTATACCAGGGCACCCCAGGAAGGAGATACAGCTGGAGCATGTCAAATTAATCCCTGCTGTAGCTTCTCCTGGCTGACTAATGCCTTAAACGCCATTCTCCTTATCTCATTTTCCACTTGAAGATGGCCTGGGAATATTTAGTTACAGCTTTCACTCAGCTTCCTTGTTCCTAGTAGAGAGAACATGAGGTAGTGTTCACATATTGTTCTCACAGAGACAACAAACTGAAACAGACACCTCTGGGACATTACCATACTCCATTACTATAGAAGCACATAAGGTCAAAAAAGAAACAAAGGAATGTCCCATGGGCTCTCTTGTGGCCCAGCACGTCTCCAGTTCTCCTGCTTGAGCTTTATTGGTCTAGTGTTTTCTGTATGGACAAGTGTTACATGAGGCATCATGATTATTAAAATCATATTTAAGGTAAAATGGCTGCTTTCTAACTTTTCTGAAACCTATCTAACCTCTGCTCACCTTCCCTTAATTCATTTTTTACAAACATCTGTCTTTTTTTAAGATTTATTATGAATACAGCATTCTGCCTGCATGTATGCCCGTTGACCAGAAGAGGGCACCAGATCTCATTATAGATGGTTGTGAGCCACCATGTGGTTGTTGGGAATTGAACTCAGGACCTCTGAAAGAGCAGCTGGTGCTCTTAACCTCTGAGCCATCTCTCCAGCACCCCTTAATTCAATTTTTGCCTGTTGGCAAAAGCTCATGTGTGTTCCTTTTACGAGCCACACTTAACCCACGGTGGGGCCCAGTTGGATATCTGGAAGAAAAGCTACTGGTGGGATGGGCATTGCTTCTCTAGCCACCTATTGATGTGCTTGGCCTTCTTAAAGCACAGGATGTTGCCCTCTTGCTGTTTTATTGATGATACTGAACTGCCTGAGAGTAAAGAGAATCTGAAGAGAAATCAGTTAAGCTAATTAGTCAGATTCCAGTCAGTAATTCTGTCTATAGTCAGCCAACCCACCAGCCAAGTAAGAAAGAAAGAAAGAAAGAAAGAAAGAAAGAAAGAAAGAAAGAAAG
>NW_021604621.1:1067484-1076667 GCF_004785775.1 Grammomys surdaster
AAAGAAAGAAAGAAAGAAAGAAAGAAAGAAAGAAAGAAAGAAAGAAAAAGAAAGGAGGGAAGGAAGGAAGGAAGGAAGGAAGGAAGGAAGGAAGGAAGGAAGGAAGCTGTGAGGCTGTCTGGCATTCTTGCAGCCAGCTTGTCAGCCAGGGTCAGCAAACCCATCAGTTTATCCATCCATCATTCAGCTACTCATCCTGGGCAAAATAATCCTGTGATCTAATTGTCACCCAAAGTTATTTCCTCAAAGAAGCCTCTTCTAGCTTCTGAAACCAAATGCCACATATGCACATATTCATGCCCACCCCACATTGCTCTAGGACAATCTATGCTCTGGTAGCTTTGTATTTCACAGTTCTTATCACTCCTAGTGGTCATATTTGTTCTTGAGATTATATGGTGTTTGATTTGTTGCCAGCTACATCATAAGCTCCACAAAGGCAGGGACCTGGTTGTTCTATTCTGGAGTGAGTGGCTATAGCTGGCAGTTGATCTTGTTCTTCAGGAGGTGGCTCATCAATGTGTCATGGCTTGCTGGGTGGACAGGACAAAACGCAGGTATATTTTAGCTAGGAGGAGCAGCACAGGTTAAGGTATGAAAGAGATGCCACTGTTTGAACTTAAGGTGAGAGGCAGTGATATGGGGAGAGGGTATAACCCAATCTAAGGCACATGTAGTTGAAGATGTAGGATCCATGTAGTAGGAAGATGTAGGTCCAGATCCTGTTGTAAGGTAGTTGGATGTCATCATTATTGACTGTGTTAAGTTACAATAAGAGTTGTGCATTAATAATAAGAAAGTGAAATAGAAAGACACTAGAGGCAGATAAAGCCAATTAGGGGCTACTAGAGATCCTTTACTTACCATGCCAACCTCTGCCAGACTATGAGGGGACAAAACATACCTACAGATGAGGCATAAATACACACAACTTGATGATCGGAGACACAAGGCAAGGCTGAGAGCCTGACTTGGCCCTCCTCCCTTTTCTCAGCATCATCACATACCTTGAGAAGTAGGAAGTCAGTGGGGTCCTAAAATAAAGCCGTAGCAGTGGGAATTGCCGTGATGTTCATGAATGCTCTGAGCAAACCTACTGATTCTTGTGTCCTCCCAGTAATGATGACAGCAGCTGTCAGCATCCAAACCTCTACAAGTCTTTCTGGCTCCCCTGCCCCATTCTGCCTTTTTTTCCTCTGTCTTATGTAAGGCTGACTTTTCTGTTGTGACTCAGAAGTTTCCATTAACTGAAGGTACAAACATCACCAGAGTCCCTTCCTAATAATGACTGGAAAACATTATTTATTTATTTATTTATTTACATCCCAAATACTGCCCCCTCTCCTGGTTCCCCCCTCACAGAGTCTCTCCCCCAACCCCTCCCATTCAAGTATGAGAGGGTAGGGCCTCCCTGAGTATCCCCCCACCCTGGCTCATCAAGTCTCTGTAGGATTAGGCACATCTGCTCCCACTGAGGTAGGACAGGGCAGCCCTCTGCTCCATGTGTGCCAGGGGCCTCTGTCCAGCCACTGTATGCTCACTGTATGTCGGTGGTTCAGTCTCTAGGAGCTCCCAAGGGTCCAGGTTAATTGACTCTGCTGGTCTTCCTGTGGGGTTTCTATCCCCTTCAGGGCCCACAATCCTTCCTCCTATTTTTCCATAAATGAGTCTTTGACCTATGTTCCTTCCAATGTTTGGCTGTGGATATCTGCATCTGATTCAGTCAGCTGCTAGGTAGAGCCTCTCAGAGGACAGGTTTTTGTTTTGTTTTGTTTTTCATTTTTGGTTTTTCAAGACAGAGTTTCTCTGTGTAGCCCTGGCTGTCCTGGAACTCACTCTGTAGACCAGGCTGGCCTCGAACTCAGAAATCAGCCTGCCTCTGCCTCCGAAGTGCTGGGATTAAAGGCCTGCACCACTAGTGCCCAGCCAGAGGACAGTTAAACTAGGTTCCTGTCTGTAAGTATAACAAAGTATCATTAAGTGTCAGAAATTGGAGCCACCCATGGGATGGGTCTCAAGTTGGGCCAGTTATTGGTTGGCCATTCCTTCAGTCTTTGCTCCATCTTTGTCCCTGCATTTCTTGAAGACTGGACAAATTTTAGGTAGAACATTTTGTGGATGGGTTGGTGTCCTTATTCCCCCACTGGAGGTCCTTCCTGGCTAAAGGAGGTGGCCTCTCCAGGTTCCATGTCCCACTGTTAGGCATCTCTGCTAAGGTGACCCACACTGACTCCTGGTAGCTTCCTCATTTCAGGTGTCAGGAAATACCTAGAGATTCCTCCCACATCCCCACTCCCAACAGCTGCAGATTTCTATTCGTTTTCCAGATCCTCTGGCCCTCTCTCCTGTCTCTCCCTATACTTGATCCTGAACCCCCACAATCTGCTCCCCAACCCCTCTCTTACCCTGTTTCCTCCCTCCCACTACCTCCTGTGACTGTTCTGTTCCCTCTTCTAAGAGAGATTCAAGAATCCTCCCTTGGGCCTTTCTTCTTGTTTAACTTCTTTAGGTCTGTGTGGTGTGTCATGGGTATCCTGTACTTTATGGCTAACATCCACTTATCAGCGAGTACATACCATGCATGTCCTTTTTGGTCTAGGTTACCTCACTCAGGATGATATTTTCTAGTTGACTGGATAACATTTAATCCATGGTTCCTCTCATGAGAAAAAAGCCATTTCTCCTAGATGTATATAGACTGTTCCTTTTTCCTCCCCATGATATTTCGTGAATTTAATAAAAGCATCATTAGTCATTAACTTGCTCCTTCAGTTACAGTACAAATGCTTAACTATGACAAACATTGGAACTGGATATTCAAAAACTATTTAATGAATGAAGCTGGATGTGGTAGCACTCTAGAGGCTGGGGCTGGAGGATTGCTCCAGTATGGGCTACATAATACAGGCCAAGCTAGACGACAAGATGAGACCTTGTCTCAAAAAAAGGTATTTGACTCATGGCATTATACGTGTTTTGAGAAAGGATAAAAGCTGGGGGGTGGAGATTAATGATACACTGATTCAGGAACCCCAACACAGAGTTAAAAGCTGATCCACCATGGGGAGAATCAAGGATTATAGATAAAGCCTGCAGCCTACAGAAGGTAGAAAGCTGTGGGTCCCTGTTCCGGAGGGCTTCCCACAAAGATCTCTGGCCTGGCCGGGTGCAGGGGGGTCCAGGCCAAGGGGATAGAATGCAAGCAGGGAGGGGGAATCACCTCCACTACCTCCACTGCTGCCTCTGCCTGGGTCTCCGCTGTTGCCACCCAGTTACTCCCAGGTGCTGCACATGTCTCTCTGCGCTGAGCCAGTCTGGGCTAGGCTGGTGAGAAGCCAGCTAGCTAGCAAGGAGGGGAGGGTCCTGAAGGTGCTTCGGGAGAGCAGATCTCTTCCCAAGTGTTACAGCTCTTGCGACAGAAACTCTCAGACAACAGGATGATTCTCACACACCTTTACTTCTCTCGAATAGGGTTCTTATATACAGTTTTGGTGTGGGTTAGGGTCTAACAGCAGATAATCCCTATTGGCTTGATCTGAGAACTTGGAGATACCTCATCTACATGACCTCTCTTTGGGAGGGGCTGTGGAGGGCTGAAGCTAAGTGAAAGGAACCAGGAGCAAGGTCGAACACTTACCGTCCCATTAGGGTCTGGGGTTCGAGGCCTGTGCTCAACCAGGTACCCGGCTACCTCTCACAGCTCACCGCCCCACAGAAAGATACACAAGAAAAGCCAGCTAAAGAGCAATACAGACTGGACTGGAAAGATGCTTCAATGGTTAAGTGCACTTGCTGCTCTTCCAAAGGACCTGAGTTTATTTCTCAACATCCACATCCACCTGTATCAAGCAGCCCACAACCACCTGTAATTTTAGCTCCATCTATTGTGGCTTCCTCAAACACCTGCACAAATGAGTGAATGCTATCATGCAAACATATATATCAAAGAGACCAATGCAAAAATGGCCAGGAATCACAGAACCAGAGTGCAGTGTCACCTCACAGAAACAGATGCCAGAAGATTGCCAAAAGCAAAGGGTAATCACTGTAGACAAGAGGTTCCTGAGAAACTGAAGGGGAAGAAATATGAGTTCCAGGCTATCCTAGGCTACATAGTGAAATCTTCTCTCAAAACCAACCCCAACCAAAAAATATACCATGGTTGTGCATGCCTATAATGCCAGCTCTTGGGAATCTGCAGTATGAGAACTATCAGGATTTTGAGGCCATCCTCGGCTACATAGCAAAACAGTGTCTCAAACAAACAAAAGGTAGCAAGTTAAGAGGTGTGCTGAATAGAACAAACTATGCCCTATAAGCTGACTTTAACCCACTGCCTGCCTCTACAAATATTTATTATAACATAATCATAGCCATGTGTTTAGTTTACAGATTATCTGTGGATGGCTATTTTTGTAGCCTGTAATTTCAGCTCCACCACACTATGGAGGCAGTGCTGTTTCAACAAAACCTGAGCAACCTGTAAGAACTAAAATATTTTTACTCTAACCCTGAAGTAGGGCATGGTGAAGCCTGTAATCCTAATATTTAGGAGGCTGAGGTAGGAAGGTCTCAGTTCAGAAACAAGCTTGAGTTATGATCTTGTATCAGCAATACATACAATTGGCTAGAGACGTGGCTCAGAAATTAAGAGCTCTAGCTGCTCTTCCAGAAGATACAGGTTTGAATCTCAGTACCCACATGACAGCTTAAAATCAAATATGAAGTTATCGTGGAGATCCAATGCCTTCTTCTGGTCTCCAAGGACACCAGACAAACATGTTGTGCACAGATATGCATGCAGGCAAAGCAATCATACACATAAAATAAAGGGAAACATCTTTTAAAAATCAATAAATAAAACATACAAGCACAGGTTGGAATGAACTAGCATATATTCAACTCAACTCACATATTGAGTCCCTGAGAATTAGCAAAGAAAACTGATCAGACTTCAGCCACCAGATGAACTAGTCTGGAGTCATAACTGTTCCTAAGGTGATGGTAACAGCCAAAGGCAGAGGGTTTACTTGTTGCTTGGGTTTTGTTGAATGCTCACGAAGGCCCTTCTTTTTTTACTAGTAAGATCCTAATCATTTTTCTCCTGGACTGCTTCAGTCACCTCCTAACTGAGGAAGGGTACTCCCTCTTCATTTTGGGGAGAGGGGCTTTTATTTTGTAGTGCTGGAAATCAAACCTAGGGCCTCACTCATGTTAGGCAAGCATACTACTACTGAGCCACATTCCCTGTTTGAAACAGGCTTTACTGCAGGCCAGACTATTCTCCAATTCACTAGGTATCCAAGGTAACCTTGAACTCCTGATCTTCCTGCCTTCAACTCCAAGCTCTAGTATGATGGGCATGTGGTACACCTCACCCTGCTTTCTAAGTAAAGTTCTCTAGTAACCAATCCCAAGGTCATGGCTCCTCGTAGTCCGTGGCTCCCTTCTCAGCCAGTCTGCACAAGTTATCTCACTTGGATTTGTTCCAATTTACCCAAGCAACACTTTAAAAATGATAGAGGAAATCTTAAAAATGTTGCTGTTTTGCTTATCATTGTAGTTAACTCAAGGATCATTCAACAGAGTGTGATAATATTTCCCATCCCAACGTGGATTTAAAAACAGCAACAACTGGGAGTAGTTCGATAGTAGAGTGCTTGTCCAGAGTGCACAAAGTCCTACATTCCATTTCTAGCACTGAAAAAGAAATAACAAGAACCTTGTTGATAGGAGATTTTCTGTAAAATGTGGATCACTGGGGCAAAATCAATTTGGAATACTAAAATCGTCTTTGACATTGCATGGAGTATAATAGTTAATATATCATAGGATCTGTAATTCCCATAACAATATTATCTGCATAGCTTGTTTAACCTACCACCCTTAACTCCAGACCAAGGAAGTTCTTATAAGAAGCACGAATGAACAGCAGGGCAGTGATGGTACACACATTTAATCACAGTACTTGGGGGGTAGAGGTGGATCTGAGTTCAAGGCCAGCCTGGTCTACATAGTAAGTTCAAGGACAGCCAGTATTACACAGAGAAAACTTAGAGAGAGAGAGAGAGAGAGAGAGAGAGAGAGAGAGAGAGAGAGAGAGAGAGAGAGAGAGAGAGCGCAATATAAAAGAAACAAAAAAAGAAACACCAACAAGGGACTGGAGAAATGGTTAAAAGCTGCTCTTTTAGCGATCCTAATTCAATTCTCAGAACTCACATAGCAACTCACAACTGTCTATAATAGGATCTGATGCCCTCTTCTGGTGTGCAGAAAACAATGCAGAGGAAGCATCCATATACATGCATAAATATTAGTTTTTAAAGAAACATCAATAAATTGGCACAGTGGCTCATGCATGTACTTTTAAAGGAAGTACAGAACGATTTTAAATGAAGAGAGAAGAATTGCTAAGCGCCTGAGGCCAACCTGGGGTTATAAAGTCTCTGACTCAGACTCTGTTGCCTGCCTTTGGATGTTCCAGGGTGGGTTTGTACTCAGCAGGGGCCGCCTCTTCTTCATGGAATGGGAGAGGGGGTGGGAGGGTGGAACTAGGAGAAAAGGAAGGAGGGGGCATCAATCAGGATGTAAAGTGAATAAATTAAGTAATGAATGAAAAAAGAGACAAAATAGGTAAAGTAAATTCCAAGCTATCCAGAGGTACAGAGTGAGAATTCTGTCAAAAGAGAAAAAAAATCAGTGGCCATTTCCAGACCACTTTGGAAAATATAGAAAATAGGGAGGAGGTCAGGAAAGTCCAAACAGGACTTAAATCAGAAAAGGTTTGTTGCTAAAGTCACAGGACTCCATTCTAACGAATGTTGTATCCAGGGAGTTCATTTGAGTGTTGTCAGGACCTATGGAGAGAAGCAAAGGGTACTTCATGCAGCCAAGGTGCTTACATTCAAGGATATTCCAGGCCATCCCTCAGCCTAGCCTAGATTCGCAGCTTCACCCCCACTCTCCCAGCTGGCCCACACATCTGCTGAGCTCTGACAAATGTAAATACAGCCACAGAGCAGTCACATGATGTTACATAATTTTAGTCTCTTTCAGTAAAGGTGGTTCAGTAAATGCGTGAGTAAAGGTTTATTTAATGCTGATACCTAAAGAAGCATTTACTACAGAGAAATATCCACGTCAGAGGAAACTGCGTAGCCATGGACTCAAGTACGGTTTAGAATGTGTGGTTTAGATGACGACTCAGTATGTCTTTTCTTTGTTACTCTCCTCCCAGAAATGTTTCCCTCCCACCTTCTCATGGCTTTATGTTTTGAACCATCTCTTCCACAGCCTCTGGTGCTGTTGATGGAGTGGCCTGAAGCCACCAACTTTGCCTGCCTGATTGCGGGGTACTGCCGCCTTCTGCTGGATTCCAGGAAGATGGTCTTCTCCAGGCCTACCAGCCAGCCTCTTCCACCTCCAATGATAAAGGCAGGTAGGGCTCAGCCTCGGTTTTTTTTATATATATGTGTGTGTGTGTTTTTGTGTGTGTGTGTGTGTGTGTGTGTGTGTGTGTGTGTGTCCTTCTGGACTCTGAAATCATAGAGGAAGGGACTCCACTGCCCTAGTGCTTAGCTTGTGCCAGCAGCGCCAGCCTGTTTGGCAACAGTCGGAACTGTAACACACACCGTATGGCCATACCTCACTGGCAAGCACATAGAGCATTCACATGTCCCTGTTCCACAAAAGACGCCTGTGACAACACACTGTGGTTGACTCCGTGGATATGTGTAAGATGAAAGTAACAATCACATGATAGAGCCAATTAAATACATACCTGTAATGACACATGATTGCAATGCCAGCTACCAAGGAGGTAGAGGCAGAAAGAGTTCAAGGCCAGCCAAGGCTACATTAAAAAAAAAAAAAAAGAAAGCTTTTCTTGAGAAGGATTATAATGATTGTAAGGCAGAGCTTTGGTAATCTAGGAGAGAATTCTGTCTGTTCTGGCTTTGGTGAAGTAAGGTTGAAATTAAAATAAGACTTCCTTTTTGTTCGTCACATTCAGGATTGACAGAGTGTCTGAAGTTTGACTGTCACTGAAGGCTGGGGGTGGGGGAGACTGGGCATGCCCAAAAGAAGGCCTGAAAATAGATGGGAGAGGCCTGTAAAGAGCAAATGCAGCCTCTAAGCAAATGGCTTCCCAGTTCGGCTACTTAGTATGTGGCTACTTCTAAGAGACATTCTGGTGATGGTACAGACAGAGGCCTTGGGGGGAAAAAGCTGTCCGGCCTGAGTGTTCCTGACCAGAGGGTGCAGAGGGTGACAGAGAACTGGATTCTTCAAGTGGTAGTCCTCAGGCTCACCTATGCACAGGAAGTCTTCCTAACCCCAAACATCACAGACAGAATGGGAGCAACACCCAGGATTCACCCTTGTCATAAACTGAACACTTAACCCACTTGCCCTTGCCACTTGATGATATTATTAAACCTGCAAGACTTTCTTGGCTTCAGGTCACCGCACCTGATGGAGACTATGCTATCTAAGAGTAGAAACACATTCCTGGCAGATGACCCAGCCCTTAGAAAGCTGAGTATCACCCATTTTAAACATTGTTCTTTATCACGAACAAGTCAGTCACATGCACAGCAGGCCCAACTTTTGACCTCACACCACTGTTCACAGCAATCGAAAGGCAATGCATCCCATGCAGATTCAAGAAAGGATTGGTGGTCCCAAAGGAAGGGATTTCCACACAGTAGATGAAAGGAACTGAATTGGAACAGGAAGACACTAGGGGGTGAGAGTTTGCATGGCTCCAGATGACTAACTCAAAGAGGCAGCTGTGCTTTGCAAACTTACAGATGGTCAAATGTTGGAAAAAACCATTGTTAGCATTCTCAGTGTCACCTGTGGTCCTCTTCTGGCTAATCACATCCAAGTAAATTGTACCTCTTACTGAGCACAGAGGGGGGCTACGGGGAGGAGGGAGAAAAGGAGAAGGCAGAAGGACGAAACTGGAGCCAGTCAAGGAACAGGTGGGACAGTGAGAGCTATTTGGGAGTCCATTTTGAGAGAGCAGTAGCTGGGCGGTGGTGGCGCACGCCTTTAATCTCAGCACTTGGGAAGCAGAGGCAAGCGGATTTCTGAGTTCGAGGCCAGCCTGGTCTACAGAGTGAGTTCCAGGACGGCCAGGGCTATACAGAGAAACCCTGTCTCGAAAAACAACAACAACAA
>NW_021604621.1:1076767-1094989 GCF_004785775.1 Grammomys surdaster
AGAGAGAGAGAGAGAGAGAGAGAGAGAGAGAGAGAGAGCGCAGTAGGCATGGTTACATAGTCCTGCTCGGTGGGACAATTATCTGCCATGTCATCAGCACCCTAGCCAATGCTGGTTGCAAGTATCCCCTTTACTATGGATATGGAGATGGTGGCATGGAGCCCAAGACACGGATTGCATATGTTCATGGGACCTCATTGAACACCTTCCATGTGGTACCCCTGTTGCATTTTCAAAGGTAGGTCTGCTTTATTAGATTCTCTTGAAACTAGGCATGACTTTCACATCCTGTTTCCAAGGCTCCAGTCCCCAAGAGGCTCCTTGCACACCTGCAGAGTGGCAGAAGCTCAGGGTTCCCCTAGCAAATGGGTCTCCATTTAGCAGGCAAATGGACCACTGTAGCGTCACTGCTGTTTACACTGCTTCTCCTTAAAATGGAAACAGTCAGCTCAGAGGCAGAAGCAACTAGAAAAAAAATCTCTGGTTCTCTTTCCTCTTCTGACCAGAAGAATATGAACTTGAGTTTGATGTTACCTCCATGTAGGCTGGTTAGGTGTTTGGGGGCCATTTCTTGGCCTTCTGAACTGCTGGATGCCAGACTGAACAGCAGCCCACAACAGAGATGTTCTTGCTGTGTAAAGTAACCCTCCTGGCTTGGCCAAAATTCAGCAAAGTGCTGGGCTGATAAAACATATCTTTTCTCAAGCCTCCTAAAAATAGAAGAGAGCCACTGAAGAGGCCCCAGCCCTGGTTACAGTAGATTACCAGTGCTTCTCTGCCCTTGAAGACCTTTAGAATCACCATCCAAAGCTGAGATGACTTTCCTCCATCAAATCTCACTTGCATTCTAGAACAGAAGCTCCAGTCCTTCAGCTAAAGCCATAATAGACAGGCATCTAGCCATCCTGGGTGCACAGGCACCTTCATCTCAGCTTCTTGGAAGGTTGAGACACAAAGATTGCAAGTTCAAGATCTGTCTTGACACCGGGGCTATAGAGAGAAGAGGTGTTGCTCACACCCAGGTTTTTCCCAGGGACCAAAGCCACAATCCACTCCAGCCATAGTCTCCATGGAAAGAAAGAAGAAATCTGGCCAGGGCTATATTTTTTTGCCTCACAGAAGCTGTTCCCTACCAACTAGTCCAACTCAGTGCTCAGCCTACCAGACCAAAATGCTGTTAACCCAGCAACAATGGAAGGAGAACCATGTCTTGCAAACCTGGAAAAAACAGGAAAATAGGAGGATGGTAGCGAAGGAAGCCTTTCCCTCACAGTACTTCACCAAAGCAAGTATTTCACTTTATTCACTAAACAGATGTTTCTCAAGGACCCATCATGACAAACGTTGGCAATACAGCTGGGCATAACAGTTATGATTCTTATGGTGATTGCCTTCATACAGCTTATAGTCTAGTGGGGAAAATATGGACAGATAATTTCAGGATGATACCAGTATAGTAAAGTAGCTTGTCATTAGCATGGAGAAAGTGTAGCAGTCATAATAGCATGTGCATTCAAGAAGCAAAAATACACTGAGGTTGCAAGAAAGCCATAGGCAGGGCCAGCAAGATGGCTCAGTAAATACAGGTACATGCCACCAAGCTTGAAGACCTAAGTCAAACCCCCCAGGACCCACATAGTGGAAGGAGAGAGCCAACTCTCACTGTGCACATGATGGTATCCATATACCTACATGAATGCACACATGTACATAGAAAGACAGACAGACAGATATACACATGAACACACACACGCACACACACATGCGATAAATAGTGGAAAGAAATAAGGACAGGAGAGAAAGACAGGAAGAAAGATCCAGAAGCAGCTGCAATTTCTCCCCAGCCATGAGCTCCCTGTATCTGCTGGGTAAACCAAGAAAATAAGGCTTTGGAGATCCAGTTTAGGATCTCAGTTAGAGAAATTCTATGTATTCTAACATGTTTAGGAATAATTTGCTGTGTTGAACAGAATATACACATATATACATATATACATATATACATATATACATATATACACAGACTTCACCAGTTCTCATGTACATACAAGCCAACAGGCTGAGTGCAGTGATTCATATCTATAATCACAGCACCAAGGAGGCTAATATAGAAGGATTACACATTCAAGACCAGCCTAGGCTAAAAATGAGATCCTACCCCCACCCCCAAAAGTACCCAGCAACAAGTTAGATTGAGCATAGCATTCTTTTTTATGATTCAGAAAGACCACGAATGTCTCACTGGGCTTCTATATCATGTTTATGACCAATTAACACAACACCATAAAAGTACACCAGGGTTGTTCATGTTATATGTCATATATAAATACATTGCTCCTTTTAATCATTATATAATATGCTACTGTATAGAATACAATTCATCTCTTGACAGACATTAGGGTTGTTTTTACCTTTAAGCTGATTATGAATAATGATGTTAATCATTCATGTCCCATTTTGGGGGGGGGGGATTTTTGTAGATTTTTACTTCTTTTCATTATAAGTCTAGGTGTAGAGCAGTGAGTCAAATGATAACTATATTGAATCTATGTACAGGAAGTGCCTATTTTCTAAAACGACTCCACCATTTTATATCCCTACCATCAATAGTGGAGAAGTATAGCTTCATCAGTATTTGCTATTACCTGTCTTGCTACATCCATCATAGTGAACAGAAGAAGCAATTCCTGATGTTTATTCACAGTTCATGAATGGCCAATGATATTGAACATCTTTCGTGTGCTCATTGACCTTTCATATATCTTCTTTCGTGAAATACCCATTCAAATCCATTTTTAAATTGGACCATTTATGCATAAACATGATAGTTTATTATTGCACATTTAATTCTATTGCATTGATCTATACACCTATCTTTATACCAATACTACACTATCTTTATTATGCTTTGTAGAAAACTTTGAAATCATGAATTATCTTCATTTGTTTCTTCCTATTCAGGATTTCTAGTTATTCTGGGTACTTTGAGATTCTATGTGAGTTTTATAATGGACTTACCATTTTCCCACAATGTCAGCTGGGATTCTGATGCGGATTATGTTGAGCCAGTAGATCAGTTTGAGAAATATTGCCATTATAAATTGTGTGAAGTATGAAGCCTGCTAGTCCACGAACATGGAACCTTTTCACTTATTTAAGTCTTTAATGTATTTCTCAAATGTTTTACAGAATTCAGTATACATGTCTTACTCTTCTTTTTAAAATTTGAACTTAGTGTTTGATACTCTTTTTGTGTCTATTAAGTCATTTAATTATCCTCTGAACTTTTGAGCTCAGAGTTTCACAGAACTATGAGTTCAAAAAGGATTTTCTTATATTGATGTGAATTTATAAATAGTATATTTTAGGTTCCACACGGTGGGATACAACTTTAATGCCTTTGCCCAGGAAGCAGAGGCAGAGGCAGGCAGAGCTGCATGAATTCAAGGCCAATGTGGTCTACACAGCAAGTTCCCGGCCAGCCAGGGTTGGATAATGATACCCTGTCTCAAAAGAAAGCATAGCAGACTATAAGAAACTGGCAACAGCCGGGCGGTGGTGGTGCACGCCTTTAATCCCAGCACTTGGGAGGCAGAGACAGGCGGATTTCTGAGTTTGAGGCCAGCCTAGTGTACAGAGTGAGTTCCAGGACAGCCAGGACTACACAGAGAAACCCTGTCTCGAAAAAAAAAAAAAGAAACTGGCAACAATAATATCATCATCAATAATTCTAGGATGATGGAGGGGCCCAGTAAACACACAGGGGTTTAGGAGTCAGAGAGAAGTGAAATCCTAAACTAAGCAAAAGTAAGTATGCATGCCAATGAGCTCAACACTTAAGAGATGGAAGCAGAAGAACCAGGAGTTCAAGGCCACCCTCTGCTACACAGCAGGTTCACGGTCGGCCTAAGCTACACAAAACCCTGTCCCAAAACAAACACAAAAGAAATGAAATCTTCCTCCACTAAAATCACCTCATGACCTAGACCAAATTTCCTAACTTGAGTTCTATGCTCACCTACAAAGTTTCAAGAACCTATCTTCCCTCTCCTCTGGCCTTGTGATATCTATGGTTATATTGATTATGTGTATCATTTAAGAATTTACCAAACACTTTCACATATTTTACTTTTAAAAATTGTTTTTAGTGCCAGGTGTGGTGGTTTATACCTTTAATCCCAGCATTTAAAAGGCAGGGGGATCTCGGAGCTAGCCTGGCCTATTTCGTGAGGTCCAGGACAGTCAGGGCCATGTAGAAAGATCCCATCTCAAATACGTGTGTGTGTGTGTGTGTGTGTGTGTGTGTGTGTGTGTGTGTGTAATTTAATTTCCCCCATTTGAGAACAGAGTAAAATGACCTTGAACTTGATCTAGCTAGCCAAAGATAACAGGATGACCTTGAGCTCCTGATCCTCCTGCCTCTTATCTCCCAACTTCTGGGATTTCAGGAATCTGTCACCATAACCATTTTCTTTCCTACTTTCTGTCTTCTTTGTTTTTTTTGTTAAAGATTTACTTTATCTATTTTATGTATGTGAGTACACTGTTGCTCTCTTCAGAAGAGGGCGTCAGATCCCATTACAGATGGTTGTGAATCACGATGTGATTGCCTGGAATTGAACTCAGGACCTCTGGAAGAGCAGTCAGTGCTCTTAACAACTAAGCCTTCTTTCCAGCCCCTCTCTCTTTCTTTTCCTTTTTCTTTTAAGATTTATTTATTTATTTTATGTGAGTACACTGTCACTGTCTTCAGACACCCTGGAGAAGAGGGCATCAGATCCCATTACAGATGGTTGTGAGACATCATGTGGGTGCTGGGAATTGAACTTAAGACTTCCGGAAGAGGTCTTAAGAGTACTCAGTGCTCTTAACCGCTGAGCCATCACTCCAGCCATCTCTTTGATTTTTTTAATGTGGTGCCAGCAATCAAACCCAGGGTTTCATGCATACAAAGCAATTGCCTACTATCTACATCCTAAGCCCAGCTGTGGGGACTTTTTCCAATAAATAACATTTATTATCTTAATGAAGTTCCGTTTTGACTCTAATTGGTTGAGGTTTTAATCACAATAACTCCCTGGGTTCTTTAAAAATGGTTTCTGTGCCTTTTGAGATGAACATGCGTATTTTATCCTCTATTATCATGTATTACATTATCTATTATTATTGCATGAATTAATAATTTATATTTGGGGGCTAGAGAGACTGGCCAGTGGTTAAGAGTACCATGGCTACCCTTCTAGAGAACCCAGGTTTGATTCCCAGCAGCTATATGATATCCCACAACCATCTGTAACTGCAGTTCCAGGGGATCTAATACCCTCTTCTGACCTCCATGGGTACCAGGCACTCAAATGATACATAGGCACATATGCAGGCAAACACCCATACACTTAGAATAAAAGTAAAATTTTAAAACAATTAATTTTCTCATGTCAAAACAACTTTGCATTAATGTAGCAAATCCACCACTGATATATAATTACTAGTATGGAATTCTTTTTTATGGGTTTCTGGGTTCCATTTGTTGGGATTTTGTGTCTATATATATAGACGTTGTAGTCATAAGATAGTAGTCTGTAGTTTTATTGTGACATCTTTCTTTCTTTTTTTTTTGTTTTAATATAATACTGGCCTCAGGATGAGCTGAAATGTATTCTTGTCTCTTCTTTCTTTTTTCTTTGTTTTGAAAATAGTGCCTGCTGTAGCCAAGACTGGTCTGTCCTCTGGTTTATGGTGATCTTCCTGCCTCAGTCTCTCAAATTCTGGGAGGTAAAAGCAAGAGGGTCAGGGGTTCAAAGCCAGTTTCAGAAACATAGTGAGTTAGAGGCTAGCCTAAGCTTTAAGACACCCTGTCTCAAATAAAAAGGTACGGTATTAGAGTCAGTTGTGGTGTTATATACTTGCAACCCCAGCACTTAAAAAACAGACAGGAAGATCACCAAAAATGTATGACCAGCTTGGCCTACCTTATCAATTCCAAGCTAACCAGGGCAATATGGTAACATTATGTCTTCAAGAAAGCAGTATACTTAAGGATCTAACTATGGTTGCGTTGCATATATACTTCTTTTCAATTCAGACCGGCTTTTACAACATATGTCTGGAACTCAGTTGCTGGGTGCCAGTACTGTGGTTTTGTCCTAGCTGTAAGTGCTGGTGAAAAGTAACACTGACACATTGATCCAGCCTTGTCAAACTGGAGTTCGAAAGCATTTAAAGTTTTCTTTTCTAATATCTTGGCCACCATGATGATTCATTATATGAATTCTGTAGTTCCTCAAACCTAGACTCATTCCCAGGTGCCACCTACAACCCATATGACCATTTACGTCTGTTTCTTCCTTTGCTAAATGGGGATACTGCTACCTGCCCACATACTGATAGTATTTGGCAAACACTGGTTCCTGAAAATAGAATGAGATTATATGGAATTTATCATGGCTGCTTTTGTTATTTTGTTTGTTATGTTTGTTTGAGATAGGGTCACCTGAATCTCAGGCTGGCTTCAAACTCACTTTATAGCTGAACCCCTGATCATTCTGTCTACACTTCACCAGCGCTGGGATTACAAGCAAGAGGCCCCATGCCCAGCTTTGTGCTGGCTTTCTGTCTGTCTGCTAATAGCAGATCAAGCTTGCATTTTCTGAGTATAGTCTCATATGTGATATGAGATGAGCTCCCCAAATGGCCTGATAGAGAAGCCACTTGGAGATAAAATTGCTGTGGACAGGGCTCAGATGTCCATATTTATTATCAAGAGCTGTTGATAAGAGCATTTTGTCGCTGGGCAGTGGTGGCGCACGCCTTTAATCCCAGCAATTGGGAGGCAGAGACAGGAGGATTTCTGAGTTCGAGGCCAGCCTGGTCTACAGAGTGAGTTCCAGGACACCCAGGACTACATAGAGAAACCCTGTATCAAAAAAAAAAGAGCATTTTCTGCACACTACCTGCACAAAACCCTTAGCCATCCCAAAGAATGTCCTTATGATCTTTAAGCACTCAGTAAGTCTCTAGGTCTGGTAAACAAGCTGCCATTATTCTCCCATAGGTGCCTGTCCAGCCACCAAGTCTGTTCTGTTAGCATACTCAAAGAAGCCTCAGATGTTTAGTAAATCATGGGTTACACTAACAAACTCAGTCTTCTAACATAAGTAAGTTCAAGGCCTATCTTCAAAACATGAAACTATTTGTTTATGATTATTTCCCTTCCATTGTAAAATCTAGCATCTGTAACACACTGCAAATTAAATGCAATAATATATATTAATAAATAAAAGTATAAGTAATATTTGAAATGTATTCTTAACATTTTTATTATCTAGAAGATTCTGACAATCATACTTATAATCCCATTCTTGGATCTGTTAAGATGATACTATCAACATCTCATTTGGGTTTTAATTTGAAAGAATCCATGAAGAAGCATAGTTACAAGTGCTCATGGCTATCTTTGTAAATAATAAACAAAGGCAAAATTAGAATCTGATAGAAAGGCTAATACAACATAATAATGTCCGTGAAAGCTGGTTATATGTAGTACTCACTCTCTTCCGGGTCTGGACAAGGCTTTTAGTCCTATGAGTTTATACTATTACCTGTTTTGTGTGTTTATTAGCAATATTGGGGATGCTAGTCAGGTGTTTTGTACAGTGACACAAGTTTAGTCAGGTTTCTGTGGGGCTTAAGGACAGAGCCTCTCTGTGCTTTACTATGCAGCTCCTCTGTATTACTGGCTACAGGACCTGAAACAGTCCTTCCAGTTATGACATGATTCCTCCTTCAAAACATTTAGAAGCATATCAACTTCCAAGTTTCTGGGATATCAAAGATTGTGTAATCAGAAGTATCTGAATTTTTGTATCCACTGATTTTCTCTTGAGTATGTGGTGGTAATTTCATAGAAACTACAGTAGTGGTCACATCATTGGAGATCCAAACTCTGAAAATGTAAATGAATAAAAATCAGGCTTAAAGGTAAAAAGAGAGAGAGAGAGAGAGAGAGAGAGAGAGAGAGAGCGCATTTTGTCCCCTGTCGTAGCTTTGCATGGATACAAGACAGTATCGAGCTTTGAAGAATCATGTCCCATGCTCATTCCCTATAGCACATCCACCATATCTCTTGTACATATTACAAATTCAGATGCCTAAAATTTGACCAGTAGGTAACTATCCTTTTAGGATTGCTGGGCTCCTGGCGATAAGCATTTTTGAAGTACAAACTCTCAGAAATTATACTAGCCACGTTGGAGGTTTGTCTGTTTAATTTTGATTTTCATTTGTCTGGGTTTTTTGAGACACAGGCTCAAATCATAGCCCAGGCTGGAGTCTACGGTGTAGCTTAGGCTAGCTTCAAACACATTGCAGTCCTTCTCCATGAGTCTTCTAAGTGTGAGCCACCGTGCTCAGCCTCACTAGCCAGCTTAACACCCTCTCAGTAAACACAGTAATTTCTCATATCAATTTCTCGGACTAGAAGGGAGTCAAGGTAACATGGGAGCTCCAGAGTACTGGCAGTGCGTATAGCTTCACAAAGGGGTGGGGACAGTGACAGAAACAGGAAGAAACCTCAAAGTAACATAAAACAAACCTCATCACCTTAGGTACGTTTCCAGCAGACTCTTAAACCAGCCATATCTGTGGGAAAATCCTGTAGTGCCTGACATCAGACCATGCTTTTTCCCTTTTCAGAGGTGATATCTGGCCATCACAATTTATTCATTCTGCTTTCAGTTTCAGCAGTGGAAGGATCCATTGGCTCCCCTCCTCCTAATCTCTAGCACACAGGCAAAGCTCTCTCCTGGTATCTGTCACCCAGTCACACTACCTATGGGCCAGAGATGCCAAAGGGGCTTTGGCACAGTCCTCAGCAGCAGACTCATCTGTGCATTCTCTTTTTGGGTTTAGATCACATGCACAGCGCTCACCGCCCTGTCACTGGGGGCCACCTGGGGAAAAAGGAGAGTAGTTATGTGGGCAGCGTGGGCACCAGCCCTAGGAAGTCGAGCCGATGCACGACCCCGCCTGCCGACTCTGAGCTTGTCAGCTTCTGCTACCTCCACATGCGGGAACAAAGGAAGGAGCAAGAAAGCAGGACGGATGTCAACGAGAACCTAATCTTCTTTGAAGAAACTAGGCCCCGGACCAAATCTGACCCCACATCCAAAAGCTCTGGCCAAGGTTACGAGGTGATCCCCGATGACTTTGATGCAGCCAGCCTAGACCATGAGCCTTGTGCCAGCAGGGCCAGGTCCTATACTCTGGACAATTCTCTTGGGGCCGAAGCCCTGAATTTCTACTGTGACTCTTGCAAAGTCAAACTCCAGGAGCAGATGGGGCCTCGAAAAGGTGGGAGGCCTGGTTCCTCTCGGGACAACATGGTAGACTTAATGTCCCTCCCACCACCAGGAAGTGAGGAAGAGGAGGAAGAGGAAGATGAGACAACTTCGCTGTTGCCTGCCATTGCTGCCCCACCCCCTGGTTTCCGAGACAACAGCTCTGATGAGGATGATCCAAAGCGCAGAGCTGTTCAAAGTCAGGAGCAAGGACGTCACCTGCGTGGACTCCTGTATGATGAGATTCCTGTAACACTGATTGACAGTGTACAGACTCGGACAGTACGAGATCATGCCCAGGAGCTAGATGATGCTCTTGTGTCTACTCTGCAGGCTCTGGAGGCCCTGGCTGCTTCAGAGGATGGACCCCACCCCCAACCTCCACAGACTGCAGGTAATAGCCCATTCCTCCTTCCTCTTAACCTCTTCCTTCTTCTGGTCCAGGAATGTCCACTAGGTGGCACTGCCTCTTTTCAAGCAGTTGTGACTGGTATATCAAAGGCAATAAATGGGCAGCAGTAGTTCACAGTAGGTCTCCAGGAAAAGGAAGCTATGGAGCAAAGATGTGATTCAGCGCTAGTTAGGGCTCTATTCCTCATGATTCCATATCTCTGGACAGTTCTTGCAGATGAAAGTCCAAGGATTAGAGCCAAAACAGCTGTAAATTAAGGCCAGGGTTGAGGACCAAGAATATAGAAGAAACATGGAAAATAGACAAAGAATCTGAGCATGCGCCAAAAGGCCAACTAATTTCCAAAGTGACCTGTGATTGGGACAGCCAAGAGCCATCTCTACTCAGGACTGGGCTCTTTAGGCTATCTGAGAACATAAACACTTTTTTTATATAATTTTCAAAATTTATTTATATATGAGTGCTGTCTGCGTATACACCTGCATGCCAGACGAGGACAGCAAATCCCTTTATAAGTGTCATGAGCCACCATGTGGTTGCTGGGAATCGAACTCAGGACCTCTGGTAGAGCAGCCAGTGCTCTTAACCACTGAGCCATCTCACCAGCCCCAAACATAAACTCTTGGGCAGATGCACCAGAGTCCTTCACTCAAAAGCAGTTCAGCTCATGGAAAGACACTCTCTTCTGTGGGTCAGTGTTGTCATTCAAAACTGGCCTTGTAACAGTAATCGCATCACACAGCATGAAGATTAAATGACATCACTCAGACAAAACACTTAAGCACTACCTCGCACACAGTGAGAGCTCAGTAATCAGCAACTTTCTGTTATCAATGAATAGAACTATGCAATATGCTTACTATTCTCTATTATAGAGGCATGCAAATCCATCTTCTGAAAGGCACAATATGTACACCACACACACACACACACACACACACACACACACATACACACACAGCAACAATAATGACAAAATCAATAAAGAAGCACAAGGAATATTCGCAAGCTTGTGAGTCAGGGTCAAGTATAGACAGAGCCGGAAAAGGGACTGGGATCAAAGGAAGCCTGTCTTTTTCTATGCATAAGAGATGCCTTATCATTGGGCAACCCCTGCATTTTTGCCCCCAACCCAGGCTGGCATCTGTCTTCTCTCATCGTCTGGTGCTCCAAAGCTGATTGTTTTCAGGTCCGAGGCCCACGTGGCTGCCAGAGACAGGAGAGGCTCAGCTAAATAGCCTCAGCTGGAAGGACTGTAGCCAGGCCTGGCCAGATGAGTCAGAACAGAGCAGCACCTCTTTTCGCCAGCTCTCTTCAGGACAATTAACAGAAATTTCCTAGCCATTGAATCTAAAAATGGTTGATTGGCATGTTGTTTTACATGTTAATTTCCCACCAAACGGCCCAGCTCTTCTTTTTTGGTATTCCTTTTTTGGACTCCAACCTTTCACACCCCCTTCTCACATCTTGTTCCTCTTTGTGTAGTCTTCTTGGCTTCTCCTCCTCCTCAGACGTAGATCTAGTTTTCTCAGGCTTGACTAGTTTTGCTCAGCTTGAAATACTGCTGCTACCTAACATTTCTCCATGAACACTCTAGATACAATTGGAAAAGACCTTGATGTCATAACAAGCCCCATCCTTGTTCTTCCAGGTCTGATTGTGCTGGCCACAATCACTCCTGAGTCATCGCTGGACTCGGGCCATGAAACCAACTCGTCAGAGCTCACAGATATGTCAGAGATGATGTCGGCCATGAAGCAGCACCAAAATACCACCTACTTCCTGGCCCAGCACCTCAACAAGGACAGCCTCCTGGCCCGAAAGGACCTGCCTTTCAGGATCCAGAGCTGTGCGGCTCAGGCTGTTCTCACCGCCCCTTATGCTCTCGGGCCCCCAGATCCCAACCCATCCCTCCAGCCAGCTGTCACTGGCCAGAGTCCTGTCCCCACTGGCGCTCGGAGAAAGATACCTCAGTCAGAAGCCCAGGTGCAGGGAGACAGAACATATTCCTTGGCAGTGCATCCAGCACTGTCCCCACAGCTTAGTGAGCAGAAGAATCTGAGCCTGCTTCCTCCAGTTCCTGAGGACAGAGGGCCAGGCCACAGTAGGGCCGGCCTAGAGATGTCACTGAGGTCAGCCACACCATCCCTCAGTGAAGAGCAGGTCTCAGAGCTTAGGGAAAACCTGCCCAAGGAAGTCAGGTTGAGCCCTAAGCTTATCCTGGACCCAAAAGGCAGTGTGACCCCAGCCATAATCTCAGCTGCCCTACAGCAGGTGGTACACAGTAAGAATTTAGCCACTCCTGGCCCAGCCTTGGCAACACCCTCCAACAGGGGGGAGAGAAGGCTAGAGGCTAGCATGGGGAGGCCTGAGGTCACCATGGGCAGGCCAGAAGCGAGCCTGATGAGCAGCAGTGGCGGCAAGAATCTGAAGTTTAAAATGAGCTCTGGTGCTCCGGACACCACACGGAATTCTCAGCAGCAGCTGGGCCCAGAGGTCTCTGCCAGCCCCAGGGCATCCCCAGGCAACAGGGCTGACAACCTCCACCTTTCCCTCCAGGAGGACAGATTTCCTGTTCAAAGTTTCCCTCCTAAGAGCTATCTATCCAGAGTGAGTCGAGACTCCATGGGAAAGCAAGTCCCTGGAGAGGTGGCAGGCAAAGGTGGGCCAGAGGGTGCTAAACCTCCCCAAAACAAGCAGATCATAGTCTCTGGTCATGGGGAGAAAGGGCAGCTGGAGAGCCTATCCAAAAGCAGCAAGCTTGAAGAGACCAGCCTGGTTCCCCGAGCTGGCTATCCCATGGCTCTACAGAGCCCAAGCTGCCAGCCCCGAAGCTACAGCCCTAGCTGCCAGCCCCGTGGGCCGAGCCCCAGTAGCCAGTCCAGAGGCCAGAGCCCCAGCTGCCAACCTAGAAGCCAGAGCCCCCTGAGGCCTCTGGCCACCAGCCGGCAGGTTAGCACCATGCCTTCTAGAAAGCTCGAAACAACCCTGGATGGAGCCCACTCGGCCTCTGAAGGCCCCACAAAGCCCAAGTCATCCCGAGGGCCTTTCAGACTACGCAACTTATTTTCTGCCACCTTCCCTACCCGCCAGAAGAAAGAGACAGATGAGCGACAGGCTCAGCTGCAGAAGGTAAAGCAGTATGAATTGGAGTTCCTTGAGGAACTTCTAAAGCCACCAAGCCAGGGGGAACTCCCAGGCACAGAGTACCTGCAACCCCCAGCACCTGGCCGCTGCAGCTGCCAGCTACGCAGTAGCCCTGTGCAGCAGGGACCTGGCATGTCTCGTGAACAGAGACGAAGCTGTGACTGCAAGCGTATCTGCCGAGGGGGACGGCCACAGGCTGCCCAGACTCCAGCTCCTGGCCTCCGGGAGAGGGAGTGGGTCCCCCCTACCCAGAGGCAGCCAGAGGCTGGCCCAGGCTTGAGCCTTAATAGTCCCATCAATGTCCAACACATCCGCTCCACCAGTCTGGAGTCCCGTGAGTGTCGGTCAGACCCTGAAAGTGGGGTTTCGTGCCTGACCACGTGTGCCTCAGGGGGTGAGTGTTTGGGAGATCCCAACTACAGGAAACTGATGCGCCACTACAGTATCAGTGAGCTGGACCAGGGTGACACAGTCTCACTGACCTCAGATGTCTACCCACACCCACCCCTGGGAATGCTGCCTAGAGAAGTCAAGGAGATAGAGTCAGGCTTCCCACTAGGCTTGGGTCCAAAAGGCAAGTGTGCAGAGTCACCAACTCTAGGAGAGCCCTCCTACGTCCAAGTGGCCCCTGAGAGCAAAGGCCCCAGGCAAATGGCTGTGTTTTCACTGCCAGAGGAGGTATACCGGAGGCCAGCTGATCTGGACGATGACAGTGAAAGTAGCAAGTGCTGCTCTATCCGCTACTGCTTCTACTACCGCAAGTGTGACATGGCAGATGATGCCAGTGACGGCAAAGACGAGCTCTCCTATTCGATCCCCATGAAGATTCTGCCTGGCATGAAGTTGGATGAGCAAGTGGTGCCTGTGGTGAGCAGAACCCTGCAGGTACTAGATGCCGCCACCTGCAGCAGCAGCCCTGAGGCCCCCCACACCCAGGAGATCGACCTTCGGGTATCCACCTTTGAAGGAAGCCTGGCTAAGATCAATGCCCTGCGGGCCCATGCCTATGGCCTCCCTGATGGCTTCCTGGCTGCCCGTCTTGACACCAATGAGCTCCTAACAGTCTTGCGGCAGTGTGTGGCCAGCCCTGAGGCTCGTGCCCCCAAGCCCTACGTCTCTCAGATATCTGAGTACAAGCTTGAGCTAGCTCTCAAGTTCAAGGAGCTCCGGGCCTCCTGCCGCCGGGTAGCCAATGTGGACAAGAGTCCGACTCATATGCTGGCAGCCATCACAGGCAGCTTCCAGGTGCTGAGCAGCCTCATTGAGACCTTTGTGCGGCTAGTGTTCATCGTGCGCTCTGAGGCCCAGCGCCAGGAGCTGCTGGCCAAAGTAGAAGAGGTAGTGAGGAATTACACCTTCCTGCTGCGCGCTGCTGAGGAGTCCACAGCCCGGAACCTTAACCAGCAGCAGCAGCAGCAACAGCAGCAGCAGCAACAACAACAACAGCAGCAGCAGCAACCGCTGCCACCGCCACCGCTGCCAGCAGCCACAGGGCACCCACCAGGCTCCCCATCATCGACTGTTATGAGCACATTCACACGCTCCTTAAAAACCTTTATTAAGTAGGGCACTTGCCCAGGCTTCTCCCCTCCCCATCCACGATCCCAAATTTGAGCTTTGTGGTCTTTGCATCTCGTGGTGAGTGTGTGTTTCTGTTGGGCCAGTCAGGGTCCAAGAGCCTATCAGTCTCCAAGGCTAACTCCTTAGACTGGGCTCTTTATTAAGGGCTGCAGGCTTAGCTGCCGCCCTGGGTGTCCTCACCCCTTCCTGGCCTCTGGGCGTCACTGTGAGGGCAAAGGTCCCTTGCCATTACGCCCATCACAGAGCTGTATTTTATCTATCTCTTCTCTGGGGCTGATAGGTGACATCAAGTTCACCTCCTGCTCTGAGTTGGGCACCCGGGGGAGCCAGGACCTTGAGCTCCTCCTAACATCTGCTGCCCACGGAGGGCAGCGGTAGTAGCGGTAGGCCACAGCGCCAAGCCAAGGAGAGAGGGCGCTCATTCCAGATGCGCCCACCCACCATGGGCTCCCTTGTACCTGGCAGGAGCCACCTCAAGGGCCAGTGCCCAGGTTGGATATGCGCAGAGCACAGCCATGTCCGGCTGTCAGTGGCTGGCTCAACTGGTTGGCAGCCTTGGGAGCCCTTGCACCCAGGTTCAGTAGCTCCACACCAGCCATCCCCAAAGTGCCCTGCCCATCAGTGAGAGGCAGGGCAGCTCAGTCCACTAGGGAGCAAGCCTCTGAGATCACTTCGCTTGTTTTGGGTAAGGTACCTGGTGAAAACGTCTGCTCTGGGAAGACCCAGTGCAGGTATCAGAGCCTGCCCGGCTCACTCCAGCCCTGTGCAGGAGCTGTTGCCAGAGGCGTGGGCTCCTCTCTCAACATCGCTACCAGATAGACTGTCCTTAGGAGTTTGACGTAGCTATGGATTGGGATGGGGGGTGGGGGGAGGGGGGAGGGGTGGGGGTGTTGATGACTATATCTTAAACTTCTGGAAGCTAGCGTGATATGTTAATCCTGAGTATATGCTTTTGGCTGTGTATTGACCCTGTGGATTTGTCTCTCTAAGAAAAGAAGCTGAGCGCCTTACCCGGTGCAATCCTGCACCTCTCTCTCCCTCTCTGGAACCATCTGGAAGGGAATTCACACTGTTTAGCATCCTCCTTGACACTCATGTATTGCCGCTGCTACCACCACCACCACCACCACTGTCACCGCTGCCACCGCTGCTGCCGCCGCTGCTGCCACTGCTGCCATCACCACCCCCTCCCCAGCCCTTCTGGGAGTGAAGACACGGAGTTCCTACAGTTATCTCACTGTATGGAAAAAAAGAAAGCCAATGTTTTTTCTGTATAGATTGCTTCTTGTCCACTTCTCCATAGCTGCTTGTTTCCCACACCCTCCCAGCCAGCGTTGGTCTCTCTTTCATCACTGTGTGAGAGGCCTGTGTGAAATCTCTCGTTCTTATGTGAGTTTTATAAGATGTACACTGTGCAGAGCCCCTGCCTATCCTTGGTGATCCTAGCGCAATAAAGCCTCCTGAGTGGCAAGGTCTCCCAGCAAGGAGGAGGGGTATCCTTCTACAGGAGCCAGCCCCCCTTCCTTTCCTCTCCTCCCACAGGACCAAGATGTTTAATGGGCCAGAGATGCAGCCAGTGGGGAACCCTTTCCCCACGACCACTGCCCTCAGAGTGTTGGCATGGTCTTCCTCTTCTCCCAACTTCTTGATCCTACACCTTTGCCACTCAGACCCTGCCTGTTGTCATTTCATTGCTGTCATTCACCTCTCTGAAAGCCTCATGGAGAGGATACATTTTCTAATGTCTGTATATAGTATATATACTACATAAATATATAAATTATATATTACACTAATTTATGTCTTGTTTTTCAAACAAGAATGAATAAATCTATTCATCTTACTCTCCCAATAAGTCTTTGAAGTGCCTTTCTGTGGATGTCCTTGTGTCTTTGAATTGTTGATTGGTAGCAGTCCTTTGTTCCATCTGCGCCTTCGTCCCCTGGTACATGGGCTTATTTGGGTGATGAGAGGTAAGCATCCCATCTCTCCCATGCCCCTCCAACCCACAGAGGACCTCCTTCCTTCTCTTGGAAAACACCTAACTGCCACATAGGGTAAGATGTTTACCACTTTCTATTGGCCATGGGACCTCTGGGTTACTTGTGGCTGTGACCTCAAAAATGAAGCTAGACAAAAAGCACAATGTGCTCCATCCCTCATGCACCAGAGGGTCTGGGAGTTAGGGTACCACTTCTGAAGCCGTCTTCTGATGTTTTAGGATGGGGAATCTCCGGCAACAGTCTCTGGCAGATCTTGCAGTGGTGGTAGGGTTGGTTTAGATAGAATAAAAGCCTCAGGATCCCAAACATGGTCAACCTCTCTAGCTTTTCAGAGCTATTTATAGTTAAGGATGCTTTACTTCCTCCTGTTTCTCTTCATTTCTTCCATTAAACACAGGTTCCCAGCAGTCTCTGAGGTGCCTCTGTGCAAAATGGAGGCAAGTTATCTCTCTGCACACTCACTCATGATGCGGTACAAGAAAATCCTTCTGGGTGATGCTAACCCTAAGGACACATGACTTGGTAATTTCAGCCCCATCCAGTCCCACTACCTGATTGGCATCATATACAGTGGCCCTGAGGAGTCACTTTCTCACAAAGATTTACTTTCATTATGTCTGCAAAGGTCCTGGCTAAAAGGCAGGGGAGCAAAAGCTTGAGAGAGGAGGAGCCAGAGGCTACAAAGTCATCTTGGGCCACTATGCGGGTTCCCCAATGCATACATGGGTGAAATCATGGACCCTGAAAGCAGAACTGTTTTAGATGCTGCCTCTTAGCTATACTGTCCCATAACCAAGGTTTGGGTTTACCGGAATGCTCATATAAAGTAAAGCTAGCTGACACTCAAAATGGCCCAACGAACAATCAGGAGTTTGAGACACCGACACACAGACACACACACACACACACACACACACACAGAGACACACACACACATGGCCCTGCACCAATTACACTGCTAGGTCCCGACTCTTACCCGGCTCTATATTTGGTTATTTGCACACATAGAGGTGACAGAAAGTAAGTCTTCAAAAGGTCCGTTGTGTAAATGGGTGTCAAATTAGATGACTGTCATGAAAGAGCCCCTTCAGTCTTCTACACAACGTAAGAAGGGAACACTCTCTTCTGGGAATCAGTAATCCAGTGAGACATGATGTGCAGCCTGGCATCCCACTGAAAGAAGAGAAACGGGCTGGAGTTAGGGCTTAAGTTTGTAGAGTACTTGTTAGTATGTACAAAGCCCCAGGTTTGATGACTCACCAGCACTGCATAAAAACTGGGCATAGGGACTGGAGAGATGGCTCAGCAGTTAAGAGCACTGACTGCTCTTCCAGAGCTCCTGAGTTCAGTTGTAAGCACTCATGTCAGATGTTTCACAACCTGAGAGCGGGGCAACTACAGATCCAAGGAAACTGACACCCACTTCTTGCCTCTGTGGACACTAGGGAATGTGCATGGACACGGGGGTGCAGAGGGCATGGGGGGATGGAGGTAGGGGATGGGGCATGGAGGGGGGGAAGTGTGAGCACATACACACATACACACACACACACACACAGGGAGGGGGAGGGAGAGACATGAAGAGAAATAAAAAATCTTTTTAAAACATTGGGTGTGGTGGCTGCCTGCCAGTAATCTCAACTCAATACTTAGGAGATGGAAATATAAGAATCAGCAGAGGGTCATCCTGCCAAAGTAGGTGTGTGTTAGGCTTGGAACATATAAGACCTTGTCTCAGAGAGGG
>NW_021604621.1:1095389-1122857 GCF_004785775.1 Grammomys surdaster
GGGAAGGGAGGGGAGGGGAGGGGAGGAGGGGAGCTGGAAACCAGGCATGGTGGCCCATGCTTGGAATTCCAGCACTCTGGAAGCTGGAACCCCAAACTTGAGGCTAGCCTAGTTTAAATGGTGAACTGAGGATGTATAGTTAACTCTGTCTGAAAATATAGCATCACAGGTGTTGGAGCCCAGTATCCCAACAATTCAGCTGAGTTACATCAAGTATTTCCCTAAGCTTCTGAAACTCTCCTGAAATGACTATTGGTCTCACTTTTCTGATGACCCAAGGCCATTCCCTGCAGAAAGGTGGAGCACTGGGAGAGGCCATATTTCCAGTAACATCTCCCTGGCCATCTCTGATTAAAGCTGGAACCTGGAGTTGATATTTTCCAACCACCCAAGGCAACTCTTCCAGAGCCTGACCCTTGCCTTTCTGACTTCAGCCAATTAAGTGAAAATGGGTTTAGACTGTTGGCGTAAGCCCAGAGTGCTGGTGGGGCTGGCACAGTCACAGTTTTTTCAAGCTGTTGTCAAGACATTGTGGATAATAGGCAATTTCATCAGCTATGAACCGAAAAGACCTGCCTCAGCCAGAATTTTTGCTGCCAAAGAGATAGGAGAGAATTAATTGCCACCATTGGAAGGGGGCATACTGTTTTGTTTTGTTTTAGTTTGGTTTGGTTTTTCAAGACAGGGTTTCTCTTTATAGCCCGGGCTGTCCTGGAACTCACTCTGTAGACCAGGCTGGCCTCGAACTCAGAAATCCACCTGCCTCTGCCTCCCAAGTGCTGGGATTAAAGGCGTGCGCCACCACCACCCGGCTGAAAGGGGCATACTTATAATGTAGGATCAAATATCTCCCAGCAGCCAAGAGGATGGGAGAAATAACTATTACCTTCCTTACCCTGCAGCCCGAAAGCCAGTCTGTGGGTGAGCCAAGAAGGACATCCTCCCAGAAGCAGGAGGAAGGAAGTCTTGAGAGCTCTGCTCTGGGTCTACAAGGACCTCTCAGGTGGAAAGCCCCATCCTCCTGCAAGCCACAATTATGTGGGAATGGTGAAGGTTTGCCTTCTCACAGAGACGGACTGCTTGTTTCATTGGCATTGGTACTGCCAGTGACTACCACAGGCACCCATATACCCTTGTACCAGGTCCCTTGTGAAGACGTGCCCTAGTAGTAAGCATGAAGTTTTCAGTCAGACCTAGGCCTCAGAGATGAGCTCACTTGAAGTTTCCCTGCTCTCTTGTCTCTGGATGTTGATGGCTTATTCTTAATTCCTTCTTCAATAGGCGTGCATACACACGCATACACACACATGCGTGCACACGAGCACGCAAAAAATGCCCCTCCTCTTAAATAGAAAAAACGATGTGTATGAACATTTTTCATATGCTAGGCACTCACCTAAGTGTTTTATATGCATGATTTCTTTTACTCTTCACAACATTTGGATGAGAGAGCATCTATCTCCAGCGAAGAAAGTTGACTCCTAGAGAAAGGTTTAGTCACTCTCTCAAGGTCCCACAGACGATGGTACCAGTCAGTTTTTCTACTCAGTCCATGCTTTCAACTGTCACTCCACAGTACACTAGCCTGGCCCCACATTATGAAGCACTTCCTTCCCATGGATACAGAGTCATACTGCAGTCACACTCACCGGAAAATGGCATGTGATTAATGCTCTGGGTCCAGGCAGACTGCAGCCAGTGTGGATAGCCACAGAATGTGAAATGCAGAATGCTGGGAGCCATTGTGCCCCCAACCTCTCTCTACTCAGCCTGTGCTTGGGCCAGTTACCTTTCATAAAGCCGGGGTGACACAAACTTATATGCACATGGTCTTTCATGAATTCAGTAGTGCTGTCTTCCAAAGCCACACTCAAAATATGCATGTGAGTTTCCAGGTAGTCCTTTACTCTGTCCCATCTGCCCATTATAGGGACACTTATGATCCTCAACCTAGGCTCCAAGTCTCCAAGGATATGTGACAGTATGCTTGCTGACATATCCAAGCACCACAGTGTGGCTCATTTTCCTAATACATGAGATTGTCTCAAAAGACTTGGAAGGAAAATATCATTTGTGTGACATATTAAATATTTTTAAATAAAGATATCATGATGCCAAAAGTAACATGATACAAAAAAGCTGGGTGTGACTCATATCTATAAGCCTAGTACTCAGAACTAGTGGAGGCAGGACTTGGGCCATGTGAGACTTTGCCACCACTAACAACTCACCCCTCAAATACTCAAAATGACGACAACAAAATCGTGGAGAAAAACATAAACTTTGACAGATTTCGGGTTTTTTTTCTTTCTTCCTTTTGTTTCATTTTGATTACTTTGCATACTTTAAAAGAATACTGAGAATTTCAACTACACTCCAAATGTATCACATAACCCCAGGTACATTTCCTTACCTAACTACTTGATAATCAATAATCACCTTCTTTCTTCTCAACTCCTAGCCATGCTTTGACAGGAATGATGCGTATACTCTGTTTCTAGCAGACGAGTGAGATGAGCCAGTGGCAAAGACCCCAAGGGGAGGCTGCCTAGGATTGACCCGTTTCTGAAAATCTGGACCCGAGCAGAGATCAAGAACCTCCGAGGTACAGAGGCTAGAGAGATGGGCCAGGAAGAGATGCTAAGATAAAGCAAGCCTCCCTCTCCCCACCCTCTAGACCAGTGCTTCTCAACCTTCCTAATGTGGCGACTCTTAATACAATTCTTCATGTTGTGGTGACCACCCCCTCACACACACACTATAAAGTTACACTTTCGCTACTACTTCTTCACTATAATTTTGCTGCTGTTATGAATAGTAATGTAAATATCTGTGTTGTCCAATGGTCTCAGGTAAGTGCTGTGAAAGGGTGATTCAATACCCAAAGGGGTGACAACCAACAGGTTGAGAACCATTGCTCTGTACCCTAGTGTTGCCTATTACACACTTCTGATTTTGAAGCAAGATCTCCCTCTGTGTGCTGGAGCGATGGCTCAGCAGTTAACAGCACTGACTGCTCTTCCAGAGGTCCTGAGTTCAATTCCCAGCAACCACATGATGGCTCACGACCATCTGTAATGGGATCCGATGCCCTTTTCTGGTGTGTCTGAAGACAGTGACAGTGTATTCATATACATAAAATAAATAAATCTTAAAAAAAAAGATCTCCCTCTGTCTACATAGCCCAGGATAGCCTTGACCTTCCTGCCTTAGCCTCCTTAATGGTAGGGATATATATATATATGTGGATATATATGTATATATATGTATATGTATGTATGTGTATACATACATATACATATATATGCTATCATATATATGCCATCATGCTGGCTCTACAATGTACTTAAGCAAAGGGACAGCCTGGGCAGAGAGTAAGGTCCCCTGCAAGAGGGAGCTTGCTGCATCTGCAATGAACAGAGCAGGGATGACTTGTAGACTAACCTGACCAGTTCACCCCACAATCACAGCTTGATTCTATTTCCAGCACAGTGGCTGATTTGCTCTGTGATGGGGATCAAGTCATTTCACCTCTTTGGGACTCTTCTGTAAAATGAAGGTGACTGTGTCTTCAGCCTCCCTCTGCGACTGCAGGGATTAATAAGGTGGTGCTGGAAAAGCAGCTATAAAAATCCTCCTTCTTAGCTGTACACGCTTACCAAGTGTAAATCAAGCTGCCCCATTTGCAGTTGGTCCACAGAAACTAATTAAGCTTCTATTAAGTGCCTGGAACTAGAAACTTGGCCCAAACAAGACTGAGGGCCTGTTTCCTTCAAATATCCATTCCTGCCAGGCAAAATTGGCTTCTGTCAGTTCCCCTCAAATTGAACATGCATAGCCTGCACCCTCTCAGCCTTTCTTCTGAAACTGAGACGCTCTGGGGCTGCCCAGTGGAGTATCACTACCTTTCAAGAAGAGGCAGGCAGACCGGAGGCTCTTCCTGGCTTCTGGCCAACACCCTGACTTGTTTCCTTGACACCCGTACTCTTCCTTGACACCGTGCTCTTCCTTCACCCTCTTCCTCTTTGCTAGAATTCCTATCCTACTTCAACATAGAAGCTTAAACCTCCTTTAATCCCAGCACTTGGGAGGCAGAGGCAGGCGGATTTCTGAGTTCGAGGCCAGCCTGGTCTACAGAGTGAGTTCCAGGACAGCCAGGGCTACACAGAGAAACCCTGTCTCGAAAAAACAAAAAACCAAAAAAACGAAGAAGCTTAAACCTCCAGGGACTAAACCACCAACCAACGAGTACACATGGAAGAACCCATGGCGCCAGCTGCATATGTAGCCGAGGATCAACTTATCTGGCATCAATGGGAAGGGAGGCCCTTGGTCCTGTGAAGTCTTGATGCCCTAGTGTAGGGGAATGCCAGGGTGGGGAGGCAGGAGTGGGTGGGTGAGTGGGTGGGTGGGTGGGGGAGCACCTTCATAGAAGCAGGAGGAGGGGGATGGGATGGGGGTTTGTGAACGGGAAACTGGGAAAGGAGAAAACATTTGAAATGTAAATAAATATAATAACCAATAAAAAAGAAAGAAAGAAAAAAAAGGGTAGCTCAGTTGGTAAAGCACTTGCCTAGCACATAGAAGGCTTTAGGTTCTACTCCCAGAACTGCAAAGAAAAGCAAAGTAGGGAAGGGTGTTAATTTAATTTAAAAAAAGAGCAGTCATTTAAAAATTGATGTGTGTGTGTGTGTGTGTGTGTGTGTGTGTGTGTGTGTGTTTCTGTGTGTCTCTCTATGTGTCCATCTGAGGAGTCCAGAAGAATATGTCAGGCCCTTTGGCATGTAAGTGTTTTTGAGTTGCCCAGTGTGGGTGGTGGGATTCAAACTTAGGTCAAAACAATAAGGAAGCAGGCAAGTGCTCTGAACTGCTGAGCCATTTCTCCAGCCCCAAGTACTCACTTGTTAAAACATTTGTGCGTGTGTGTAACAGGTAAATAAAATATGCCTCTCTGACATAGCATATTTTATTACAGTTTTAAAAATTGTTAAAAAATGTTCATAGCAGCCTTATTTACAATAGCCAAAAGCTGGAAAGAACCCAGAAGTCCTTCAACAGAGGAATGGCTACAAAAAAATGTGATACATTTGCACAATAGAATATTAATCAGCTATTAAAAACAATGAATTTAAGAAATTCTTAGGTAAATGGATGGAACTAGAAAATATCATCCTGAGTGAGGTAACCCAATCACAAAAGAATGCACATGGTATTCACTCACTGATTATTGGATATTAGCCCAGAAGCTTGAAATACTCAAGATTCAACTCACAGACCACATGAAGCTCATGAATAAGGAAGACCAAAGTGTGGGTGCTTTGGTCCTTCTTAGAAGGGGTAACAAAATACTCAAGGGAGCAAATATGGAGACAAAGTGAGGGACAGAAACTGAAGGAGGGGCCATCTGAAGACCATTCTACCTGGGTATCCATCCCTTGTGCAGGCACCAAAGGTAGACGCTGATGTGGATGTCAGGAAATGCATGCTGACAGGAGCCTGATATAGCTGTGTCCTTAGAGGTCTGCAAGAGTCTGACATATTCAGAGGTGGATGCTCACAGCTAACCATTGAACTGATCAAGGCGATCCCAATGGAGGAGTTAAAGACTGAAGAAGCTGAAAGGGTTTGTGACCCCATGAGGAAAGCAACAATACCAACCAACTAGAGCTCCTAGGATCTAAACCACCAGCCTGGGAGCACTTAAGGAGGGACTCATGGCTCCAGCTGTATATGTAAGGGAGGATGGCATTGTGGGGCACAGGTGGGAGAGGAGATCCTTGGTCCCATGAAGGCTGGACACCGAGTGTGGGGGAATTTGAGGGTGGGGAGGTGGGGGGGTAGGTAGGGGCACATCCGCAGAGAAGGAGGAGGAGGGGTGATGGGATAGGGAGTTCCTGGGTGGGGGATGGGGAGGAATGGGGTAAGGGGATAACATCTGAACTGTAAATAAAATATCCAATTAAAAAAAAACAAAAACAACAAAATTGTATGTGCATGCATGCTCATGGCATAGCATGTGTGTAGAGATCAGAGGACAACTTGTGCATCCTGGGGACTGAACTTGGATCTTCAGGTTGACAGCAAGCACCTTTATCTATTGACCCATCTTGTTGGCCCCAGTATATTTTTACTAACTACATGGTCTTCATGCTGTGTTATACATCTCTAAACTTGTTTATCCTACTTATTACCTACATGCATGTAACCTCTAACCAACATCTCTCCAGTTCTGCTCTGTTCCCCACTCCTGGCAAGCACTGTTTTAGTTTTTATCTTTTGGTAGTAAAGTGTTTTTAGTTTCCACATATGAGTATGTTTGTGTGATATATGTCTTTCTGAGTCTGGGTCATTTCACTTAGCATGGTGATCTCTGTGTCTTTAAACATAGTGATCTCTGTGTCTATTAATTTTCCTATTCATTGCATAATTTCCTTATTCTTTATTGTTGAAACAGACTCCATTGTGCCTATGTAGTGTATTTTTATTCATCTGTCTATTGGTAGACATCTAGGTTTGTTCCATATCTTGGATACTGTGGACAGGGCTGCAAGGAAGACAGAAATGTAGGTATTCTTACAGTATGGTCCCTTGACTCCTTCAGCTATAAACCCAGAAGAGAAAATGTTGAATCATATGAATAAAAAAAAATCTCAGAATCCATTTTTTTACTTCCTTCTTTTCTTCTTTTGTTTTAACAGAGCCTCACTTTGTACCTCAGGCTACCCTAAAAACTTGTGATCCTCCTCCCTCAGCCTCAATTATAGGTACGCACCACTGTACCCAATTAAACTCCAAACCAGTAGTAGCTTCCCAGGGGGCAACTTCTTGAGTTTACCCACTTTGCCAGGGTTTATCTCAAATCTTTTTCACTTTCATCTAGGCAGTTTACCAACCTATAGCCTTATGGAAAATGTTAGCAGGATAACAATTTTCAAGGAATTATGGGGAAAGGGGGGAAATTCTGTTCCTAAGATCATTACTAAGTCTCCCAGCAAGCAAATTCAGTTTCAGTTCAGGAACCACTGATGGCTCTCCCTACTCCTACCTCAGTAGGACATCTCATCTTCTGACATTCCTCTGACTTCTCAATAACATTCTGGTGACAACTTTTTATGCCTATTTTCCCTCTAAGCTGATTTATGTCTCCATTTTCTCTTTCTGAGGAAAAAAAAAACCAATCAGAGACTTTCATTAGGTTTTGAGCCACAAGATTAGCTAAATAAGACCTTTGGGAACTGGGACAAAGAGCTTCCTGCAAAGTGCATTTACCTACTTATTTATTTATTTATTTATTTAGAGATGAGGTTTTTCACTACACAACGCTGGCTGGTCTGGAACTTGCTATGTAGAGCACTTGGCACGCACTATGTCTACCACACTGGCCTCCCACTCACAGAGATCCACCTGGCTCTGCCTCTCTATAGTGCTGGGATTATAAACCTGTACCAAGACACCCAGCTTTGAATCTGATCTTTTCACTAATATGCATGCCCCGTGACCTTTGTAATAGAGCTATTGGGATCTTTTACTTGGAAAAGGAATGGACAAGAGGAGGAAATACTTAACATACAATAAATGCATTGTGTCTGGCACACAGACATACATGCAGGGAAAACAGCTATACACATAAAGTAAAAAAAAATAAGATAAAGTAAAAATTTTAAGTCCTAAAATAAAAATGATTTCAAGTTCTTGTCTGCCTCACCCTTTAATGTACACATTTGACAACCACTTTTCAGTATGGACAAGCTGTTTGCAGTGGTTGGAAGCAAATGCAATTCCTACTTCCAGTTATGACTCAATTGCCAGATGGCCTTAGCCACCAAGAGGACAGGCAGACCTGCCCTCTCTTCTAGTACAGTGGATATGTACCAGGCCCCCACTCAAAGAACAAACTAGAAAATGACAGACTTCATTTTTTTGAGCTGTAGAAAAGACAGATTTTGTTGCTGCTGCTGCTGCTGCTGCTGCTGTTGTTGTTGTTGTTTTGAGGCATTTAAGGTAAGAGTGACAACACCTGGTCTGGAAGAGACTAATTTGATTCACAGCTATTATAGTGCTGGCCCACAGCTAACTTAGCTCAGAAACAGAACTGGAAGGGCCCTAGACCAGAAACAGACTTTGATTCTTTTATTTTGTTGTATACATTTTAAATATTAAAAGAAATGTGTTTGTGGGAGCGTGAAAAGTTTGCAGTGTACATTTAACCCAGTTTAGTGGCCAGTTGTTTAGCCTTTGCCTTTTCCAGCTTGGCAATGTGAGCAACAGGCTTAGGACTCAGGATGTTGCCTCCCCAGTGGCGGCAGATCTGTCATTGTAATTGGTCCTAATAGCTACCACCAGCTTAGCCACGGCACCCTTGTCTTCCAAGGTAACCTGTGTGACGACAACAATGGTGTACGTCTTCCAGCGGACCAGGCACCCCAGCCTGGCCTTTCCCTTGATGATGCAGTAGGTCACCCCCATCTTTCCACACAGGGCAGGCAGGAAACCCACCAGCTCAATGGGGTCTCCGTCATGAGCAATCACCACCAGCTGAGCCTTCTTGTTCCCTACCTAGGTGAAGACTGTGTTGATTCCTGCTCGGAGGACAGGCGCTTTCTTAGCTTGGACGTCCCCTTTGCCAGCAGCTTTCTTCTCAGCACAGGCCAGTAGGCTTTACTTCCTCTCTTGCTTTGTCTCTGGCCTGTACTTGTGGGCAAGCTTAAGCAGCTGAGTAGCTGTTCGCCTGTCCGGGGCCTGGGTGAACTGGTTAATGGCAGGAGGTACTTGGAGCCGCTTCTAGAGGATGGCTCTTTGTCGCTGCAGCCTGTAGCGGGCCCTGTAGCGAGCTATCTGACGGGAAGCGTGCGATCTCTTTTGGGCTGGATGTCCTGCTCAATGCCGGAAGTTCTTGGGCCTTTTCTCAAAAGATTGACCACCTTTTTGGCCTTCTCTTTCTTCATGACGGCGCGGAGCCAGGGCCAACTTCTTCTTGGCCTTCTTTCCTTTGGGCATCTTGCTTGGCTGGAGGAGAGAGAAAGAAGAGGAAATTGTGGGTAATAAGTAAGCAGCTGCAGAGATCGAGAGCCCAGAACTCACTCCCCCCCCCTGGGGGTTTTTTTTTTTTTGGTTTTCGAGACAGGGTTTCTCTGTGGAGCCCTAACTGTTTTGAAACTCACTCTGTAGACCAGGCTGGCCTCGAACTCAGAAATCTGCCTGCTTCTGCCTCCCAAGTGCTGAGATTAAAGGTGTGTGCCACCACCGCCCCAACAAAAATTACTCTTAACCACTGTGTTAACTCTCCAAGCCCAGACATCTATCCTTGCAGCTCTTCCAAGGACTAGTTGTGTGGCTTTAGACCTCAACTTCTCTGTGGCTATCAACGTCTTTGCATTTGCTTGGTTGAGTGCTTAGTTTTGTTTTTAATATTATTTTGTTATGTATATGTTAGAGTGCCTGGCTATATGTATAGATATACCATGTTCACACATGTGCCAGGGTAGGTCAGAAGAGGATTCAGATCCCCTGGAACTGAAGCTGCAGCAGTCATGAGCCGCCATGTGAGAGCTGAGAACTCAGGTCCTCTTCCAGTCTCTTAGCTGCTGAACCATCTCTCTACTCTCGATTGATTATTTTTGAGGCACTGCCTCCTGTATCCCAAGCTTGCCTCAAATTCATATATGGAGACAAGAATGACATTGAAACACCTGATTCTTCTGCCTTCACATTCCTAGGACTGAGATTACAGGACTCTGCTACTGTACATGGTTTCTGTACAGTAACCAAGGCTGAATCTCAGAACCTCCTACATAAGCAAGCATTCTATCAGTTATGTCACAAACCAGGTCCATCAATATCCTGTTACCATAGAGTAAGTGGTCTAGGAATATTGGTGTATTATAGGCTTTTTTAAAAGAAAAAAATTTTTGAAACAGGGTTTCTCTGTGTAGCCCTAGCTGTCCTGGAACTCACTCTGTTGACCAGGCTGGCCTCAAACTCACAAAGACTCTGCCTCCCCACCCCTGGATCTAGCATTATAGGCTTTCAATTTAAACACTTAGGAGGCGAGAGCTGGAGAATCTTGTGCTCCAGGCCAGTGTGGGATAAGAATCTGTCTCTAAATACACACATTATAAATAATAGGTTAAAATAGAGGGTCTATTAGCTTTTTCTTTTGTTGCATTCACTGTTCCTTTAGTAAAGGGTCTCACTATGTAGCCCCTTTGGGATTATAGACACATGCAACCCTCCTTCTGTTGGCTTAAAAAAAAAATAAAAGCACGGGTCAAGGTAGGAGCTGGAGATAAAACTTGGTAGTACATTTGCTTAGCATGCTTGAAGCACTGGGCTCAATTCCCAGCACCAAATAAAACCAAATGTTGTGGCACACACCTATAATCCCAGCACTTTTAGAGGCAGGAGAATCAGAAGTTTAAGATATCTTAAGCCGGCCGGGCGGTGGTGGCGCACGCCTTTAATCCCAGCACTTGGGAGGCAGAGGCAGGCGGATTTCTGAGTTCGAGGCCAGCCTGGTCTACAGAGTGAGTTCCAGGACAGCCCGGGTTACACAGAGAAACCCTGTCTCAAAAACCAAAAAAAAAAAAAAAAAAAAAAAAAAAAAAAAAAAAAAAAAAAAAAAAGATATCTTAAGCCACATAGTAATTTCAATGCAGATCTTGACTACAAAATACTCTGTCTTCAAAAAAAATTTTTTTTCTGTAAACATTTTTTTTGATGCCGTCTTTAATGGTCTTCCAGCCACAGGCTTCCAACCACTAGAAAAGGTGTCTGCCCTGAGCCTGTTTTTCTTTCTGTTTTCTTTTCTACTTTTAAAAAATTTATTATTTGTTTGTTTATTAATGAAGTAGTGTCTCACTATATTAGCTGTGTCTGGCCTGGGACTCCATTTGCAGACCAGGTTGGTCTTGAACTCACAAAGATCCACCAGCCTCTGCCTCCCAAGAACTGGGATTACGGGTTTGTGCCACCCCACTTAGCAAGCATGGCTTCCATTTCAGCATTTTTAATGCAAGTAAGTCCTTCTACCATCATTCAAACATTCCATAGGTCAGTAATTATTCCAGGACAATCCTTCAGTTCATAAAAGTTAAACACCAGAACGAATTGCAAAGCTTGCAAGCTTGCTTGTTCCTGCTGCTCTTACTGAACTATGGCTGTCATCTTTTAAATCCTGAGATGATTCTCTCTCCCTGTGATACTAACTGACTTCACACTGTGACACATACACACATGAGAAATGAACTCACACGAAACCTAAAACAAAATGCATTCAGCTAAGTCTCAAATGAGATAAAACAGTTTTTTTTTTTTTTTTGGTTTTTCGAGACAGGGTTTCTCTGTGTAGCCTGGCTGTCCTGGAACTCACTCTGTAGACCAGGCTAGCCTTGAACTCAGATATCCACCTGCCTCTGCCTCCCAAGTACTGAGATTAAAGGCGTGCGCCACCACTGCTCAGTGATAAAACACTTTTTAATTAAAAAAAAAACCTAGGTGTATGAGACAAATCTTTCAGAACAGGAATAATTTTAAGAAAAGGAGTAAAACCATGATTTCTGTTGTTATTTAGAAAAAAGCCTTTACTTCCCCCACACATGCCATTATAGGGGATAGAGCCTGGGTTTCCAGGTCCCTGGAAAAGAGCCTGGGGTTGTGCTAAGTAACACATAAACATCCTCATTACAGTTTCCCCTCCCTCTACTTCTCCCAGGTCCTCCCCCCAACTCACATCTAGCTCCACTCCCTTTCTGTTTTGTTTTTTTTTTTTTTTAAAACAGGCTTCTGCGAGTTAGTGACAAAATAAAATAGGTCCTGGAGCTGAAAAAAAAAAAGTGGACACATGCCCTCATCCCTAAACCAGAAGCTATGTCCATATGATAACCACTTGCAAATGTAAATAAGTTTTTTTCTAAGGTCTTACTGGGGAAAGAAACTACTCCCAAGTGTAGGCTGCATGCCTAATAGTAGATGGCCAACAGAGAACACACTCAAAGGCATCTTTGAAGTTTCCTTGTTTGTGACTGTGTCCTTTGAAAGCTCTCTGGGATGTTTACATTTTTGTTATTTGTTTGTTTGGTTTTACTTATTTGTTTTTGAGACAGACTCTCCCTACGTAGCTCTGGCTGTCCCGGAACTTGCTATGTAGACCAGGGTGGCTTTGAACTCAGAGATTCACCTGCTGCTGTCTCCCAAATGCTGAGATTAATGGTGTGCACCACCACACCCAGCTTGAGATGTTTACTAAAGTAAGAGATCCACCTTGGTTTGGTCATTGAACTTATGTGGCTGAGAGGGGTCGGGTCACATAAGCCTCAGGAGTGAGAAATCAGATATAGGTAAGATCTAGAAATGGGAACAACCTAGGAAGAATGCTGATACCAGAAGAAGCTAGAAATAATCACCGGAATGTAACTCCAAAGTCCATCGAGTACAGTACATTCTGGAAGAAGGCCAGTATGTTAGGGCCAAAGGGCCAGACTCCAAAAAGGAAGATTTTATTTTGTTTGCCTGTTTTTAAAGACAGTCTCATAGAGCCAAAGCTGGGCCATCATGTCCTTATCCTTCACCTGAATGCTGGGATTGCAGGAGAAAGCCATCACACTTATGTGTGTGTGGGGCGGGGGGAAACGTGTCCAGGGATGGAACCCAGAACCTTTTTGTTGTTGTTGTTAGGTTTTTCGAGACAGGGTTTCTCTGAATAGCCCTAGCTGTCCTGGAACTCATTCTGTAGACCAGGCTGGCCTCGAACTCAGAAATCTGCCTGCCTCTGCCTCCCGAGTGCTGGGATTAAAGGCGTGCGCCACCACTGCCCGGCATGGAACCCAGAACCTTATTAATGCCATACAAGCACTGTACCATAGAGCTACAGCCACAGCAGAGAAAGAAAGTTCTTCATCAACCCCCTCCTAGTCCTGCAAAGTGTAACAAATTTCTATCTTCACTCTGTGCTGTTAAAGTTGGTCATTTACAAATCTGTTTGGCAAGCTTTGTAAGGGAAAGGGCCATGCTTTGGCTTAATGGGATTGTTTTCAACTTAACATTATCTGCATGTGAGCTGTGTTTGTGTATGTATGGTTATGTACACCATTGTGTGGGTGTATATGACCATCGAACACATGTGGACTCCAGGAGGAGCTTCGGGTGTCTTTGTCCCTACTGCCCTCTGCCTAGCTGCCTTAAGGCAGGGGCTCTCCTCACTTAACAGGAATCTCACCATTCCAGTAAGGTTGGTTTGTGACAAAAAGAGCTCCTTTGACCTGCATCTGATGTAGGGATTAATCACAAATTTCCAGGCTTTTGCATGGAAAATAGGGGTTTAAATTCAGGTCCTCCTGATTGTATGATAAACACTCTTCTCTACCCATCCATCTCCTCAGCCCCTGGTGGAATGTTTTAGTGTTGTTTTATTTTGCAGGACTGGGGAATAAGGCCTCTCAGATACTAGGCAAGTGCTCCACCACTGAGCTATATAGCCCCAGCCCTGGTGGTGGTTTTCTGTGGGTGGTAGTGGGTTTTTTGTTTGTTTTTGGTGGTGGTGGTTGGTTTTTTTTTTTTTTTTTTTTTTTGTGAGTTCTCACCATGTAGTCCAGGATGGGTTTAAACCTGTAATCTTCTGGCCTCTGCCTTTTGAGTTTGAGGAACGAATACAGGCCACCGTGCTCAGTTTGAAGGCCCTGTTTTATTCATATCTGTAGTCCAGAGGCTGACAGCTGTACTGCATCCCAAGCTTCTCTTTACAAGATTCGTAAAAGAGAAATGGCTGAGGACCAGAAGAGCACTTGCTACTCTTCCACAGGACCTGAGTTCTGTTGTCAGCACACCCCTGAGTCAACAGTCTCACAACCTCCTGGAACTCCAACTCCAGGGGGATCCAGCACCTCTGGCCTCCACGGATACCTGCGTTCATGTGGATGCACGCACACAAAGGCACACATACATTATTAAAGAGTATAACACATAAATATATTTTTTAAAGAAATCCCAGACATAATAGTCCACACCTAATTCTAGAGCTCCAGAGGCTGAGGCAGATAGATCTCTGTGAGTACAAAGCCAGTTTGAGCTGCACAGCAAGTTTCAAGCAGGCTGGAGCTACACATTGAGACCCCCTTTCAAAAGAACAACAGCAACAAGATTATAAACGACCGGGTTGAGCAGAGGGAGGGATTCAGACTCTCCTAGGTATCTGCCACCCAGAGGAAAAGTGAAAGCAGATGAAAACACCCCTTTGGGTGGGGTTGGTTAGATTGTTTTTTTCAAGGAAGCTTGTTTACACGATTCTCTGAGTGGCTCTGTGCTTTGCAGTTAGCTGGAAATATGAAATATAGGCTAGAGGGGACCCCTCAGCCTTTTCTAGAACAAAATGAGTTGCGCTGCCTCTCTCCTTTTCCCTCCAGGTCAGAGATCAGCTCTCCCCCTCATAAGGATACCAGCCAGCTCTTAACCGTTCACACCATCAAAACCATCCAAACTCGTTCATTACTTACCTTTATGAGCCACTGTCAGCCAGAGACAGATGTATATTAAGGAGTTTACAGTAAGGGGGTTACAGGGTGTTGGGTTTTTTTGTTTTTGTTTGTTTGTTTGCTTGCTTGTTTTTTTTTTTAAGAGGGAGACCTACAATGTAGCCTTGGCTGGCCTCAAACTAACAGTCTTTCTGCTTAGTATCCCAAGTGCTGGAACTAAAGGCACATACCTCCAATCCTGTCCTGAGTTTTGTTTTTCCCCTAAGGAAACATTAGTTCTTTTTTTTTTTTAAAGGGGTTTTCAGCTGATTACATTGAGCCCATCCAGAAATAGGAGAATTTTTCTTAATGTCCAACCACTCTGGTCATTAGTCATACTTATTAATTACCTTTGAAACACCCAATATCTGTTTTCATAATTATTTTTTAATTTTTAATTTTAGGGACTAGAGACATGGCTTAGATGTTACGTGGACTTTTGCAAGGGCCAAAGTTCCATCCCCAGAATCACACTAGGCTGCTAATGACTGCCAGTAATTCTAGCTCCAGGGATATCCAGTGTCTCTGGCGTCCATGATCACTGTACTCAATGCACAAACCTATGCCCAGACATACTTGTGTGGGGTGAGGGTCAGAGAACAACTTTTGGGAGTTCTGCCCTGAGCTCTGGGGACAAAAATGCAGTATTGAGTTGTCTTAGTCAGGGCTTTCTAGAGTCACAGAACCTATGAAATGTCTTTCTATAGAGGGAATTTATTGTGATGACCTACAGTCTGTAGTCCAGCTAACCCAATAATGGCAGCTGTGGATGGGAAGTCCAAGAATCTAGCTCAGTCCCATGAGGCTAGTTGTTTGAGCTGATCTTCTGTAGAAGTAGATTCTTTTTTAATTTGTTTGTTTGGTTGGTTGGTTTTTCGAGACAGGGTTTCTCTGTGTATCCCTGGCTGTCCTGGAACTCACTCTGTAGACCAGGCTGACCTCGAACTCAGAAATCCACCTGCCTCTGCCTCCCAAGTGCTGGGATTAAAGGCGTGCACCACCACCGCCCAGCATAGAAGTAGATTCTAACAGATGTGCTATCAAGTAAATGCAAGCAGGCAAATAAGAGTGAATATTCCTTCTTCCAAGGTCCTTATGTAGATTTCCAGCAGAAGGTGTGGCCCAGATTAAAGGTGTGTACCTCCACACCTGGATCTGGGACTTCTTTTGTCCCAGGCTGACCTTGAACTCAGAGATCCCCCTTGCCTCAGTCTCCTGGGATTGAAGGCATGTACTACCTCGCCTGGGCCTAAACCCTTCATAGCCACTATGCCTCAAGATCTCCATGCCAAGATCCAGATCAGGAATTTGTCTCTTTCAGCCTCAAGATCTAGATCACATGTGAGCTCTCCAATTCTGGATTGTAGCTCATTGCAGATATAGTCAAGTTGACAACCAGGAATAGCCATTGTTAGCATTCTGTCTAAACTCCACCTTCACAGTTATCTGACAACACCCAGGTAGGTATGCTCCTCCCCACAGTTACCTGGCAACAGCCAGGTAGGCCTGCCCACTATAAAAGGGGCTGCTTGCCCCCTCCTCTCTCTCCCTTGTTCTCTTGCTCTCTTGCCTCTAGCTTCTCTCTGTTCCCTAGCCTCTCCTCCCTTCCCTCCCCTCCTCTCTCCACGTGGTCATGGCCGGCCTCCACTTCTCTCCTCTCTCTCTCCGCCATCTTCTCCCGTTTCTCTCCCTCCACCTTTGCCCTATCTCCTGAATAAACACCACCCCCCCAAACAATTGGTCTGGTGTTGTCTGTTTTAAGCTGCGCGCCGAAGTCTAACAGCCATTACATGGGTTTTCGTAGCAAACACTTTTAATTGCTTAGTCATTTGACTGGTGCTTTTTTTTTTGTGAGTCAGGGTCTCATGTAACTCAAGATGGTGTCAAATTTGCTAGGAAACCAAGAATGGCCTTGAACTCTCCTGCCTCCGGGATTAACTAACTAACTTCTTTGGTTCTGTTCTTTTGTTTCTTCCTTTCCTCTTTTGCCGCTTCCTCCTTTTTCTTCCCTCTGACACAAGGTCTCACTACTATATATAGCTGAGGCTGGCCTTGAACTCATAATCCTCTTGCCTGCAGGATTATAGATATGGGCCGCCAGGCTCGGTTTTGAGAGGACATTGGCTTTAGTAACAGGAAGCACAGCATAGCTGTCATACACTTCTTGTTGCTCATCTTGCCTGAGCTCTCAGCACACCGTCCCTTCCCCACTACTGCTCCATGCATTCATCCACCATGCCTGCCCTTTGCCAAGCCTCTTCTTTGGTTTTGCGTTGTTATTTCTTTTCGGGATACCAGCCTGGGTCTCATGGGACCCATTTCCTGAAAGATCCATTCTAGATCTCAATTTGATTTTGTTTCTCTACCTCCAAGTGCTGAGATTATGGGGGTGCACCACCCCAGGCTATTAAGCTTCTAGGGGAAGAGGATTGTGCGTTGTTCACTCTTTATGTCACCATGCTCCAGAGGGCCTCATATATAGGCAATCAAAACATTTATTCTGAATTATATATTAAATTTACAGAGCCCACCAGAATATACCTATAGCTGTTATATTTCACAAAGCCTTCTTTAAAAAAAATACTGTTGTTTTTAATTTTATGGGCTTTGGTGTTTTGCCTTCACGTATGTCTGTGTCAGACTGTCGGATCCCCTGGAACTGGCATTGCACACAGTTGTGAGCTGCCATGTGAGTACCAGGTCCTCTGAAAAAGCTAGTGCCCTTAACTACCAAGTCATCTCTCCAGCCCCACTTTCTCTAAGATTGATTTTTTTAAAATATTTTCAATGTGTCATATGAATACAGATGCCCTTGGAGGGGAGAGACATCACAAGCAGTTAGTTATGAGCCACCTGGCTGTGGGTGCTGAGAACCAAACATGGGCCCTTTGCAAGAGCAATACTTGTTCTTAACCGCTGAGCCATCTCTTCAGTCCCCAAAGTGGTTTAGGTTAGCTCCTTGCTGGACAGTTTTAAGAGCAATAATACACACAGAGCAGGGGGCTTTCTATGTAGTTGTCTAGCTGTCCTGGAACTCACTAGACAAGGCTGGCTTTGAACTCATAGAGATAAGCCCAATTCACAAGTACTGGTAATTCCAATGAGTCCAGCTCTCAAAGCCTCTTTTCTGGTTGGGCAGTGGTGCTGCAGGCCTTTAATCCTAGAGACAGGGTTTCTCTGTGTCTCCTTGACTCTCCTGGATCTCACTTTGCCTCCACAGAGTGCTGGGATTAAAAGTGTGAGCCACCATGCCTGGCTCAGAGTTTCTTTGTGTGTATGAAGCTAGCTTGAGACTCATGATCCCCCTGGCTTAATCGATAGTCATTATTTTGGTTTTGTTGATTGTTGCTGTTTTGAGACAAGATCTCACTATATATCTCTGGTGGCCCTCAGTGAACTTCCTTTGTACATCAGAGTGGCTTGGAACTGACAAAGATCTGCCTGCCTGCCTCCTCCAGAGGCTAGGATTAAACGTGTGTACCACCAGCAGCAGCTTGGTACTAATATTTTTTCATTCTAAAATTGTGTGACTTTTCCTTTACATCTAATTCATGGCTGTCTGGAATACTGTTAAAGAAACCGGAGTCTAAAAATACAGGTTTGCACTGGTCCAGTTAGCGTGTGTAAAAGGCTACGTTAGCAAGATTACCTTGTGATTGTGGCAGACTTAAACACTATGCTGATTCTTTCAGGGCTCTTCATGGATAATACTTTTTTTTTTCTTCTTTCAGGCATTAGGTAATCGGAATTTTACCATCCATTTATTTGGGAAAAGCCACACTCCTTCCCTAATTGAATAAACTAGATTCCAGTGATAAGAACAAAAGGTAAGTTTCTCTTGCCTTGTCCCTGGGTGACTCACCTTCATTTTCCCCTGAGGTTTGCCTTCCAGGTAAAAAGTACACAAGGCATTTAGAGTCGGTAAACAAGTTCTTTGGATGGGATGCGCCTGCGTCGTGGCTGTGGCTATCTTTGTGATGTAAAAGTGCTTTAATTTAACCCCTTTCATGCTTATGAACAAATTACCAGAGAGAGTGGTTGGGCGGCAACATTACCGGAAGACTCCGCCCCTCACCCCGGTCCAGCCAATCCGGAAAGGCTGGGTGGAGAACTTCCTTTGTAAGCCCGCCCCCTGGATAATTTAATGCCGCGCGCTGGGCGGGAATGTAAGATGGCGGAGTAGCAACGCGGTACTGTTGGTGTTCAGGTTGCTTGCTGACTTCCTTTCTAGTGGCGGCGGCGGAGGAGGCGGTGGCGGCAGCGGCGGTGACCACTGAGCACATTTGGGTAGTTGCCCAAGATGCCGAATATCAAAATCTTCAGCGGGAGCTCCCACCAGGACTTATCCCAGAAAATTGCTGATCGCCTGGGCCTGGAGCTAGGCAAGGTGGTGACTAAGAAATTCAGCAACCAGGAGACCTGGTAAGGACGCAGTTGGCATCTTGAGTGTACCTGACCTGCCCAGGCGATGGCAACTTGGGGGATGGAGCGGCCGTGGGATTTTTCTGGGCACAGAGGGTGGTCAGAAACGGGCAACTGAGGTTAGCTTGCCCCGCGGGTTGTTCCGTTATTTTATCTCCCGGGAGGGTCGCGTTCATCCTCGCCGCGCACGGTTAGGTGGAGCCAAGATGGAGGGGGGGGGAGGCGATGCCGCTACGTTTGGAGACTGGGGATGGAGGACCTAAAGTCGGGGGCTAATGACCTCCTGGAACGTCTGGAGGGGTACGGGCGCTTAGCTTTGGGCATGGGGACACGTGGCTTGTCGCTTCACTGTGGAGCGACAGTAAATTGGATTCGGTTCGCTTTCGGTCCGTAGACTAGTGTACATCAGAGAACCTATCGCGCTCTGAGCCCCATCATGGTCTTTTGCCTAGAATTGAAAAGTATTTTGGTTGGAAATGGTAGCATTCTGGTTTGGCCTTGGGAACATTGTGTTCTGAGGGCGCGAAAATGCTACCACGTCCCTTAGACTGGCACGCTGTCGGCTTTTCCTATCCTGTCTGGAGGAATCGAACTACCATTAAGTTAAATCCAGTTTATGGGGTAAAGTGATTGCTTTATAGCTCAGCATCCTTGATCTTCTGCAGCATCTCAGCTAAGTCATCCCGAAAAACATAGGGAAACACTAGTTGTAGAATTAGAATTTTTGACCTTTTCCAGTGCCGCTGCTAACAGATAATACAGGCGCTCCGCCCCCTCCTCCATTGTCGCTTCTCAATGTTAAGTGCGTGAGGATTTAGGGAACGGCTTACACGTGAATGTTAATTAACTGAAGACAAAATAATAACGCAGGGAAGAGCTAGCTCAAACAGTGAAGTGAAATTTGAATGTCCTGTTTTTGATGCTTTGCCTTAAAACTCGTCGCCCAGCACTAGTGTGATGTCGAATACCGCTAGGCAGAAGCAGGAGGATAGCCAGCCACAAGTTTGAAGCAAGCCTGGTCTGCCTGTTACTAAACTCTTCCTAGCTGCAGTCATCGTCCGCATGCACTATGAGAGAGTTGCACTATGCACGTGAGGGTTGGTCACCTGCTTCTTTCAGTGCCCCTTCTAACTAGATACAGAATCCTCTAGATCTCATGCACTATATTGTTTTCCTGTAGTAGATGAAATCAGAACACTGGCCATAATGCTTTTTCCTTAGCTTATTTTAATTTTGTTTTTAGAGTTGTTTTTTTTTTTCCTTAGGGGAAATCTACAGGACTCTTTTAACATCTACCCTCTTCTTTCTCTGCCTGTATTGGGGTTGCACACATGAGACATCACTACATCCATAGCCTACAATCTTATCTGTTAGGAGTCAATTTTTTCAACCAATGATCAATTAAATTAGAGAAGATTTATTTTTTTTCTGATAATCGTGTCTAAATGTTTTGTATTTTTCCTTTAAAATGGTTTCAAAATGTGTGTTTGTTAGCTAGTTAAAGGTCTTCTGTAAAGATGGCTTCTGCCTGGATTAGAATGCTGTTTAATTGTGATGCAAATGGTAGGGCAAACAGTGATAGCATCTGTAACCAGGCAATACCTTAGTCAAAAGAGGTGTGCAAGCTGCTGTTTTTATCTCTGACCATTATTACTCTTGGGCCTCAATAAAGCAGAACAGACTTTGAGAACAGCTTAGCTAGGGGTTAAGACTGTTTTTTTTTTTTCATTTAGTGGTTTTCTTTGACCATTTTGGTTATTAAGTCTTCTGTGTTTTCAGAAAAAAATGTGACGACTGCTTTGTCCTTGAACACACCAGAAACTGGGATTATATTTGTGGTGGTGGTCATGGGAGAAGAGAACAACATAGTTTTTTTCTACTGATTAATCTTGATTAAACCCAACTTGGATAATAAGGCTTTTTATGGTTTCTCAAAATTATTTTGTATATGTGTATTTTGCCTACATATAAGTTTAGCCCGGCAGTAGTGGCACACGCCTTTAATCCCAGCACTTGGGAGGCAGAAGCAGGTGGATTTCTGAGTTCCGAAGCCAGCCTAGTCTACAGAGTGAGTTCCAGGACAGTCCCAGCTACACAGAGAAACCCTGTCTCGAAAAACCAGATACACTGAAACTAATAGAAGAGAAGGTGGGGAAGAGCCTCAAATACTTGGGCACAGGGGAAAAGTTCCTGAACAGAACACCAATGGCATATGCTCTAAGATCAAGAATTGACAAATGGGACTTCATAAAATTGCAAAGTTTCTGTAAGGCAAAGGACACTGTCAATAGGACAAAACGACAACCAACAAATTGGGAAAAGATCTTTACCAATCCTTCATCTGATAGAGGGCTAATATCCAATATATACAAAGAACTCAAGAAATTAGACTCCAGACAACCAAATTACCCTATTAAAAAATGGGGTATAGAGCTTAACAAAGAATTTTCAACAGAAGAAACTCGAATGGCCGAGAAGCACCTAAAGAAATGCTTGGCATCTTTAGTCATCAGGGAAATGCAAATCAAAACAACCCTGAGATTCCATCTCACACCAGTCAGAATGGCTAAGATTAAAAACTCAGGTGATAGTAGATGCTGGCGAGGGTGTGGAGAAAGAGGAACACTCCTCCATTGTTGGTGGGACTGCAAGATGGTGCAACCACTTTGGAAATCAGTCTGGCGGTTCCTCAGAAAATTGGACATAGCATTACCCGAGGATCCAGCTATACCACTCCTAGGCATATACCCAGAAGATGCTCGAACATATAACAAGGACATATGCTCAACTATGTTCATAGCAGCCTTATTTATAATAGCCACGAGCTGGAAAGAACCCAGATGTCCTTCAACTGAGGAATGGATTCAAAAAACTGTGGTATATTTACACAATGGAGTATTACTCAGCTATTAAAAACAATGAATTCGAGAGTTTCCTAGGTAAATGGATGGAACTAGAAATTATCATCCTGAGTGAAGTAAGCCAATCACAAAAGAACACACATGGTATTCACTCACTGATTATTGGATATTAGCCCAGAACCTTGAAATGCCCAAGATGCAACTCACAGGCCACATGAAGCCCATAAAGAAGGAAGACCAAGTGAGGGTGATTCGGTCCTTCTTAGAAGGAGCAACAAAATACTCAAGGGAGCAAATATGGAGACAAAATGAGGGACAAAAACTGAAGGAGGGGCCATCTCAAGACCTTTCCACCTGAGTATCCATCCCATGTGCAGTCACCAAAGGTAGATGCTGATGTGGAAGTCAGGAAGTGCATGCTGATAAGAGCCTGATATGGATGTCTCCTCAGAGGTCTTCAAGAGTCTGACATATTCAGAGGCAGATGCTCACAACTAGCCATTGAACTGATAATGGGGTTCTCAATGGAGGAGTTAGAGTGAAGACTGAAGGAGCTGAAAGGGTTTGTGGCACCATGAGGAGAGCAACAATACCAACCAACCACAGCTCCCAGGGTCTAAACCACCAGCCTGGGAGCTCTTAGGGAGGGACCCAGGGCTTCAGCTGAATATGTAAGAGTGGAGGGCCCTGCTGGGCATAGGTGGAAGAAGAGAACCTTGACCTCATGAAGGCTGGATGCCCCAGGGGGTGGGAATTTTGAGGGTGGGGAAGTGGGAGTGGGGGGATAGGTAGAAGTTATATCCACAGAGAAGGAGGAGGGGATAGGGGGTTCCCGGTGGGGGATGGGGTAAGGGAACAACATATGAAATGTAAATAAAACATCCAATAAAAAAAATCGAAAAACAAAAAAAAAATCTATTGTGCTCGACTGGTACCTGTTGAGGTCTGAAGAGGGTGTTAGATGCCCTGGGATTGAAGTCCCAGATGGTTGTGAGCTACCATGTGGGAGCTGAGAATCAATCTTAACTGCTCAACAGGCTCTCCAACCCTAAATAGAAGTTTTGGCTCTAAACTTGGCTTTGAAAAACAGCTAAAATGTTGGCTATTAAGCAAAGTTTAAGAGTTGGGTGAGTTGCTAAGTGTTTTTTTCTGGGGTGGGGAGTATACCTGGGTGATTTAGAATTTGCTATGTAGACCCGTCTGTCCTTGAAACTTAAAAACCTGACTGTTTCTGCTTCCTCTGTATAATTTAAGCCTGTACCATCATGTCTGGCCTCAGAATAGGTTGAGTTCTTTTTTTGCTTTTTGGAGACAAGGTTTTTCTGTAGCCCTGGCTGTCCTTCAACTCACTCTGTAGATAAGGCTGACCTTCCAACTCCAAGATAAGGCAGATCCTCCAAGGATTTGAAGCAGGTAGGTACCTTGGAGGCAGAGACAGGCAGGATCTCTGAGTCAGAAGCCAGCCTAATTTACAGAATAGTTCCAGGCTACATAGTGAGACCCTATATTCTGTAGTTATAAAAACAAGGACTTTGTTAAAATATATATTGTAAGTCTTATAGAACTGAGGACTATAGTGATTTTGCCAAGAACTCCACAAAAAAATGCTAAAGTTTAGAGTTATCTTGTCTTCTAGCAGCTTATGAGATAGAGGAGGCATAAGTGATCAATAACAGCTCTTTAGAGACTTTCATTTACAAACTCTTAAAGGTTTTATGGATGGGTCTTTTACACAGTGATAGAATAGAATGCAAAATATAATAATGTAGATTTTTCTTTATTGACTTGAAGCTTTGTATAAGGTGAGAAGCCACCTTGGTCTAAATGCTTTGAGGAATTTAAGCCTGTCAGACTTTCTAGGGTCAGTTATGAAATTGTATATTTCTTTTCTAACTCCTAATCAAACAACCTGATACTAGGAAGTGGATCTGTGAAGCACATGATACTCTGTTGTCCTTCACTGAAACTCCCTCCATAGATAGAAAGAACTTTGATAGCACATATAAGGCAAACCTGATCTTATTTGAAATCAGTGCACCCAACTTGTACTCTCCCCCTGGAGAACAGAGATCTGGATCACAGAGGTGAGATGTGCAAGAGGAGGACAGACACATTTAGCCATTTGTTTGAAGCTGCTCAACTGTTGGAAATACTTGGTCTATACTGTATGAGCCACAAAACAGAAGTACTTTATCAGAAAATCTTTCCAGGAACTCGAGAGTTAAAAAAAAAAACTCACCTTTAGTTTCAGCCAGATAAAGCAGGCTGATCTCAGGGTTCAAAAGTCAACCTGGACTATATAGGAATTTCCAGGCCAGCCAGGAATTCTAAGTGAGACACTCTCTCTAAAATGGAAAACAAAAAGACTCGAGGAATTCCTTTTTAAAAAGCCACTGCTTCTGAGAGAGTTGAAGTGCTTGGGGGTGGGGGTGGGTGGATACCTAGGGGCCCCTACCCTCCCAGAGGAGAGGGGGAGGGAGGGGGGAAGGATTATGGGAGGGGTGATAGGGACCAGTAAGCAGGAAGTAAAGTGAATAAGTAAAAAAAAATTAATTTAATTTTTAAAAAGTCACTGCTTCTTTGGGGCATACTACATTGAGTAACTTAGAAAATAATTCCTTGAGTTATTCTTTAAACCTGTCCTGGCCATTTAAGAAGGAGGAGAAGGAAGAGGATTATTAAGTATTGTTAATATCATTATTGTTATTATGTCCCACTAAGTAGCTCAGTCTGGTCTCACACTCAGGCCATCACACTTCTGTGTGTCATCATGCCTGGTTAATGCTTTTTATTTTTTATTTTATTTTTATTTTTATTTTATTTTATTTTGGTTTTTCGAGACAGGGTTTCTCTGTATAGCCATGGCTGTCCTGGAACTCACTCTGTATGTAGATCAGGCTGGCCTCAAACTCAGAAATCCATCTGCCTCTGCCTCCCAAGTACTGGGATTAAAGGCATGCGCCACCACTGCCCAGCAAGATTTTGTTTTGAGACACAATTCAGGCTGTCTTCAAATTGCTTATATAACCTGATTTTCCCATCTCAACCTGGAATTAAAAACTGCACCCACACCTAGATAGGATCTAACCCAAGACTTCCTAAATACTAGGGAAACACTCGCAATTGAGCTACAACCTTAGCTACATTCTTTTATTCTTACTGGTTCTCTGAATACAATTTAATAGAACTAATTGTAATTTGAGACCTAAAAATGGATAAGTATTTATAGGAAAAAAATCCAGATACTGGCAAGAAACATAGAGGCCAGGAAGTGAAAGGATATATCTAAGGAATATTTTTAATAATAATAAAAAAGACTCTGAATGGTGCATGAGAAGCTAGGGTTAAACTCTTCCCCCTTTTTTGAGACAAAGTATGTAGCCTTGGCTTTCAACAATTTCTTAAGGCATAGAAATATGAGTATACCACCAAACTTGGTTCAGAGGTAGACAATTTCTTCTTCTTCTTCTTCTTCTTCTTCTTCTTCTTCTTCTTCTTCTTCTTCTTCTTCTTCTTCTCCTCCTCCTCCTCCTCCTCCTCCTCCTCCTCCTCCTTCTTCTTTGTGAGTGTGTGTTTCGAGACAGGGTTTCTCTGTATAGCCGTGGCTGTCCTGGAACTCACTCTGTAGACCAGGCTGGCCTCGAACTCAGAAATCCGCCTGCCTCTGCCTCCCAAGTGCTGGGATTAAAGGTGTAGGCCACCACTGCCTGGCAATAGACAATTTGTTGGCTAACTATAGAAATGGAAAGTTTCCCAGGTTTCCCCATAGCATTACATACCTCTTTAGAAAAGACAGAATTAAAGTAGGTTCTTTTGACTGACCACAGAAACGTCTTTCATTTTTTTATACTTCCATTGCCTCAGCTTTAATTGAGAGATGCAGTGATGGTTTACTTGAGTATATACACAGGTATAATGAATGGTACACAATTATATTCTTTTCTTCACTGTTTGTTTAGTTGGTTTGAGACAGGGTCATAAACTGGCCCAGACTGCCCTGGAGCTCACTCATTTATCCTAAACTGCCCTCAGCCTACTCTGTCTTAATTATAAGTGTGTGCCATCAAAATTGAATTTGGAACCAGGCATGCTGGTGCCTCTGGAGGTAGTGGCAGGAGAATCAGAAGTTTGAGCTCATCTTCAGCTCTATAGTACTTGCAGGCCATTATGAATCACATGAGTCCTTTATTGTCACCCAAAAAAGAAAAAAGAAAAAGAAATTTGAGTTTTGAGAGTAGAGAGTAAAGCTCAGTGGTAGATCACTTGCCTAGCATGTGCAGAATAATGAGTTTTATTCTCAGTGGCTGAGTTGTAGACTTATGGGCAGTTGGAAAAAAGCAAGAAAAGTATGTCTTACTCAGTGTTTTATAACTTTCTGACTATATTTTTTCTGCAAACTAAAGTTTTCCTGTAAAGCTATGGTATAATGTAACAATAAGTATATTTACACTGATAAAAGTCAAGGGAAGCCAGGCAGTGGTGGCCTACATACACATCACAGTGCCCAGGAGGCAGAGACAGGCAGATCTCTTGAGTTCAAGACCAGCCTGGTCTACAAAACATGTCTAGGACAGCCAGGGCTCTGTTTCACAAAGAAACCCTGTCTCAAGAAGGAAAAAAGAAAAGAAAAAAATCAAGATATATAAAGCACCCCTATTGATTTATGGATTACCAAAAGGGTCTTTTCTATTTGCTTCGAGATGATTGCATCCACTTTCTTCCTGCTCTCAATGGTTTTCTTTGAATACTGCCTTCATCAGGTTTTAGTATCTGAGGAATACTGGCTTCAATAAAACAGTTGGAACCTGTTTCCTTCTCATCCGTTTCTGGAAAAGACTGAAATTAGCATTAATTCTGTTTAAATGCTGGCAGAATTCTCAGATTATGCTGGGTGTTTTGTTACCTAACTTTTTTTTTCATACAGTGTATTTTGATCCTATTTTCTCCTCACCCAAGTCCTTCCAGTTCCTTCCACCTCCTTACGTACAAAGCTGTCTTCATCGGTTATCTTAGAGGCTTATCAGTGGTATTGATTTTTCTCACTCATATATAAACTAGCCTTTTATTTATTTTGTTGGTTTTTCTTCTTCTTTTTTAGGTTTTTCGAGACATGGCTTCTCTGTGTAGCCCTGGCTGTCCTGGAGCTCACTCTGTAGAACTTAGAAATACGCTTGCCTCTGCCTCCTAAGTGCTGGGATTAAAGGTGTGCACCACCACTGCCCGGCAGTTTTTCTTCATTTTGCATGTAAGTAAGTCTTTTTTTGTCAGTCAGGGTCTCTTTTTATGTAGCTACCTTGTCTTTAAAATCACCATCACCCTTCCTCAGTTTCTTTAGTCCTGGAATTGCAAATGGACGCCACCAACACTGGCCCAATTTTGTAGTTTTGTTTTGGTTTTTAAAGACATAGTTTCTCTATATATCCATGGCTGTTCTAAAACTCTGTGGATAAGGCCAGTGTCAAACTCATAAAGAGATCTGCCTGCCTCTGCCTCCCAAGTGCTGGGATAAAAGGCATGTGCCACACCCAGCCATTTCATGTTCTTACATGAGACTGACCTAATCTCATCTCTCTAGACCAGAGTAGTTAGCACAGAAAGCTGGCAGGGCCCACATCTTGTTTCATTTACCATTGCACATTCCTAGGTATGTATGTAGTTGGTATGTGTGTAGTATGTACATT